>NW_003852449.1:2360310-2382856 GCF_000181295.1 Otolemur garnettii | reverse complement strand
TAAAGCACTGCTCAACACCCTCACAAAGCTCAGAGGAAAGCCTCAGGGTCCCAGTGCAACAGAGTCTCTGTAGCTGACCATCTAAGGGGCTGTAACTGCTCAATGTATGGAGGTGGTCAACATAAGGAACTAGTCCTACACATGGCACATGTCCAGTCTATGAAGATTAGGTCAATGTGAGGAGGTGGTCAGTAGAGGGAGGTGGTCAGCTGTAGAGGTTCTATTGTTATTTGAAATAACTATGCACTAGAACAAAGCCCAGTGAACATTAAAGGAATCCTAGAAAATCCAAGGAATACACCTGAAAAGTAATTCAGAGAAGCACGAAGACACTCCCAACACACACTCAGGAAGAAAGTCCATCAACAGAAACAGACCAGAAACAACTCTGACAGCAAAATCTCCCCAGATTCAAAAAGGCAGAAGAAAGTACAAACCTGGAAGACAGAAAAAAAATTCCAAAATTGAACTTCTAAAGATGAAAAATACAATGTTAGAAATGAAAAACTGTAACAAATGAGATCAATAGTAAATTAGAAACTGCAGAGGCAAAGGTGAGTGAATCCTTCAAAGTCATAATATAGCAATAGGACATATTCTAGAATACAGCAACAGCAGCATAACAGTACAACTCTCAAAAATAAAACAAAAAGAAAAAACTGAAAAGAAAATAAATTGCACTGCGTGGGGCAGTGTCAGGCTGAATTATAGTTCAGTATCAAACGTACTAACTTCCAGGAAAAGGGACATGACACACAGAAAAACTGGGAGAAATAATAGCCAAACATTTAAACAACTTGATGACAACTATAAACCCATAGTTAGCAGAATCACAGGTGAAATATAAAGAAAACGGTCAGATGCATCATAATCAAATTGCTGAAAGTCATCAGCACAGGGGGAGGGGAGCTACCAGAAAAAAAGATGACATCTAAGAATATCTTTTAACAGCAAACCTCTCATCAGAAATTATACAAGTATAAGACAATAAAGTGACATATTTTATTCTGTTGTTTTGAAGCAAACAAAAATGTCCATTTAGGGTTCTATAATATCTGCCAAAAGTTACCTCTCAAAAAAAAAAAAAAATGAGGGAGAGGCCAGCAAGGTGGCTCACACCTGTAATCAATCCTAGCACTGTGGGAAGTGAGACGAGGCAGGAGGATTACTTGAGGCCAGGGGGTTGAGACCAGCATAGAGATACTCCACATCTACAAAAAATAAAAAAGGTAGCTGGTCATAAGAGCAGGTGCCTGTAGTGCCAGCTACTTGGGAGGCTGAGGTGGAAGGATCTTGAGCTCAGGAATTTGAGGTTACATCGAACTGTGATCATGTCACTGTCTCACATCTAGGTAAGAGTGAGACCTTGTCTCTTAAAAAAAAAAGGGAGAAACAGAGTTTAAGAAAACATTTTGGGCTTACAAGGTCTGACAAGTTTGCAAACTCGTCCTAGAGAAAGTGCTACACATCTCATGGGGGAATATGACTACAGTGACCTGCAAAGTGCTCCCCTGGGAGCCGTGCCGGATGCCCCCACACCTAGCCCACCTTTCAAAGCAGTTCTGGACTCTTTTTTTGCAATGGCCATCAGAGCTATCATTGTATTGCCCTTGATGTCCTAAATGTCCTCAATGTTTTCTTTTCAATATTTCCTTTATCTTTGGATAAAAAAAAAAAAAAGTCATTGGCGCCATCCCAGGTGAGTAGGGAGCGTGTTCCAATACAGTTATTTGTTTACTGCCTAAAAACTCCCTCATAGACAGTGCCGTGTGAGCTGGTGCATTGTCATGATGCAAGAGCCATGAGTGGCCAGTATTTTCAGCTAAGATTTTCCTGTTTCTCTATTGATATCTACTTGGTCTGCTATGCTTCTTATAGTCAGCTGACAATTTTGATGCACAATTTGACAATTTTTTACAATGTTTTTATCTGTTCTGTTCGTTCCTGGCCTCCCTGACATCTCTTCATCTCCTCTCCAAAAAAATTTTATCTATTTGTACCCTGTCGTTTTCTTCATGACATCATTCCCATAAACTTAGACTAACACGTCTCTGGTTAAACATCCACTCCTACCTAGTTTAACAAGAAATTTATGAGTTTGTTCATTGCTCCAATTAAAGCTCTGATATTCTCACAATGGCCCACAAAAACACAACAGCAATAAAGAAAGCCAGTCAGTAAGATGCCTCCACGTGTGGATATGAACACAGCTGTGAGATGCTGATGCACCGAGCTGAACTCTTAGTGATTTGGTCCCACGGTGCTGCCAATGTAAGCACACAGCGGCAGAGTTTACAAACTTAATTGTCAGACCCAGTATAAACAAACAGAAGTAAAATGTATGATAACAATGGCAAAGGCCATGAGGGGGCCAGTGAGAGTACATGATGGTTTTTCTACTCTGCACAAAGCAACACAGTAATTTCTGAAGTTGATTCTAATAAGCTAGACGTGTACTAAAAACCATAAAGCAGCTACTACAGAAACAGAAAAAAAAAGTGTAACAATTCAAGCTGTTTCCTAGAATGGAGAAAGATGAAAGAACTATTATTCCTATCCCCAAACAACAAACCCACCACATTTAATTTGTAAAATTACAATTTCTCTTGAATACTTCAGAAAGCTGAGGTCCATCCAGGGCAACTAACACAACATCTAAGAGATAAGATGTAAGCTCCTGCACCTACTTACTAGGGGTGAGACACTGGATACCATACAAGCCAGTAAACGACTTTAACTAGAATATTTAACACACTGCTAAAGGTCAAGTGTGGGCTACAGTGAGAGTATGGAAATTCTGGGGCTTCCAATGCACAGGGAAATTATATCCCCTGGCAGGTTCTTCCCACAGATCTTACCAGTAACTCTTAAGAAAGATGAGGGAGGGTGAGGAATCTGAGAGAGTATCCCCTTCATGGTGGTGCGTGACCTCTGCGGTGTCAGAGATGGCACGGTCTTAAGCCTTGCCTGGATTTTTCCTTCATATCTCACTTAAGGAACAAAAGCCTAAGCTGCTCCAAGTAGGAAAGCAATGGAAAGCACTGCCCGCAGCTGGAATAAGGCAATAGGAAGATGCAACAAAACCCAAACACTCCCCTTGGTGTAAGGCAGGGAACTGTCCTGGGCCTAGACCGTGACGTCTTTCGTGGCTGGGTGGAGGCAGAATCGCCAGGAGGAAACACTGTGCGAATGAAGCGGAGCCAGCGAGGCAGGGAACGCCCTCCCTGCACCCGCACCACCCAGAGGCATCGGTCAGGCCAGGGCCCAGATGGCCCCGGTCCCACCTGACCTTCACCTTATGTCTGCCACCCTTGTTGTTTTGTAATTCAGCTTTAACCTAAAAGTGTATATTTTGAGTAGTTTAAGGCAATTGATTAAGGAGATTAACATTTGAATTAGAAATGTTGTTTTCAGTCATGGGTTATGCCCATTATTGTTGTTTAAGGCAGGGTTAATTATTGTTGTTAACGTGGTTTTTATGTATAAAACTGTAGTTTTGGAAATGGAAGAGCAGAATAGTTTTGGAGAAGCTACTCTTACTGTTCTCCAGAATTGCTGGCCTGAGAATAAAGCCAGTTAGGCCTAATCCCCCGTCTCTGCACACTGGCTGGACAATGACAGGAAGTTGGACCCTCTTTATTGGGTAACACCACTGTCACCATGATAGTATTTCATCTATTGTTGGGGAAGTGCAAAACCCTGGAGAAAGACCTTCCATGAGACAAGGTGCTAAGGGAAGCCGTAAAGCTAAGGGTGAAAGAGACAAAGAGAAAAATCACTGGCAAACCAGTGTTCCCTCTGAACACAGGGGATGCCCTGGAAACCCCAAGCCTGTGGTGCACTGACGGCAACTATCACTCCACTGTTGCACTGGTCACTGCAGCGATGGAACGCAAACTTAGCTCAGCTCCCTACTGGACTGGTCAGTTCTCCACACTAAAGGCCTAGCAAAAGACAAAGTGTGCCATTTTTAGGTATAAACACTCTACTGCCTTATAGATGTCTAGCTTTTAACAAAACTATGAATACTCTACTGTCTTAAAAGATGTTTAGCTTTTAACAAACTATGACACATATTAACAAAAAGAAGAAAGAAGAAAAAAACACACTGCCAAGAGACAAAAACAACAAAAAACCCCAGACCCTGACCAGAGATGCCCAGATGCTGGAGTCATTTAAAAAAAAATTAAAAAACTATGATTAATATACTAAAAAATAAAAAAAACTATGATTATATGCTAAAACAATGATTAATATGCTCTAGTGGAAAATGTGGGCAACATGTATAATCAGATGAATAATTTCAACATGGAAAGAGAAACTACGAGAGTCAAAAAGAAAAGCTAGAAATTAACAACTTGGTAAGAAAAACAAAAAAAATACCTTTGATAAGCTCTTCAGTAGATTTGACACAGCTGAGGCAAGAATCAGTGAACTTGAAAATCAGTCAATACAAATTACCTAAACTAAAACAAAAGAAAAAAAAAGAGTGGGGAAAATTAAAAAACAGAATAGAGCACCCAAAAGCTGGGACATCAAATGATATAACATATGTGTAACTGGAAGCCAAAATGCTCAGAGAACGTGAACCAGGATAAAATGGAAACGTATCCTTAAAAGCTAATAATAAAGGTAAAAGAGAATCATAAAAAATATGCAATCCAAAAGAAGGCAAGAAAAAGAACTAAGAACAAATGGGACAAATAGAAAATAACTACCAAAAGGTTCCTTTAAAAATCATACAGTATTATTAGCTGGGTGTTGTGGAGGGCGCCTATAGTAGTCTCAGCTACAAGGGAGGCTGAGGCAGGCAGACTGCTTGAACCCAGGAACTGGAGGTTATTGTGAGCTAGAATGATGCCATAGAATTCTAGTCTTAGTGAGACTGTCTCAGTAAATAAATATAGAAGAAAAATTTTAAAAAATCATACAGCATTAGTTACATTAAATGTAAATGGTTTAAAATGCTAATTAAAAGGCAGAGACTGTCACAACAAATCTTAAAATTTAAGACCCAATGGCAAGTATAGACATATATTTGTTTCAAGGTAAAAGGACAGGAAAAAATATAAATTGCAAATACTAATCATGAGGAATGGCTGATTAGTACCAAATAAAGGAAATTTTAAGACAAAGAATATTACTAGAGATAAAGGGGAATATTTCAAAATGATAAAAGCATTATTTCATTAAAAGGATACTATAATGCTAAATGTACAGACGCCTAAAAACAGAGTTTCGATATATACGAAGCAAAAGCCAATAGGATATATATAACTTACAGTTATAAGTTGGAAACTTCATCTTACTAATAATTGATAGAACAAGAAGACAGAATACCAGTAAGAATACAGAAGTTTTAAATTGGAAGGACAGACCAGCAATAGGTAGGTAGAAAGAACAATAATGATAAAACAAAAATACCAATTTGTGGGGTGAAGGATAGTTCTGCTAGAATCCCTTGAAATGCAACCTTGAACTGGCTGAACTGGGTATAAGTGAAGACAACTGAGCACAAGGCAGCTTCAACCCATCGAGCCTGAAGACTATTCCATTGTCCTCATCTTACCTGGGAAGTTCTTCACTTTGTTCCATCTTGGAGTCCACAAGAGAAATTAAGGTCCCATAAGTAGTAAATTTAACTGTGATTCCCAGAACTCTCAGGGTAACTAACCAGGTTAAGATGAGCACATGGAGATACACATAGTACCTGTGAGAACATATGTGTATACGTGGTCACCATATTTAGGGTGAAATGACTTTGGCAAAGCCACAGTGTTGCACCCTTTCCCCTCCCCAAATAAAACATGTCTACTAATACACTATTTAGTAGACAAAAGATGGGCTTCTAGTTCAAGAGCAAATGTAAAGGTCTGGCTTAGAAACAATAGCTAATACATATTGAACCAGGTACTTGGCTAAACATTTTACATACATGTAATGTCAACGGAATCACACTATGGGTAAATCAAGAACTCCTGCTATGGAAATTTGATGACAAATATCTGTTCCCTGAACCTACGTGACTTTTACTGACAATGCTGGATAAGAGAAGGCTGCTTCAAATCCCTCAACTAAGGGTAGATTCAAGATTATTTCAAGTTGGGGCTTACACTAGCTGCCATCCCTATGACTGCTGGCCCAACTGCAGATCTATCAAGAAGAATTACTCACAGTTTTATGCTGAGGTCTCTTTCACCAGAAGAGGAATTGTGGTCCATTTTTTTCTTGCCAACATGGCAGAAAACCAAGAACACTACTGGCTCTGCATCAACTGAAAACTGAGCCGTCATTGAGAAACTGTAGAGTTCTCTATTGTTTCAAAAACCCTAGTAGGTTGTAGAAATGTTCTAAATGAGCTCTGGGGGTAAAGTCAGTATCACCCACATTGATGACAGGAGCTACATACTAAAAAAGCAGCAGATACTCAAGAATTTAGAATGCTTTTATTTTTCTTTCTTGATACCCAGGTCTCTCTATGCTGGGCTAGAGGGCAGTGGCATCATTGTAGCTCACCACAACTTCATACTCTGGGCCCAACCCATCCTCCTGCCTCAACCTCCCCAGCAGCTGGGACTACAGGCGTCTGCCACACCTGGCTAGTTTTTCTATCTGTTGTAGACACAGGGTCTTGCTCTTGCTCAAGGTAGCCTCTAATTCCTGACCTCATGCGATCCTCCCACCTTGGCCTCCCAGAGTGTTAGGATTACAGATGTGAGAAAACACATTTTACAAAAGAAGAAAGTAAGGCACAGAGAATCCAAGTTGCCACACTGCTGATACATGGAAGAGCTAGGATCTGGGCCCAGTGTGGTTCCCGTGGCCCTTCACATTCATAAACACTACGTGATGTAGCCTTCCCAGGAGAACCAGTAAAAATGGAAATGGAGATGGCAGAGATGAAAGTAATGAGCTGTGGTAGGGTACAAGGTGATCTGTAAACAAATATTTGAAACCAGGTGCGCCCTTTATGTGTTGTCTATCATGTTCCTTGAAGGGCTGTAAGTATTTCCATAAAATCCTGCAGGGCAATCAGAATTCCACACAAGTTAGTCCAATATTTCAGGATCAGAGGCATTCGCTATAGGAGAGTCATCTCCTCCACCAAAAAAAAAAAGAAAATAATAAAAAGTTTAATAATGTGTAATAGTTTATACAAAATAGTATGACAAAAGCTGAACAGCAAACAGGCTAAAGAATAAACAGCAACCATGTCCAAAAAGATGCTCTAAAATCTAAGGTCCCAGTGTTTTCCAGTGGAAGGCAAAGAGCAGAACAATGGGGAGCTTGTGCTCATCTTCAACAAGTCTAACGGGGCTGCTGGGCAACACAGCCCGGAGCCAAAGCCAGCGTCTGCTCACAAACCCTGCAGCCAGGCACACCCGTCGCCCTGAGCCCAGACTCACGCTGCCGGCTGGCCAGGGGAGTGAGGGTGTATTTCGGCAGTGGGTCGCCACCCTGGAAGAGCTTGAGGAAGCAACCTTGCAAGTGCTTTCCTCGGTTTGAGTGAGGAGTGGTGCCCCCAAATTTCTGATTTACTCTGAAGTAGGCTCATCCCTATAACTGTCTTTTGTTTCATGGCAACGACTTTTTTCTACAAATAATAAATGTATGTGGGGGTACTTAATGTTAAAATACACCCTGACATTAAAATTCTAGTTTTACTGAAGATTTGAGTGGGTCAATCAGGTAGACACAGGATGCCCTTGGGCCTAGCTAGAAGTAATTCTATAGAATGCAAAGAAAGCCATAGATTCAGTTAAGAAAATATAACCCAAAACTTGATAAAGGAGCAGTTGTAGTTAAGAGGTGAGACATTCTGAGAGGGATTACATTTAAATAGGTCATACTAAAGCTCAGAAGTAATTCCAACTCTGCTCCTGGACGTCATCTCAGCTACTGAGCAGAATGGTCCCTGGCATATGATTTAGAAATCTTAAGTTTTAGAATAGTTCATCAAGTTCTTTGTCTCACATCAAGTTTCTCAAGGACTATCATGCATCAGTGTTCCGAGTGACCGTCCACCGAAAAGCAGTTAAAAACAGAATCAGTAACATCTGAGAGTTCTCTATTCAGTTAAAATTACATTCTAGCTTAACTCTAACTATCTGGAAAAGCCACCCACTCAGATGGAATCTATAGTTCTCTAGGATTTCCAGACATCGGAGATCTTGGGAAACAGAAGTACCACTGACAATGTCATTTCCAAAGCCTGGCGTGACTCTGACAGTCATTCTACAGAGTTTACTTAAACATTAAAATGACTATAATGATGACCGAGACATGGCTAATGTGATGAGGCATTACAGTAAATGCTGATGAGTGCAAGTCACTCATGGTGGTGATCTGGTGGAACTGGACAGCACTGTGTCAAACGGAACCACAGGCAGTTCCTGGGCTCAGAATGAGCTGGGTGCTGTCGGCTGGTTAAGCTGAATTCGCATGTGAGTTGGAACAGACACATCACCTACCACCTGTAACAGCCACGGTTCGTAAGTACAAACCATCCATCAGCTGGATGTGTGTAACTCGGGGACTGCCTGTGCTCATATCAATTCTGCTACTGTTTTTCTTCATTTGTCTGACAGGTTAATTCCTGTTTCTTACCATGTTGAACTTCACCTGCCGCCTGACCCAGGGCATCAGAAAGTGTGTGTATTCTGCTTTCCACTCCATTAATCCACTCAGTTGTCAGTGACCCAACATTTTTTTGTGGGCACAATTTCCCTTTACCAATGTAGCCTCAAGAGAATAGTACCACAGATCATACATATATAGTAGCTACAAAAATGTGTTTTCTTGTTCTACTTTTTTTTTAGTTGCTTAACATTCATTCATTCAATACTCTCGTGCATCTGATTAGGGCAAGGCCAAGCTCCCTCTAACTTCAGAAAGTGATCACCATCTTTAATAAACTATAACTGTGGAGTATAACTTTGTTTTAGTAAGTGAATGAAGCATGTTTGTGTTACAGATCAATACATTGAACACTATAGAGAACAACAACATTCTGAAAACCCAGTTTATTTTCCATGTTGTGGACAGATCCAGTCAGTGTGATCAGTTTTTTTGCATGTGTAATAATTTATCAAAATAAGTTTTCCCACAAGACTCTTTTCCATCAATTCTGAAAATCCTGGTCTGAAAACATATTGTTCTACTTTTTAACTGAGATTTTAGGAGAGTATTGTGGCAAAAAGGAAAGGACTGTGTATATCTACATGTTTTATTAGTGCTGACCCTTTTCCTGATGACACACACAGTTTAAATTCTACCACATTTACGAAAAGGTAAAGGTCTTACATCACATTCCTCAGTTATCAAAAATTCCAGAAGTACTTATTTCTGCTGGGCACAGTGGCTTACGCCTAGAATCCTAGCACTTGGGAGGTGGAAGTGGGTGGATCACTGCCTGAGCTCACAGGTTTGAGACGAGCCTGAGCCAGAGCAAGACCCCATCTCTAAAACATAGCCAGGCGTTGTGGTGGGCACCTGTAGTTCCAGCCACTTGGGAGGCTGAGGCAAGAGAATCCCTTGAACCCAAGTGTTTGAGGTTGCTGTGAGCTAAGACACCACGGCACTCTACCAAGAGTGACTAAGCAAGACTGTCTCAAGAGAAAAAAAAAAAGAGAGAAGTGCTTACTTCCCAATCTCCATGCCAATAATCTTCATCTTAGGCTTCACCCTCCATTTCCCTCTGTCTTCCCTAACCCACACTCTCTCCCAGGGAGAGAATCCATAATTCTCAGGGGATCCTTTATCAGCATCCAGACTTTTCTTGCTTTCTACAAAAAAAGATCAGCTATAGGTTCCAGACATCAGAGAGCTCAGCAAAATGCAAGGTATAAAGAGTGACGTGGCAATAACAGACCCAAAAAATAAAATTTGCGAGAGAGAAGAATACAAAAGATCCCTTTTATAACAAAATAGTAAAAGAAGAAAAGGGGCCGACAGATGCCACACTGACTACACTGAACACTTACACAAAGCACAGCATGCATTATACACCCGAGCCACGTGCAAACAAGGGACTCGACAAATGACACAGATTGGTTTTCAAACTGATGGCATGTTGTAAGGAACAGAGAAGCCCCAAGTGCCCTGGTCAGGTCAGGCAGCTGAGTCTCGCCCTCCATACACTAGCCAGTCTCATCTTTGTGCTGTTTCAACAGGTCACTGAAAAACACACCCTAAAGCAAACTTGATCTGGGCTGGGGATTTCCAGAAGACTCTGCCACGGTTTCCGTAAATCTGAGCAGTCAGGGTTTCAATGCAGCCCAAGGCTGCTTTTCAGTCTGGGCTAATAGGGGATAGCACAGTAAAAGAGTAAAGAAGAGAGAAAAGTATCCCACACTTCTCTGGGCCACGCACATTAACGCCTGCTCTCCACCCCTCCAGTCCTGCTTTAGTGGAGGCAGAAACTGACCAAGACAGAGAGCCTTCTACCTCCTTGGACTCTGCTATTTCCCACGATGTCCTGCTCCACATAGAGTACTGTTCAGAATAACATGGTTTACATTTGTGGCAAGTTAATAAACATTAGATAATTAAGGGGAAAGTTCTAAGTTTCCTACATCATTTTATTGGGAATGTAATTTTCCCCTTCATTTCAGTATATCATGAAGACAGTTAATTTCTGAAGTATGTGAAACTGAAAATGGTTTAAAATTATAATAATCTAAGTAGCTTTATAAGTACAGCAGAAGCCAGGGCAAGGGTGAGGGAATCTGTGGTTTATAGTTAATGACTACTTCTGGAAACTTAGTGTTCACATAAAAAGAAATGTGGTCAATTAAATAACTTTATTAATTTAGTCACTGAATGGAAGTCATATATACCTCCTAGTGTACATCACTGCCATTAGAATCGTTATAGGCTATTCCAAGCTGGTGGAACATCTCTAGAAAGTTCCATATACCTTCCTGCCATCGATTACTGAATGCTCTGGCCACTCTCTCATTCACATCCTTCACAAGTGTTCTTTCCTCTCTGATCAGGTACAAGCTGATAAGATCAAATTGTGGGCACTCGAAAATTCTGCACTGCTTAACCTTATTAACTTCTATGTGAGCTTCTCCAAATAAGGTGGAGACTGCGTTTTTTAAGATCCACATAAATATAGTTAATAGTTCTTTACCTAGTACAACGTGTCAACCACTGTTAGAAGCATGTTACTGTAATAATCCTGGAAACAGGCCTGACAAGAGCTTAGGGAGAGTCCATTCTGCTCTTCCTCGGAGGTGATCAGTTTCTACCTAAAATGTCCATGTTCAGCCAGAAGAATATCTAAATATACAATAAGAACAAATACCCTACAATTAATACTGTTTTCATATGTACTAATATTAGTTACTTTCCAGCTATATAAGACCAATTCTGTTCCCTTTCTAATTCAGATATCCCAAACTGGTTCAATTTTATCTGCCAGTAAAGTTCAAAAGGAAGAGTATAATAATGTATTTCTTTTAAATTAGGTATAGCTAACTTGCTGCCCTTGACACTCAGATGTGAGCTAAATAAGGAAACAAAATCCAAAAGGCCAATGGAATCCTACCACCATGCCACGGAGGAACCTGGATTTTCTTTTTTTAAACGTTCATTACCAATATGCAGACAGTTTCTAAAAAGGTTTAAAAGGAAAAGTTAAAATGGGGGGGAAGGTCAAAAGCTACACTGTCTTGTGTGAGTTGTTTCCATTTGGAAAAATGCTGAAGAAACCATACGAGGTCGAGAGAGGATGAAAACTTCTATAATACACAGAGACTTAAAGAACCAATTAGACAGCTAGGGACACAATCCACAAAGCAAAAAGGCAGCCTTCAAAATGCCAGGGCATGCTGCAATCCAACAAAGGGCTAATCGCCAGAATCTACAGGGAACTCAAGCCTACCAACAAGAACACAACAAACAACCCCATTAAAAACTGGGCAAGAGGCATGAATAGAAACTCTTTTCACAAGGACAAAGGAATGGCCAATAAACACATGAGAAAATGCTCATCACCCCTAATTATCAGAGAAATACAAAAACAAACCACTCTGAGATACCACCTAGCCCCAGTGAGAACGACCCATATCACAAGGTCCCAAACCCGCAGATGCTGGCGTGGGTGCCGAGAGAAGGGCACATTCCCGCACTGTTGGTGGGACTGCAAACTAGTACAGCCTGTGTGGAGAGCAGCATGGAGAGTCTGCAAAGAACTAGAAGTAGACCTTCCATTTTCTCTGCAATTGCACTACTAGGAATTTACCCAAATTGAAAAAGGCATCTTACCACTTGAATGTTCATAGCAGCTCAGTTCACAACTGCAAAGATGTGGAAACAAGCCAAGTGCCCATGAGCACATGAGTGGGTGAATAAACTGTGGTATGTATTCAGCTATAAAAATATGGAGATTTTGCATCTTTTGTGACAACCTGGATAGATGTGGAGAACATTATCCTAAGTATCTCAGGATTGGAAAAACAAGCATCAGATATAGTCAGAAGCGATTTGAAAATAGGAGATTAACAATTACAGATCCACAAGAGAAAATCTCAATTAAATTCAAGATTGGGGGAGAGTGGGAGGGAGTTCAGTAGCTTCCCACCCAGAGGGTACAATGCAGGATACATGCCACACTCCCCAGACGTAGGACACAGCCACAACTCTGACTTTAACCTTTCGCGTGTAAAGAATATAACCTAATGGTTTGTACCCTCAAATTAATCTGAAATAAAACAACCAACCAACCAATTACAACACAGTGATATGAGATTCTCTGAGAAATGGTAAATTACAGGATGCCACAAGAAACACTGTTTTATGGTACTTCAGAAAATGCCAAACAGAGATTAAAAACAGGTATTGCTCTTAGGCTAGTTAAAAAAAATTAACTTACCAGCTGTGATGCCTAATGGCTAAGAAGAGCATCTTCACATTACATCTGAGTTTACTTTTGCAGGCCCTTACTGAGTCTCAATTTATGACAGCAGCATTCTAATGAGTCTGTTTCTCACCCTCCAGTTCAACCTGTGCACTGTCACTAACCACACCTGAGTAAAAGAGAACCTTCAACTGTTTGCTTCCCAGCTCCTCAGCACCACATGCCCACCCTGTTTCCTTCACGGCTGTTCTCCCAAGTGTACTGTTCACGGGCAGGCGCTCCCTTCACAATTCCATCCTGCCCCTGACCAAACCCCAGCTTTCGCGTACCACCCTCTCTGTGGCAGCGACCCGAACCTACTCCGTGTGTCTTGGTGCCTGTGGGTGCAGGCCGCACGTCCTCCAAATGCCACGAAGCTTCATGCCTGTGTCCTTGAATATGCTACTCCTGGCTGGAATGTCTTTTCCTCTGTGTCCTTACTTCCTCTGCCATATGAAATCCAGCCTTTAGGACTTAAGTCTTGTATCTCCTGGGAAGCTTTCCAGACACCCTCACTCTTGAATGGGTGAGAAACTATTTGGACATGGCACTGGATTCCTCCACTAGACCAATACACTGCTTTAATCACTTGCTGAGTGACCTTCGACAAATTCATTAATTTCTGAACTGAGCCCATTTCTTCACAGGCAGGTTAGCAATTATTTGCAATTTTAACAATGGATTTCAAAATCACTTTGTAAACAGTAAAGCACCATGTAAGCATTAGCGATTTTTATCATAAGCCAAAAGAGCACACAGTATTCTAGGCAAACACATTTCAGTTTCATCTAAGGTAAGAGTCATCTCTTGGCTCCCAGGCTCCTCACCCTGCAGTTTTATCCAACTTCCTGGCTTCAGTAAATCTTTGTGTTTCTAGTCTCAGTAAAATAAATGACCAATAAACTACAGTGATACTTAAGTCATCTGAAGAATAAACTAACTGGGAAGCTCCTGAAAGGTAAGAATTTTCCTCCTCTTCCCCATTTCTCAAGCTTCACAAGACAACTGTGCAAATTTACTGTGCAGTATGAAAGAAATGAGTAATCCAAACATTACCGTTCTTAGTGAGTTTGTAATCAAAAGCAGTGATTTAACACATACCACCTGAATCTGACCTTATAAAAATGATAACAAATGCTTTTAGTGTCATCTTAAAGTGCAGTAAGAAATTACATTTCCTGCTATGCTTATTTTGCTTGGTGATTTGACACACACTGGGATTGCTATCTTAATAAGTCATGCTTAAGGCATGACTCTTTTCACATTATCAGAGTCACTGATGCAATTCAACACCTACTATTGAGTATCTACTGCACTAGGCCCTAACGCAGCACCGAGATAAAGTGATGGACTCTGCCCATAAGCTCCTAAACAGACAGAAAGGAAGCTAACTCATTAATACCTACAATTAACACAAGGCAGAGTGCTAGAAGATGTATGGAGAACCCAGGGGTAGTGGCAATCAGTGAAGACGCCGGGCCCAGGAAAATTAAACTGATATTACAAAACTCTTGGTGGCCAACAGTTCGGTTACTGTAGAATATCTACTACATATTTCATAGGTAATATTTACTGCATGTAATGGGAGATATTTCTGATCGCCTCCTCCTTACTCTATTTTAATTATGAACCTAATTGTGAGGTTGTCTAATAAATATTAACACTCAAATCACACATAAGTGCCCAACCATAGTTCCAAGCCCTGCAGGTGTATTTGCTCATTTACTTCCACAGCAACCCCAGGAGAGAAGTACAATTATCCCCGTTATAAAAATGAGAAATAGGAACGGTAATTTTTTAAGATGAAGAGGCAAACCTAAAAATATGTGCACCATGGCGTGCATGCGGACCCACTTGCCAGAACCACCTCTGTGGTGCTTTCCACCCTCTCGAGCACGCCCAGTGGGAATAACCCAGCTCCTTTCCCTTCCCGCCGGGGATTAATTTTTTTTTCCTGAGCCCATCACTGAACTGTTGATTCTCAGGCAGATGCTCTCAAACCTCACGACTCCAGGGGACGCGCTGTTATCTAAATTACGGGCAGTGCAGGGTAAATGAGAATGAATCAGGTCCCCAGGTGGACAAAACTTGGTGGAATCACGAAATTTAACCTTTCAGGCTGGGGATCCGCTCCTGGATCAGCCCCGGGGGACAGCGGCAGCACCGGCTCACTGGGAGGCACTACCCCCGGCGGCATCCACTCCGCCTGACCCCAAGCAGCCTGGGCTTCGCCATCTGCTCGTTTACCCTTCACTGGCCAGCGTTCCCGGCACAATCCCCGTCCTGCCTCCGCCGAACGCCAGGCCTCCCGCGCCTCCCTCTCGGGGGTGGCCAGGTCGCAAACCCACTCCCCACCCCAGGGGGTGCCAGCCCTCGCAGGGGCAGCCCGTCCCACTCAAACCCCGGCCTTGCTACTCACGGTTCCAGTACACAGGGTAGCACTCTCCCTGGGTCACATCCACCTCGTAGAGGCCGCCCCGCACGCACACGGGCTCGATATTCACCAGCTCCACCATTTCGGGCTCGTGCCCCGCCGTGCGCGGGCAGAAACCGCAGGCTCGGTCCTCGTCGTCCTCCTCCCCGGAGCTGGAGGCCGGGCCCGCGGGGGAGGCCGTGCCGCACTCATGCTCGTCGTCCTGGATCTTGGCCTGGGGCCGGGCCCCCGTAGCCTGCAGCAGTGTCCGGAAGGCGAGCTCGATGCGGAGCGAGTCGTAGCCGATGAAGGGCTTCCAGGTCTTCTTGTCCTCCTTGTAGAACCACCGCACCTCCTCCGGTCCCAGCTCCGTCACCACCTCGTAACGGTGGCGGGCGGCCGGGCCGCCCGGCCGGGGCCGCTTCCTCTCCCCGGGGCCCCCTCCGGCCGCCCCGCCACCCCCGGAGTTTGTCGCGACCAGAGGCGGCTGCTGTGGCGGGTGCAACGACAAGGAACTCCCTCCACCGCCGCTCTCACCCTCGCTATAGTAGCGCAGCGAGGAGCCCGACTCGGCAGAGCTGAAGTCATAGTTCTCGTCACTGAGGCAGGAGTCCAGCGCCAGGCGGGGGTCGTGGTCCTCGGTGCCCGGAGCCAAGTGCAGCCCCGGCTCCCCGCGCAGCAGTGCCAGCTGCACGTCGCCGTCGCCCGGGTCCCCGCCGGGCAGGTGCTCGAAGCAGCAGACGCCGCCGCCGAACGCCGGCCCTGCATCAGAGCCCAGCTCCCAGGCGCCGCCGCCCCGGGCGTTACGCTCCGGGCTCCGCGGGGACCCGCGGCCCGGGTAATTCATGGTGCGGAGAAGCCGCGACCCCCAGCGCTTCTGCCACACATTCAACGCCGCCGCTCTCTCCGCCCCGAGTTTTTAATCTTTCAAATCCCGACCCGGGATGCGGCGGCTCCGAAGCCGGCAGCAGGGCCCGCGGCCCGCCCCATTGTCACGCAGCCCGACGTGGGCGGTGCCTGCTCCCGGCCCCGCCCCGCGGGCCGCGCGCCCCGCCCCGGAAGCCGAGGGCGAGATTGCCCGGGTTGGGCGGCACCCCGGGTTTCCCCGGTTCCCATCTGCCGCCGCGGTCGCGTTCCTGCCCAGCGGCCTCAGCCCGGCACCCTCAGGGTTTCGGAGCCCGGTTTTGGGGAGGCTTTACCTCGCTCATTCTTCGGAATTGAGCCCTAAGCCCAGAGGCTCAACGTACACTTCGAGAAGGCCTCTGAGCGTTGAAGTATCCCGACGTTGCTTTTTTGACCTTAGTTCCGCCTGCGTTCCGCCACCTGTTTCTGGTCCCTCCAGAATTGTCGCCCACGCGAGGGCACGCCACCCACACCTGCTACTCACCTGGCGTCACTACCACTGGGAAACGCGAGGCTAAACCTCCACTTAACATTTCAGAGTATTGCTTGTCTTTCGCGACACTTTTCCATCCCACACGGTTGCGTGCAGTTGCTGAGCCATGTTTGTTGATCATGATGGTAAATCTCAGCAGCTGTGGTAGAAAGATGATTAGATTGAAAGCCAGAAAACAACTAGGTTTTGGACTTAGCTTTACTAAACGTAGGTAAGTCTCCCTGATCTTTTTGTTTCTTCATCTGTAAAATTAAGACTGTTGAACCAGATTAAAGTTCCTTCTAGCAATGGAGTTCTGCAATCTGTAAGGTTTCCTCCAGTTTTTTATGCATCTCTGATTCTATAATTCACTTTCTGGGATCAAGTTGAATACTGAGGCTTCCTTACGTGGTTTTTAAAAGTAGTTTTTGTTGGCTCAGCGCCTGTGGCTCAAGTGGCTAAGGCGCCAGCCACATACACTTACACTTAAGGTGGCGGGTTCGAATCCAGCCCGGACCCGCCAAACAACAATGACGGCTGCAACCAAAAACTAGCCGGGCGTTGTGGCGGGCACCTGTGGTCCCAGCTACTCGCGAGGCTGAGGCAGGAGACTCGCTTGAGCCCAGGAGTTGGAGGTTGCTGTGAGCTGTGAAGCCACAGCACTCTACCCAGGGGGATAGCTTGAGGCTCTGTCTCAAAAAAAAAAAAAAAAGTAATTTTGGTTTTATAAGCTCGTCTTCCAATATTGAGAATCCAGAGAAAAACAATGTCCAAGCTCAGTGTTCTCAGTTTCAGAGTAGTCTTTGCTGTTTCTTTTCTCTCTTTGTGGTGGAATCAGATTGGTAAGGCAATTTTTCTTGCTCCTAAGTTCTAACCTCTCAGAGATAAGGTTTAATCATTATTTAAATTAGGACCATCTCAAGTTTGTACAACACCTTTGTAGAAATTTGAAAAAAGACTTTGCTTCCTAGGCAGATTCAGAGTGGTGTTGGACTTCATGGCTTGGTAAGAAGACCACAGGCTGGATTTTGTGCCCCAATTTGTACTCTTAGCCAAATAATCTTGTGCAGTCCTGACTCAGAACATCTAAGATCAGAACCTTCTTTTCCATAATGCTTTCTGGGTACCTACATCCAACTTTCTTCTCCAACATTTCTTTTCTTTTCTTTTTTTTGCAGTTTTTGGCCGGGGCTGGGTTTGATCCCGCCACCTCCAGTATATGGGGCTGGCGCCCTACTCCTTTGAGCCACAGGCGCCACCCTCTTCTCCAATCTTTCTATTAACAATATGTAGACTATGAAATTGAGTATAAGCCTTGATCTATTTACTACTTGTGAAAGCATTCATTCTACAGAGTTTTGATGGCCAGCTGTGTGCCGGGCACCACCATGCTGACTTCTAATACAAAAGAGAGTAGACTAAGTTCCTTCTTCAGGGACCTTACAGCCTAGTGAGGAACACCGACCAGTAAATAGACACATTACAGAACAGCGTGGAAAGTATTGTAAAGGGGATTAAAAATGCAGAATATCATAACATCTAAAATATCTATGCCTTTATTTATTTTTTAATAGAACAGCCTAACTGCATAGCTATCTGGTTAGATTATTTTGGCTGAATTTTAACTGTTAAAGACTATGGAATTCCCACTAATGACTGTTATCCTTTTTTTTCTTTTTTTTTTTTGCAGTTTTTGACTGGGGCTGGGTTTGAACCCACCACCTCCCAGTATATGGGGCCAGTGCCCTACTCCTTTGAGCCACAGGTGCCACCCGATTATTATCCTCTTTTAAAAAAATATTACCTGCCTTATATTAAACGTATGTTTCTGTTGTAAGTGTTGCGGTTATTTGGTTATTTTGAGAAGATGAACGTCTTGTGGCTGATTGGGTAAGGTCATATTCTTTTAGAGCATGATCGTTTTTGAAGGCAACGTTATGTTGATTCTCATCACAATTCAGGTAGCAGGGGAAGGGAGTCCTAGATTCTCTTCTGACCTCACTGGTATCAGTCAGTGTTTGTGGGCTTTAATGTTGCTTCTGCCCCTTAGAAGTGAGCTGGAGTTAGAAGGGCAGACCTACTTAGGGGGTCCCAGGCTGAGTAATCGAGACAAAGGTGATGAGTCTTGTCACCTTTCTTTTCTGCCTTAAAAAGTCTTGCTTTATCTGGCGTTTCCTGCAACTGCTCTCCTTTTGTTTCCTAGAGCATCTTTTCCAGTCATGTGATCCTGATGAGAACAGGAAGGGTTCAGGCCTCTATTCCACCTGCTAAAACAGGTTATCTTTAGTATGTACAAAGAACACAGCAGTAGCTGAACTTCCATGGCTCTGTGTAAAACATTCTATTGTATTTTAATAATTACCCAAGACCAGTCTCTTTGACATAATGCAAATAAATATGATTGATTCAAACTTCCGGCATTACTGGGTCATGCTGCTGCAAGAACCAGGTGCAAGTGGACTGAGCCTGAGGGAGTTCATTATGTGGGACAGAAAAGAGGTGCAGCCAGACGGGTTGAACTGCAAAAGACCAAACAGGGCGGCGCCTATGGCTCAAAGGAGTAGGGCACCGGCCCCATTTACCAGAGGTGGTGGGTTCAAACCCAGCCCTGGCCAAAAACTGCAAAAAAAAAAAAAAAAAAAGACCAAAGCAGTCCATCTGCGTATCCTGTGTCCTCCCTTCCCCATTAGGCAAGTGGCAAGGGCTATTTGGTAACAATGGCCATCTTCCCCTCCATGCCTCTTTTATGCCATCTTTTCCTTTACTGCTTCTTTAAAGCTTGTCCCTATTGTGCATTTAACCCTTTTTCACCTGTGCAAAAATTGTTAGGGATAACTTTATGCCATGTCATTTATTCTGAGCCAACACCCTGAACCTGCACTGGAAATAGCATCAAAGTGTATGATGGAATACATATATTTAGAATGAAAAAAGAGGGCAGAGTAACCATACCCCTACCTGCTGTATCTCCTATTTGATAAGCCACCCACTACATTTTAAATTTATTTTGCTTATTATTTTTAGGAGGCTGAAAAATGCGAGTGTGTTCTTTGATGTTCTAAGTAGAACAGCAACTAGGCTGAGTCAGGGGCCATTCATTGGACGTACATATGAGGTGTCTGCTCAGTTTCAGGCGCTACACGAGGCTCTAAGGGAAGCATTCACAATAGTATCTTTAAATAAAACCATAGTGTCAACTTTTAAATTCTTCTGGGGAATATAAATGTAATGCCGTATAGCTGTGTCACCACCCCAGGCATCATTCTCTTCCTAGAGACAGGTCAATAGACAAATCAAATTACAATCAAAGGGAGCTGGGTGAGCAGAAATAATACAGGAATACACGATAAATACAGTCATTCATCCTCCCATTTATTCATTCAAAAATATTTATCGTCTCTTGCTATTTTAAAGATGGTTTAGTTTCTAGTTTTAGCTAAAATCACACACTTAATTGAGAATTATCAAATGCATTGACTTAAAGATTTCTAAGAGGCCTTGTTATAAGACTATACTTACCAAAACCTCATAAATATCTTTGGAAGTTAAGATCAATGGTGTTGCAGGTACATATTCAAATGAAAGAAAATGTGAATCAATACACTATTGATGTGTCCTCTGTGGAGGCAGCCGCAAAATCCTGGCCAGCTCATTTATATCAGAAAGAGAAGAATTGGCCATATTCCTGTCCTTTCATTATAGAAAAGTGAATTAGGCCATAGCCATAGGTAGCTGTGAGGTCCACGTTACGCCTCTGTTGTAGATGCATTTGATGGCTTCTGTGCTCTAGGATTTTTTCCTGCCTTACTCCAGAGGGAAATTGAAAGTACAGATTGTTCACAATGTATATGGTGTAGAACTCATATGAGCCTTCAATAAAAAACTCATATGAGCCTACTCAATAAAAAGTAATTGATAATCATATTGTGCTGAAAGATTTAGAGGCAGCCTCACCTACATATACATATCTGATTTTCATACAAGTTAAAAGGGAAAGAAAAAAGAAGCTATATTCCTATAAGGATTTCCACTTGGGCAACTCTGGGCCATTTGCTAAATGTTTAAAGGACTGAACAGCAGAATTGATTTCTGTTTTTGCAGCTGCTGCTTAAGAAGGTATGTTTGTCCTTCCATCATAAGTCAGCATTTCAAATTTAAGGTTTCGGCATGAACAGAATACGACTCTGTACTCACAAGCCCATGGAGCTCTTCCATAGTTCTCCCCTTGGGGTTTAGAACCACACTTGACAGCCCTTAGGATAACATCATTAATATATTAAAATAGGATGGTAAAAAAGCAAAGTTCTTAAGAAATTTCATCTTCAAGATTAAGCATCCTGTGTTTTAAATATAAGAAATGTGTAACAATGGCCCTACATTTGAAACTTACTCTTTCTTAAGTTTAGAACTTCAGATTTCAACTAATTGTTAATCATCAGCAAGCTCATAGTCCTTCCTTTGATTATTTATCTACTCAAGTTAAAATTGTCAACTCTGATCACTCACATTACTACTCTTCTCAGGTTAGGAATTATAAACCTCACATGCTTTTGAAATAATTTCAAGGGAGATAGAGAAGAACTGCACATCCTTGGTTTAGATCAGCGGTTCTCAGCCTGTGGGTCATGACCCCTTTTTTTTCCATTTGTAACAACGCAGCAGTTAGGAAGGTTGAGAACCACTGGTTTAGAAGCTTCAGTCCAGTCTCTGCCTCTGACATCCGTGGCCTTGACCCTGTGTCTCTGTGTCCTCTCTTCTAAGAACACTAGTCATAGGCAGAGTGCAGTGGCTCATGTCTGTGATCCCAGCACTCTGGGAGGCTGAGGGGGTGGATCACCCGAGCTCAGGAGTTCAAAACCAGCCTGAGCAAGAGCAAGACCCCAACTCTAAAAAAAAAAATTAGGTGTGGTGGCGGGCCCATGTAGTCCCAGCTACTTGGGAAGCTGAGACAGGAGGATCACTTGAGCCCAGGAGTTTGTGGTTGTTGTGAGCTAGAATGATTCCAGGGCACTCTGCCCAGCGTGACAGTGAGACTCAAGTCTCAAAAAAAACCTCCCAAACCACCAATTATTAGATTAAGGACCCAGTAGGTATGACCACATCTTAAGTAATTATATCTGCAAAGATGCTATTTCCAAATATGATAGTATTTTGAGGTTCTAGGTGGGCATGAATTTTGGGGGGGGCTGCTGTTCTACCCACTACGGAGAACTTGAATATGAAGCACAGTGTTTAAATTACTCTGCTGAGCATATTTAAAAGTTACTGGGTGAATTTTTACATGCAGCACTTTTGTGTATTTAAATGAAAACAGTGAATGTAAAGATCGCAGATACACAGGTAGTGGTTCAGTATTCCAAATACAGAAAAGAATGTGGTATAAGGGAGTTTTTTACAGTAATTTATTATCTAACTAAAATATTTGAGAAGGAATTTCAGGAGAAGTGTACCTTTTCCATTCATTCATTGATCAAATTATTCATCTTCTCACTTATTCAAATAGAATTTAAAGTGATTTCTAAAAGACCATTCAAAACAACAAATATAAGTGAGAAAATTGAAAAACAGGGAAAATTGAAGTTAGAAAAATGAAAAGTCAGGGAATAAAACATACTGGGTAAAGGCCCTTATATTTGTAAATTGAACATGGGCCCCTGTCAACGCCTGAGCTTTCTGGCACATTAGCTATGTGATTCATAGTCTTGAGAAGATGAAATGGTTGTTGATAATTTAGTCTTTATTTGTACACTAGGAAATGTTATTGAGTAAAGAGAATTTTTTTTTTTTTTTTTTTTTGAGACGGAGCCGCAAGCTGTCCCCCTGGGTAGAGTGCCATGGCATCACACTCACAGCA
>NW_003852449.1:2348082-2360209 GCF_000181295.1 Otolemur garnettii | reverse complement strand
GGCCCGGGCTGGGGATTCGAACCCGCCACCTTAGGTGTATGTGGCTGGCGCCTTAGCCGCTTGAGCCACAGGCGCCGAGCCAAGAGAATTGTTTTTAATCTTGAGAATTTTAAACGATAAATAGGTTGCTGTCATACTTTGCTATAGATATTCTCTTCTGAAATTTCTCAGATAAATCACAGATTTTTTTTTTACACATTTTGTGTGTGGGGGGCAATGGGATAGAGATTGTTTTTCCTAAACCATGATTGACAGAGAAATAGGTAATAGATAATATAACCCAAAGTGTATTAGTTCTGTTTTGAAAGCCAACCAAACAAAAACTTACCGTATCACAGGAAATATCTTGACATAAGAATGAAAATAGCAGAATGGTTACGAGCTTCCTATTACACAGCTGTGACTATGAACACCATGCACAGAGCTATGGTGTGTACCGGCGCAGAGAGCTCTCTTAGACGTGCCTATTACTAAGTGCAGATGGCAAGTTATGTAATCAGTGGTTTGGTCTTATTTTTACACTGAAAACGCAAACCCACGATATCCATGGGTATATAAAAGCATTTGTATGTATTTGTGTACATTTACAAATCTGTATCTGTGTAAATTGTAAATCTGAAAGGATAAACTCCAAACTACCCACATAGTCACTTAGTGGGGAGGAAATAAAGGTAGATTTTAAGTTCTGTATCTGAACTTTATCTGATGGACATGCATTTGTATGTTCCTCATGTGCATATTCATAATTAAAAAATAGGTTTTATAACAAGCAAAATAGGACAAACATGGTCACTCAATGCCTGTAATCCCAGCACTCTGGTAGGCTGAGGTGGGTGGATGGCCTGCGCTCAGGAGTTCCAGATCAGCCCAAGCAAGAGTGAGACCCCGTCTCTACTAAAAATAGAGAAAACTATCCAGGGGTTGTAGTGAGCACCTGCAGTCCCAGCACCCACTCAGGAGGCTGGGGTAGGAGGATCTCTTGAGCCCAGGAGTTCTAGACTAATCTGGGTAACAGTAAAAGGGTAAGGAGGGGAAGGTTTCTGTGAGCTGGGCTGATACCACAGCACTCCAGCCTGGGCAACAGAGGGAGACTCTGTCTCTAAAATAAAATAAGTATAATGGGAAATCTTATTTAATATTGACCACACCTACCCGCTCTAGTGGTTTCTTTTCTTTGAGTGGCCTTCTCCTTGTGTGACCACATCACTCTAGCTAATTAGCATGCTTGAATGAGATCATTACGTCCAGGTGGCATAGAAGTTACACCTGAGTTCAGTTCCCAGTCCTGTCAGAGGCTGGCTGTGTGAGCTCTGAGCCTCAGAGTCACCATCAGTTACACGGAAATAACAACCACACTTGCCTCACTTTGTTGTAGGGAGGATCATTTAACACCAAATTAGGTAATGCATATGGAAGCCCTTGTGGTGCCTGCATGATTGTCACCTGCTGTCACAGGCAGTGAACACATGCAGAAAAGACTTTCCTGTATTTTAAAAGGCTTCTCTCCCTCCCTTTTTCTTTCCTTTTTCCTTTGCTTGCTTTTTATCTGTAAGTCTTACCAACTAACATCAGTGGGATTCAGCATCTAAAGCTTCTTACTTGTTTGCATTCCTCTCTAGTCCTGTGATTCCTTATTCAACATCATTCTTCTCAGAACTCTTGGCTAATCCACACAGAGGTCTGGGAAAGGCACTCAACCTCTCAGTCCTCAAAGGGCCTGTAATTACCCAGTTTCTCTTCTCCAGAGCTGTTCATAAACACTTTTTGGCGCCTCCAACTTCATGCAACTTCTTGGAGAGGCCACAGACCTGAATTTTAGGTCATGTGTAGCCCTCATTGCAACTCTGCTTTCCCCTCCTTAGCACTGCAGGGCTTCTTAATGCCAGTGGCATCGTCTGCAGGGTTTTAAAAACGATAATTTAACATACTCTTCAGTGTGCTTTGAAATCTTCTTTAGAAGCATCTGGGAACCCATGAGATCCTTAGGTGCCTCTGAATTTCTGATCTCCGGCAAAGATTATGAAAACTGGCTCAGTGCCTGTGGCTCAAGTGGCTAAGGCGCCAGCCACATACACCTAAGGCGGCGGGTTCGAATCCAGCCCAGGCCCGCCAAACAACAATGATGGCTGCAACCAAAAAATAGCCGGGTGTTGTGGCAGGCGCCTGTGGTCCCAGCTACTTGGGAGGCAGAAGCAGGAGACTCGCTTGAGCCCAGGAGTTGGAGGTTGCTGTGAGCTGTGATGCCACAGCACTCTACCCAGTGGGACAGCTTGAGGCTCTGTCTCAAAAAAAAAAAAAAAAGATTATGAGAACTTTGCTAGAACGAATCTAGCAGAATCTCTAAACGAATCTTAAGGAAAGTGATATTTCCTTGCAGTGACAAGGAAAACCTTTGGAGTATTCTGATTTGATGACTTAGTAGTCTGAGTAAGAAGTGAAAACATAGAATCCATTATTATAATTCTTAGGGAGGAAAAAGACACAAATACAATTTTATTCTCAGTAGAATCTTTCAGCCCTTATAAATAATGGTCAGGTAATATTTTCCACCTTGTCAAATGAAGGACAATTGAAATGACTTCGCTCTCAAAAGTCATGAGTTATTTGGGGTAACTAATAAGGAATAACTCAAATGAACATATGTATTGAATGCCTACTATGTATGAGCCAAGTACACTTATGATGGGGGATTGGTTCCAGGATGCCTTGCAGATTTCAACATCCATGAATGGGGACATATAAATCCCTTACATAAAAAGGCATTTGCATATAACCCATGTACATCCCCCCATATATTCTCAATCATCTCTATAGATTACTTATTATACCTAATACAATGTGAATGCTATGTAGTTGTTGTATTGTTTAGGGAATAATGACAAGACAAAAGTGTATGTTTAAGGACAGATTGCCGTATGTCTAACTATATTTTTGATCTGCAGGTGGTTAACTCTGCAGATGCAGAACCCATGGATAGAGAGGGCTGATTGTACTCTATTAGGGGCAATTAACAGATTGATCCTTACAGAGCTCAGTCTAGTGGGAAAGGGAGGCAATTAAATATGCAGCTGTAAAGTGTGAATGGAGCCCTGAGCTGGGCCTTGAAGGATGTTGTTACACAAGTTAGATGGATGCCCAACGCATGGGCTCTGGGGCAGGGAGAGGATTTACATTCAGTTACAGAAGCCTTTCCAGAAAAAGAGACACTGTCTTCATCTGGTTTTTTGTTGTTGTTTGTTTGTTTGTTTGTTTTTTTGCTATAACTGAATACCACAGAGTAGGTAATTTATAAAGGAAAGAAATGTATTTAGCTCATGGTTCTGGAGGCTGGGAAGTCCAAGAGCATGGTGCTGGTGTCTGGCAGGGGCCTTCTTGCTGGTCATAGCATCCTGGCAGTGGGGCCAGAGTATGCACATCAGATCCGGTCACTCCAACTCTTATCATAAAGCTACCAGTCCGGTCATGGGGACCCCACCCTGACAACCTTTTGCAGTCATAATTACCTTCCAAGGCTCTACCTCCAATCGACATAAGAATTTGAGGATTAAGTTCCCAACACACGAAATTTGGGGGATACATTCAAACCATAGCAGCAGATGCCTAAGCCAGGATCTAAAAGGTGAATGGAATGTAACTGAAAACGGAGGTGGAGGTGAGTGCCGAACAATATGCCAGGCAGAAAGAATTGTGTGCTACTGCCTTGGAGTCAGGAAGGAGTCTGAAAACTGGAAAATAGAGAATCGGGAGGGAGGGAGCAAAAGTCGATTGCTAGAAAAACCGAACAATACAAAGCAATGGTCATCTGGATCCTGGCTCAGTGGCCGGCCTGAGTCCCAGCTACCTGGGCAGCTGGGCTGGGAAGATTGCTGAAGACTGGGAGTTCCAGACTAACCTAAGTAACATAGTGAAACCCCACCTTAAAAAACAAAACACAAAAAATATCAGGGACGTGCCAAGGGCGTGGCATCCCAACCATGGACGGTCAGTGCTGGGCCTGGGCTGGAGGACCAGCAGTGTACAGGGTACGTAGGGACCCAGGATGGGGCAGGCCAGGCCACTGGCTCACAACAGCGACCACAGGTGCCAGGTAGCCCCGGGGTTGACACCTCAGCCCGCACGCCTGCACCCGCTGGCATGGAACTCTATCTGGGACTTGGTGACTTGGTGCAGGGGCTGGGCTTCGTCACCTTCGTCTTGGGTCTTTGTGCACCTGCAGGCGCTGAGTGTGGACGGCCTGGCCCAGGGCCTCTGCTGGTAGAACTTGTCTGGGCCCTTCATTGCTGGCTGGCTCAGCACACCCTTTGTCACCATTGTGTCCCTGTGGCTCGAGAGGCCAGATAGAAGTGAAGGGGCTGGGGTGCTCTGTCTCTTCTGGGTCCTCAGGGTCGTTAGCCTCAAATTTGCCTTCAGATGCCGTTGTCCAGGAGCTGGTGGAGCGGCCTTGTCTGGCCGGCTCGGCCTGATCGTGTCAGGTCTTTGTTTTGTAGCTGCTCACCATCAGCACCTGTCAGGGCCACCTGGCATCTCCCACACCCCAGAGAGGGAGGCTGGACAGCCAGAAAGTGGGACCCCAGCCCAGGCCTGCTAGTGCTGCCCCAGAGGAGAGCTTGTGGTCTCAGGGCAATGCCCACTTTTGCCTAAGTCCCCACTTTTCTCTATGCCAGTCATATCTGAAATCATTTACTCAGCGAGACTGAAAAGAGAAGGCTTAATCCTTAAAATCTATTTCCTTTACTTCAAGCTTTTGAATGGTCATCCTGAATTAAGCTCACAAGAAGGGCCCTAGGCGAGATAGTCCTGAACTCTCCTGATAGCCAGAAACTGGATACAAGTAAAATGTCCTGATGGGCTCCGAGTATTTTCCACAGATCCCGAGAAAAAGCTGGGCTATGGCAGCAGAGGACTTTGTAGAGGACCCGGTGACCTTCCCGCCAGCAGGGCTGACCTAAGAGCTCACCACTCTTGGACCCAGACCAGACTTCATTCAGACTCATTCAGACTCTTTGATAAGAGCTGAACAGTGCAAAGGAGCTTGTACCTCCTCCCCTGGCCCCGGAGAGAAGGCCCTTTCTTCAGTCCAGGCAGGGACAGATGTTGACGGAGAGCACAATTACGGACATCACCTTTCACCTGGCACCTGAGAAAACACCTTGGCTCTCCAGGCGGCTCTCGGCTCCTGAGCCAGTGCAGACTGCAGTTTCACTACCCTGCGCTGGCATGATCAGCACACCTGGAGCAGATTGAGGCCTCCCGAGGTTCAGAAGACAGGAGCAGGTGCCCTGGGAGCCTCAACAAACGGGAGTTGGGGCTGGGGGGCAGCTTTGTTGGCCTGAGGCTTTGGTTTGATGCTAGTCAGGGGCTAAATGAGAACATTTGCTGAGATGAAAATTAAATCACAAATTTTTCTTTTTCTTTTCTTTCTTTCTTTTTTTTGAGACAGAGTTTCACTGTGTCATCCTCGGTAGAATGCTGTGGCATCACACCTCACAACAACCTCCAACTCTTGGGTTAAGCAATTCTCTTGACTCAGCATCCCAAGTAGCTGGGACTACAGGCACCTGCCACAACGCCCGGCTATTTTTTTTGTTGTAGCTGTTGTTTAGCCAGCCCCGGCTAAGTCTAAACCCACCAGCCCCAGTGTATGTGGCCCACACCCAAAGCACCGAGCAATGGGCGCCGAGACTAAAATCACAAATTTTTCCTTTAAAAAATCATCTAGATGTTGCAGATGCCTAATGTATTTTGAAGAAAAATTGGAAGTTAGTTTACATGAGCTTCTTTGAGAGCATTGTCAGAACATACTTAGAGTGGGCTGCCAGGCACGGTGGCTCACTCCTGTAATCCCAGCACTCTGGGAGGCCAAGGTGGGTGGAGTTTGCGACCAGCCTAAGCAAGAGTGAGACTCCATCTCTAAAAATAGCCTGGTGTTGTGGGGGCCACCTGTAGTCCCAGCTACTTGGGAGGCTGAGATAAGAGAATCACTTGAGCCCGAGTTTGATGTTGCTGTGAGCTATGACACCACAGCACTCCAAGGGTGATCAAGTGAGACTCTGTCTCAAAAAAAAAAAAAGCAAGCTACATCCCTATGACCATCCTTAAGTCAATTCAGCTGTACAGCTGTAAGCACTTTGACAGCCCCACCAGCACTGCACACGAGGTCGCACACATAATTGCCACTCAGCCCGTGTTTCTGAACCAGGGCATGTCTGAGTGTTCGTTTCACTCCATGGCCTGGTGTGATATCATCATTCTCACGTGGTCCCAGCAGGGGCTTATCCTCTGTCATTGTTCTGATTTTGACGGGAAGGACATACAAAGCTGAACCTGCTCTGACGTGTCCTCAGTGGGGCACTTCCTGCCTGCCTGGCTTGACCTACGCCCATGCAAAGGCAGGAACCTTGTCTTGTAAAAACGTGTGCAAGTGATATGCCAGGCTTTTCACTAAGTGTAAGTAAGCTCATATTAAGTTTATAATGCTCCAGTTATATCTTGAGCCCTCACTGACTTGATTGCGAGTCAAATATTTCCCAGTGTTCTGTTATCTTCAAAAGGATGCCTCCATCTGCTCACGCTCCGTTTGTCCACCACAATAATCATCCACGCCAACATTCCTTTCCTGTCTTATCTACCCACACCGTGTCTGCCACACGAACCTTCCTGGCTTCCAGTTAGTTAGAAGGAACCTCACTGTTGCCTTGCCCACAGTGTTGTGCCCTCCAGATACTGGGGGTAGCCTGGGTGCTGTCTTCTGATTCCTGCTAACACTCCACCAAAGCTGTGCTGAGCTGAGCTGGCAGGAGGGAAGACCATCCTCCTCCTCAACCCTGAGCCACATCTGCCATCTGAAACTCAGAGCACCACCTCTGCCTACAGTAACAAAGCTTCCTCTACGTCTCAGGTCAGTTTGTGATCCCCAGGAGCAACTCCCGGCTCTCCATCCTCTCCTCCCTGTCTTATCTTCTTCCTAAAAGAGAACCACAGAACACGTCAGAGGTAAAGCTGAAGGTCATCCAGCGCTGAGCGTGCCTGACCCGTCGGAATTTCTGACATCTCTGGCCAAGCTAATACCCCCAGCAAGGTCAGCCACCTTCACAGTTTCCCCCAAGAACAAGGAATGGTCTCCTCCAAGGTGAACAAAGACGTCTCCACTTCTGGTTACAAAAGAACCTGTGACTCTGAAATGACAATCTCCTCACTTCAATCCATCCAAGTCTCAGAGACCTCAGGGCCCAGGCCCAGCTAAGCACCTCAGCACTAGGGAGACTCGGCCACTCAGAGGAGGAGAGGAGCTCTTTTCTCGTCAGCCCAATGCACTTCCAGTAGTTTATCAGATGGTAGAAGTCTTAACCAGGGGCAGAGAACCTGCGGCCTTCTGGCCACGTGGCCTTCTAGGTCCTTAAGTGCTGCCTTTCGACAGAATCCAAACTTTACACATCAGATCATTTTGTTAACTTTTAATAAAGAGAGTTAACTCTTCATAAGACTAGTCAATGTCGATGTATAAAATATCTGGGATTGGAAAACTCCAGGTAGTTTCACACGAATGTGGCAGAAAATGGGAGGACGGAGGAAGAGGGGGAGAGAGAGTGCAAGCACATCCACGAAGAGATTCTGGACGTGAATTGTGTGAAGAGCAAACTCTGGCCCATCCACTAAACTTTTTTGACTTTCTAAAACCATCCATAAGTTAATATCATCAACAGACTCTGAAAACAGTGTCATCAGTACGATTGACAGGAGATGACAAACCTTAATAAATAGAGTTCCTGTTCACAGACGGGAAAAAGTAATAGGCTCCCTTCAGAAAACTGGGCAGAGGTTTTGAACATAAATTAGCAAAAGAGGAAATGAAAACCTGAAAGATTATTAAAAGAACAGGATAAAAACTTCATCTGGTACATTAGCAAAAAAACAAAAACAGAAAACAAAACTAAAGTAAAACATTAACAGTATACCACTTTGTATCAAAGTTTATACCTGATCACAAAGGACCCCAAACGGCTTACTTAAGACACCAGCATATATTCTGTGCATAGTATGAAGACGACGAAAGATATTTTAGCAAGAGAGTAACATCATCTCGGCCGCCTCTTCCTTTTCTTTTTTTTTTTTTTTTAAAGAGAAGGATAATAAGTTAGTCAATGGTGTATAGAATGAATTAGAGAAGATGAGACTGTCTACCACAATTGTAAAGAGGAGAAGACATTTCCAGACATTTTCTGTGTGGGCAAACTGCAGAGGTCTAGCTTTGGGAAAACCCCCATTAATTTATGATTACACACTGGCTTCTTCCCTCCATTATCCCGTTTCTCACCACCTGGTAAGGGATGGGGTCATACCGTGCAACTCTCCATAAAATGGGATCACCAATAACTCATTCTCAAACTGAATAAGGGCGTCCTTTTAAAGAAATTTTGTCTTTCTGCAAATATTAGGAAGCACCAGGCTCAAGAATTAGGGGACTTCCATTTTTAAAAAGTGCTTTTTGTTTGTTTTTGTTGCCTGTGAAGCATGAGGAACAATTTTATCAGCCTCCTTAAAATGGCTGTGCCATCCATTCTTATGGTCCTGGTTCATCACAGAGACAGCCTCCCAAAATGAGACTTCTGTAAGTTTGGCTTCACTCCAAGGACCAAGCGTATTCGTAGTTTTAAGAATATTGCAACTTTCTTAGAAGATGCCTTTCCCTAAGTGAACTTAAAATATTGCTTCCTTCTTTCAAAGAAACAACCAAGCAGCAATTCTGTTTAACCGGCAATAACATTGAGCAAACCCCATTTTTCCTGCCCACATTTCTTCTGTTTACTTGTCATGTTTCACCCATGTTCCCCAGAGGACACAGTGATGCAAAGCTGGTTTACCCTTCCTCCAGCAAAGTCTGGCTGTCATCGTGGCCATCGGTGTGCTCCAGGGACCGTAGAAGTGATTAAGTGTGGTTTCTTACCTAGTACTACCGTGTGGAGGTGTTTACACAACCCTTCCGGGTGGAGCTCTGCACAGGGAAGCTGTGTGTTTGGGTTACAGTAACTTTATCTTTCTCAGTGTAGGTAGGTGCTTTGGGTCTCCTGGGCTCATCTATCCTTAGCAGTGTCCTTCACAGAAATGAAGGGGAAAAGTCAGGATTGGCTGACATGGGGGAAAGCTGGTGTGTTCATGATGCGTAGCTAACAGCAGCCTGTGGGATTGAAGGAACGGAATAAATGTGGCACGAGGCATTAGGAAACCTGGATTCCAGACTAAGCTCTGCCAGTAATGAGACCGGTGACCTCTGGCAATGCTGTTGCCCTCACAGGGCCTGACTTTCCTTATCTGTAATGGGAGGAAATTGAGCTAAGGTCATTTCTAGCTATGACCTTTTATGATTGATTTTCCTACCACAAATTTCTCATCCACGACTATGTAAGCCTTTTGGTCCTTTTGCCTGATGGAGCAACTGTCCTGCCACCCCAGATGGAAGTAATTGAACTTTGATATGTCACGTTGTCTCACAGGGAACTAAAGCTGTTATCGTAGGGGGGTGTCCTGGGGGACAGGGAGAGAGCAGGGGCTTACAGATTGTTTACATGATCCTAGGTATCACCTCTCTTTTTAATACTTCTTCCACTTTTTCCCTATGTCTTATTTTTGTGTTTTTATATTATTCAATATTGGTCTTCCAACCCTGGCCCCTTTCTTTTCTTTACAGTATTTTGGCTTCGGTGTTCTTGTGAAGGAATTTTCAGAATTTGGGGTCTGAGAGAAATGCATTGTAGCGCTTGTGAACTGAGTCCCAGCCAACTGCATTCATCAGCTTCCACTGGCCAAGCCTCTGGAGCGTGGGGTATGGCTGCTCTTGCAGGCATTCCTGGTCCTGGGGGCCGTCCAGGCACGTGCCCTATGGCTCACGTGCTGTGTGGCAGGGCTCTCAGTTTGCTGTCTATGTCCAGCTTTAGTGCCATCTTCTTATTTCTTCAAATGTTTTTTAAATCATAGTATTATGCATTGAGACTTGATTAAAATGTTTCTTTACTATAGAATAATATGGTATAGCTACCCTTTCTCTCACATCCACTGTGAAAAATTTAAGATACTTTCCCCTCTATTTCAAATTTAAGTGTGGTCAGAAACGTGTATGTGTATCTAATCAAACTGAGCAGGGAGTTGCGTTACAGTTTGAATTTCACTCATATTCTCACTTATTTGCATTTTGAGATACTCAAGAGATTAGTACGCACGGTGCTATTTATTCCCACATCAAATACGAATGTCCCAGTGACACGGCCAGTGTGTTTGCTCTAATAGCTCTCGTGCATCAGGTGAGTAGCCTTGGTTCTGTCTATGCACCTCTTCTCTGATCTTTTATTTTGGAGACAGCGTCTCCCTCTGTCACCCTGGGTAGAGTGCTGTGGCATCATAGCTCACGGCAATCTCAAACTTTTGGGCTCAAGTGATCTCCTTGTCTCAGCCTTCCTAGTATCTGGGACTACAGGTGCTTCCCACAACACCTGGCTAGTTTTTAGGGATGGGGTTTCACTCTTGCTCAGGCTGGTCTCAAACTCCTGAGCTCAGGCAAACTACCTGCCTCGGCCTCCATGAGCCACTGCGCCTGGCCTCTTCTCTGATCTTTTGAAAATTGCAATTCCCCAGGTAGCTTAGCCCTGAAAAGGGGCTATGTGTGTGTGTGTGTGTGAGAGAGAGAGAGAGAGAGAGAGAGAAGTGAGAGAGAGAAAGGGATGGAGGAAGGAGAAGAGAAGGTCAGAGAAGAGCGTTCCAGTGAACAACTGTGCATCACCAGCTGTGCTCCCGTCTTGTCCTGGTTCCACGGCTTCACTTTTTTCTGTCCTAGGCAGGTACCTCTCTTCCTGTTTCTTAGGGATACAGTGCCCTGGCAATGCGTTGTAGCTGGCACAGCTAGATACCTGCATCTCTCACAGTCCCGAATGGGCACACGTGCATCTTGGGCACTCAGAGGGCAACGTTGGAAGACAACATTCCTGGATGGGCCTGAGGAGGTGGGGGCCGCTGTTGATAAATGAAGTGGCATAAAACATTGATGTGAGGCTTCTAGGTGCTGGGCCCGTTACAGAGCTATTCTCACGTTACGTAGCGATCAAACAGATGCTTCGAGAGGGAATAGGTTTCTTTTAATTGCTGTGCCGTGTCAGGGGACTTTGAAAGGAGATACACCTAATGATTTAGAAAGCTCTTAATAGACACTCCCTACCTCTCTAGGGAAGCAAAAATAGGAGAGATGGAGATGTCAGTGAAAACATCTTTGAAGGTTCTCTTTACCTGTAGTTTCTGATATAATAATGTTTCAATTTGACAGCCTCTCAAAGATTGTCAATCTCTCCATGTGTTAACTCCTTGAGATTCTAATCTAGCTTCCTGGTTCTAAAACTAAGGTTCTGAACCAACGACCAATGGTTCTGTCCTGTGGAAACTTGCTAGGAATGTAAAACTTTGGACCCCACCCTACTGAACCAGGAGCACAGGCTGGAACCTAGGGGGGATCTGGTTCTAGGGTGCCCACCATGAGCTACTGCTGCAGGCAAAGGTGTGAGAACCACCGTTCTACTGCCACTGGCCTGGTGCACCAGGTGCCTTTGGCCCCCATCACTGGGACGTGCTCTCCTGGGGTTTGGGCTCTAGGATGGTGGAGATGGCGGCAAATGTTTGTGTTGGAGGGAATAAAGATTACTTTCCTTTTTTGTCTGACTTAAATAAAAACACCCCAAATGTTTCTCTGGTTTAAATAGTACTCTAATTATCAATTCTAATCTTAACAGGGATTCACTGATTCAGCCGAGAGCTGGAAGGTGTGTAGCTGGGCTCTGTAACTTAATCTGGGATGCCCTGGACTGAGCAGACCTGAATTGATTTTCTGTGACTGCCAGGAAGAAGGAGTTTATTTAGTAAGATGATCAGTGGCATAGCCACTATTTTAAAAGGTATGTTTAATTTACCTAGAAAAAAATAACAGAATCGGAAGAGGCCTTAGGAACTTCTGACGAGTTTTCTGATGTCATTTTACAGAGGTCTCCCAGCCAGGTAGTGATATAGTCGGGACCACAAACCCAGTTGTTACCATTCACAAAAGAGGGCCCAGGCCAGGATTCTAGCACACTGCCTGGGGTACTAGGCTTGC
>NW_003852449.1:2340479-2347931 GCF_000181295.1 Otolemur garnettii | reverse complement strand
TTTAGTCTCACTCCGTTGCCCAGGCTAGAATGCTGTGGCCTTAGCCCTCAGCCTAGCTCACAGCAACCTCAAACTCCTGGGCTCAAGTGAACTGATCTTCCTGCCTCAGTCTCCTAAGCAGCTGGGACTACAGGTGCCTGCCACAATACCCAGCTAATTTTTCTATTTTTAGTAGAGATGGAGACTTGCTCTTGCTTGGGGTGGTCTCAAACTCCTGAGCTCAAGCAGTCCACCTGCCTCGGCCTCCCAGAGTGCTGGGATTACAGCTGCACGGCCATCTTAATATCTGTTTACTCAAGCATCGTTGAAAACCTAATTATACTCATCCACAGTTTTGTCAAAAGGTCCCAGAAAAATCTCTAAAAAATCTGAGAAAAACAGCACACTATACCCCATGACAGTATCAATGTACACAGCTATGATTTAATAAAAAAAAAAATCTGATGTATTTATTAGAATGATTTTGTTTGCAAGAAACAGAAAACAGCCTGAGCTAGCTCGGGCACAATAGGGCCTTTTATTGTAGCAGGAGCAAAGAAAGAGATGGACAAGCAGGATCTGAGAGGGTAGAAGCCGGCGTGCACGGCATTGCAAGGAGCTCAGAGCGGCCTCTGCCTGGTCTCCTTAGTCAACCTCATTCCTCTTTCAGGGAAAAGAATGGTATTTTTCTGTTTCACAGGATATATGGGCATAAGAAAAGCCACAGATAGTCACGGATTTACTATGTGGAGTGTAGAAATCCCCCCTGAAACACTCGGCAGTCTTTTTTTCTGGTTAATAAAAGCTTTATTGAGATATAATTCATAAATTCACATAACCACAAAGTTCGCTTTTAAAGTGTACAGTTCAGTGGATTTTGGTACCATTGCTCCTTATTATTATTATTTATGAAATCTGTACCTGTGAATTTACCTGCTTGCTAGTTTATTTGTAACACCCCCTCCCCAGTCACTATACGTGACACTTCGCAGGTATTTGTAGGAATGTGCAAGTGGCAAACTATTTGAGTTGCTGAATATGTGTATTTCAGCGGCAGGTGAACAAGACAGTGCTCTGCCTTTGTATAGTAGACAAACGTCCTTTGGGTGGTCTATTTAGTGCCGTGTTTTTCTCAGTTTTTGTGCTTTCTGCTGGTGATTTTACTGTTTTTGAATGGTCCCCAAGCATAGTGCTGAAGTTCTGGCTAGTGTTCCTAAGAGCAAAAAGGTTGTCGTGTAGCTCACACAAGAAATGCATGTGTTGGAGAAGCCTGGTGCCCTGGCATGAGTGACGGTGCTGTTGGCTGTGAGCTCAGTGTTAATGAATGAACAAAGCGGCTCGTCCAGGAAGAGGAGGAGAAAGTTCGCCCATCTGTACGTGAAGTTGTCCTGGAAAGTATTAAAGTAACAACCACAGTGCGTGATGAAGCTATGAAAAAGACGAAAGCGGGGCGAGATTTGTGGATTTGTGAGATGATAACCAATTTTTTTTTAAAAAGCATGGTAGGCAGCACTCTTGAGAGGCTGAAAGCCAAAGAAAGTTGGCTATGGAGGTGGCTGAACCAGCGCAGGTCTGAATGCCCTGGGCCCTCCTTGGGCGAGGCTGCCACCTGGAGGCTGTGTAGACCAGGGCAGCCTGGCCTATCTTGGGGATGTGGACTTGTGTGCTTTCCTCCTGATCATCACTCTGGGACCTGCGGGGAGATGATGACCCTTCCTGAGGATAGTGACATCAGGGACCAGGAATAGGTGAGAAAAGTAGTCAGAAGGCTGAGCTGATTGTTATGGAAATCATCTTGGTCTGCTCACGCTGCTATGAAGTCAGGAGACTAGGGGGCTGGGAGCTCTAATGAAGGTGCTGGCAGGTCTGCTGTCTGGGAAGGGCCTTCTCTCTGCTTCAGGGTGGTGCCCAGTTGGGGCGTCCTGCAGAGGCAGTGAAGGCTGTGTCCTCGCAGGGCTGAAGGTAGGAGGGCAAGAAGGGCCTGAGCTAGCTCCCTCCAGCCCTTTTATAAGGCACTAATCCATCCACCAGGGTAGAGCCCTCATCACTTAATCACTTTCCTGAAGGCCCCACCTCCTAACCACCGCATCATGGTGGGGATTAGGTTGAACACATGGACTTTAGGAGATAGGTTGGCCATAGCAAAAGTTATTAGAAGGCTCAAAAGCACGCAATTCCCGTGCACAGTAGGAAGTGTGGAAGGTCCATCAAATACCCTTGCTGAGTGCCTTTTGTGATAAGAGGCGTGCCATGGCCAGAAAGCCAAACACATCATACAGACTAGTTCTCAGGGTCACAGTAGTGCGTCCAGATCAGCTGACTTAACCAGAACCGCAGCTGACCATTCCAGCCTGGGGCTAAACTGAGGCTCTGCTAGCTCTTTCTGTGAAAGGTCAGGCTATAAATATTACAGACATGTGGACCGCGTGGTCTCTGCTGTAACTGCTCAACTCTACTCCTGTCCGGAGTGGAGTATGTAAATGAATAGAAAAAGCTGTGTTCCAAAAAAACTCACATAAATGACCAGTGAACTGGATTTGGACCCCAAACCACGGCTTGCCCAGTCTGGTCTAGGCTCGTGTTTACATCCTCTCTGAGCAGGACTGCTGCTTCACTTCCTACCTACGCTAGAACGCAACTCAGTGTACTTGTCTTTCTAAATGCGTAACTTCACCAGCGATCACGTCAAATTACAAGGACTACTTTGAAATTTTTTGATAGGGACAAAATTGTTCATTTGTGAGGTACCTTAACATAAAAAGAGGTAAAAATCCAGAACATTCATTATTCTGCATTTTTTTTATTGTTATGAAGAAGTACCAAGAGAAATTTACATTCCAAAATTCCTTCCTAATAGGATTGCTTGGTCAAAGCATAAAATAAAATGAAAAATAAAAATGAAAACAGGCTGGGTGTGGTGGCTCATACCTGTAATCTTAGCATTCCAGGAGGCTGTGGTGGAAAGAGCCCTTGAACTCAGAAGTTGGAGACTGAGCAAGAGTAAGACCCCGTTTCTACTAAAAACAAAACAATTAGCCGGGTGTTGTGGTGGGCGTCTGTAGTCCCAGCTACTTGGGAGGCTGATGCAGGAGGATCACTTGAGCCTTAGAGTTTGAGGTTGTTGTGAGGTATGATGCCACAGTACTCTACCGAGGATAATAAAGACTCTGTCTCACAAAAAAAAAGAAAAAAAGATTTGATATCTGGTTAGGGCCCATTTCCTGATTCATAGATGGTGCCACCTTACTGAGTCTGAGTCCTCCTGTGGTGGAGGGGACAAGGAGTCTCTCTTTGGCCTCTTTTGTGAGGACACTAATCCCCTTCGTGAGGGCACCACCCTCATGGTTTAATCATCTACCAAGGGCCCCACCTCCTAAAGCCATCACACTGGGGATTAGGATTTTAACATGTAAGTTTTCAGGGGACACAAACAAAGAGGTGGACCAGCAGACACCAGAGTGACTTGACAGGAAATGCGGAGAGCTGAGAAAGCGATAGATGCTGTAACTTTTAATTTGGAGATTATCTTAAAATCCCCCTGTAAAAATAGAATGGGCTCTGTACCAGTCTCATAAGCAGAGTAAAGACACGTCCAACTGGAGCCATCTGTGACGCTTTCAGAGAGTTCACGAGGGTGTTGGTGCAGACACACCCCCTGCTTCTCTCCTATCTGTGAACTAGAACACCAATCCCCAGGCCTCGAGCTGGAGATAGAGGATTTAATATGCAGGCGAGGAGCGGAGCAGGAAATAGCCTCAAGCTGCCTCTAACTGCTTGTCAAACATATGGAAAGAGAATAAAGAGCAACTAGAATAGATTGACAACTAAAAGACACGCCTTCCTGGTCGTTAGTAGAGGGAGTCTCTTGATGAAGGCAGCTTGTAGTTTCCATAAACAAAAAAGACAGTGGAGAAACCATTGTCTGTGTTAACTGAGACACGAAAGAGGATAACAGAGAAGCGACTCAGCAGTGACGGTGCTCCGTGGGACATTCAACAGCCCACGTCTTTTGTTTTACCCTTAATCTCAAAGAAATTTGTCTAAATATAGGCGCCACAACAGCAATCCCAACTGATGACCTCTGCGACCCTTCTACTTCCTCAGGGTCAACAAGCTTCTCCGTCTGTGGGTCTTTCTAATAATTCTCAGACTTCTCTGTGGTGTCCCTAACAGCTTTCACCAAGGAAATCCTTTCCTCCTCTGTGACGCTGTGCCCCTAACTTAACAGGGAGGGATTTGATATGCGCGTGAAGTTGATGCTGAAATATTCTTCTGATGGTCTCTTCCTCAAACTATCTAGAGAATTCTCTATTTATAATGAAGTCACGACTAATTCGGACATTGATGTAAAGGGTATTTTCAATTCTAAATCAAGTAAAAATTAAAGGTATCAGATGTTTCCAGGAAATAAACTATATTGGTACAGGAAGAATTATTGGGGTTGACCCCATTAAGGTTCAGATTTACCCATCCACACCTCTAACTAAATGTCATACCCTTTAAAATCAGAAGCTAAAGGATGACTAAAGACAATAGCTGAGAGCGTAACAGAGAAAGGACTTAGAAGACTTTGTGCTCATCCTTGTAACAGCCTTCCCTGCTCAGTCAGGACCTCAGGGTCATGAATGAAACAGTTATTCCCATCACCCTGCTGTTCTGACACCAGCTGTTGTGCTCGGATTCCTCAGGCGGAGGGCACAGGTAGCAACCAGACTTCTTTCCTTCACATATCAGCTGCCAATGATGTCCCCAGGCCACCTACACTCCTACATTCCTGACCAGTTGGTTACAAATCCAGGGGGTTCCCATAGTCCTCCACCATTTTGAAAATTTGTCAGGATGACTCAGAATTCAGGAAAAGTATTATGCTTGTGGCTATAGTTTTATTATAAAGGATACAAACTAGAACACCAGTTGAAGAGACACAGGGTGAGATCAGGGATTTTGTGTCCTCTCTGCATGAATAAGGGTTGGTCGCACTTCTGGCCACGCTAATGTGTTCACCATCCAGGAAGCTCTGCTGACCTTTGTGGTGTCTGGAGTATCTAGAGTTCTTTTCTTTTTTTTGAGATAGTGTCTCATTCTGTCGCCTGGGCTAGAGTGCTATGGCATCATAGCTCACAGCAGCCTCAAACTCTTGGGCTCAAGTGATTCTCTTACCTCAGCCTCCCAAGTAGCTGGGGCTGTAAGTCCATGTGACAACACCTGGCTAGTTTTTCTGTTTTTAGTAGAGATGGGTCTCAGTCTTGCTCAGGCTGGTCTCGAACTCCTGAGCTCAAGTGATCCTCCTGCCTCAGCCTCCCAGAGTGCTGGGATTATAGGAGTGAGCCACCACGCCTGGCCTTAATTATTATTATTATTATTTTTTTAAGAGACAGAGTCTCACTTTATTGCCCATGGTAGAGTGCTATGGCATCACAGCTCACAGCAACCTCCAGCTCTTGGGCTTAGGTGATTTTCTTGCCTCAGTCTCTGGAGTAGCTGAGACTACAGGCATCTGCCACAATGCCCAGCTATTTTTTGTTGCAGTTTGGTCAGGGTCGGTCTTGAACCCACCACCCTCCGTATATGGGGCCGGCACCCTACTCACTGAGCCATAGGTGTTGCCCTATCATTATTATTATTTTTTGAGACAGAGTTTCAGTATGTTGCCCTTGGTAGAGTACCATGGCATCACAACTCACAGCAACCTCAAACTCTTGGGCTTAAGCTATTCTCTTGCTTTAGTCTCCCAAGTAGCCGGTATTACAGGTGGCCACCACAACACCCGGCTGGTTTTTTTTGTTTTGTTGTTGTTGTTATCATTGTTGTTTAGCAGGCCCTGGCCAGGTTCAAACCCACCAGCCCCAGTGCATGTGGCCGGCATTCTAACCACTGAGATATGGGCACCGAGCCCCTTAATTCTTTATTATACAGTAGGTCATCCACTGACCTTTGGCTATCCTTCTTTTTATATGCCTAACGTGTGGAGTAGTCAGTATGGGACAGGGAAAGCAGGACTTTAACTCAATTTCCCAGTATACTTGACTATCAGCGGCGGTGCCGTAATCAGTATGGTGCCATAACCATCCTACCGTCAGTGCCCGTGCTCAGTGTGATAGATGTAACCTGGAGAATACAAGTCAAAAGATAGCAGGGTATGACTAGAGTCCCACTCGGTCATCAGTAATTTGCTCAGTTCGTCATCGTATCCAGTACAGCCACCATGTCTCCCAGGGCGGGGCTGCTTAGGTTTGTAGGATTCCTTTCCATTCCATCAGACATCAGAGGCAGGGCTGGTTTGGGGAACACGTGGCTTTGCTCGCGGGCATCTGGCGTACTCGGGTGAAGACACAGCATCATCTCTCACTGGAGCCTCTTTCACAGCATGAATGTAGTGCTGGGTTTGCTCCACTGCACGACCCACGTGTATGTCCCTGTACCCGGAGCTATGTCTGACCCCCCTTTTCTCTACCTTTTGGAAAAGGTTCATTGCCAACCTTTTCCTCCTTTGGAAGAGACAGGTTAGGGTCTGCTGGTCTGGATTACAGGCAGCAACATCTATCAGTTTAGCTAGTTCTTCCTCTCAGTCCACTCCCCTCCTTAGAGCCTGGTTACACAGGGGAGGAACCAGTGGACTAATTCTAACGGGGGTGATACAGCTGTAATCAAAGGCCAAATTCTTCCCTGTGCCAACCTGCCGTGGGAGCCCCAGACGTCAGTGCAGCCTCATGGGGCGCTTCTGAGTCGTGTGTCTCGCAGCGGTAGGTCTGTGTTCTGCTGTCTCTAGTGTCCCGTTGGATGGAAATACACATCCTGGTGCCCTTTCTCCGGGGAATATCAACAACATCCGTGATCCGTTAGGACCTCTAGTTCCAGGAGTCCTCCCCTAGGATTTGACATTCTGTTCTCGTGCCAGATGTGGACAGATGACCTTTCTTTTGTCATTTTCCAAAGGTGAGGTGGGCTCTAAAACTGGTCTATCAACTCAGCTGGGTATGTTTTATCCAGAGGATAAAATTGTTTATTAGCAAGGGTACGTTTTATCCAGAGGAGATAAATCTCTTACTATTGACAGACTACAAACAATTTAAAATTTCCCCAGACTAGTTATAGGAGGCAAGTAAGAAGATTCTTAGGTCTTACCGGCTACTATAGGTAAGGAGCCCCCGATTTTCCTGAAATTGCCATGCCATCTATCATGTGACTTAACCAAGTCATGGATAATAAAACCACTTTTCCGTGGCCTAAACATAAGCAGCGCCTAATTATCACACGTCTTTCTACCCTTTTCACTTGAGAGATCTACACAAGCCCTTGGTGTTCTGAATTCAACTTCTTAGAATTCGTTAAAGACTAGTTACATGCTACAGTCGCTTGGCCCAGTGGCAAAACTTACCCACCTTGTTAAGAGACAGCCACTGCAGCAGTTAAACTGTTGGAGGGTTCCGTGGACTTGGTTAAAGGGTCTCTTTTTTTTTTTTTTTTTTTTTT
>NW_003852449.1:2338555-2340317 GCF_000181295.1 Otolemur garnettii | reverse complement strand
GGCCCGGGCTGGGGATTCGAACCTGCCACCTTAGGTGTATGTGGCTGGCACCTTAGCCGCTTGAGCCACAGGTGCCGAGCCTAAAGGGTCTCTTTTAAACGTGATGGTCTGTCATGCTGTACGCTCTTTATTGCTTGCTGAAAACACCCAGCATCCTTGGGGAGTAGGGTCACCTCTTACGAAATCCTATTACATCCTCCCACTTCTCATTACAGTGCCGTAAACCCTGCTGTTCTTCCTCTGAAGGAGAGACTCCTGACTGTTCAACCTCTGTTCATGAACTCGTTGTGCCCTGATTGATTTGAAACTCTTTGGAAAATCCAGACTTAATCTTGTTTGTTGACAGTTAATACTTTAACCAGAAGCAGGAAAATATCAGGTGGGTCCACTGTGACAGACCTCACTGCACCTCCAGAAGAGGACACTTGCCGGATTAAAATTTGTGGGGGCAGCAGAACTCCTCCCACTCATCGCAACTTGTCAATCAATAGGGAGAGGACAGATAACATTATACCCTGATGGTAGATAGGATTTTGAGTAAGTCTATAGTTTTGGAAGGCTTTGGATACAACAAAGGTTTTTCACTTTAGTAGGACACCCTATTAAAAATGAAAAGCAGTTTAAGGAACTTTTGTTTTTGAGAAAAAGCGTTTCACTGTTGCCTGAAAGTGCCGTGGCCTCAGTGTAGCTCACAGCGACCTCAAAGGCCTGAGCTCAAGTGATCCTCCTGCCTCAGCCTCCCAAGCAGCTGGGACTACAGGTGCCCACCATAACATCTGGCTAATTTTTCTATTTTTAGTAGAGATGGGATCTTGCTCTTGCTGAGGCTGGTCTCAAACTCCTGAACTCAAGGGATTCTCCTGCCTCGGCCTCCTAGAGTGCTAAGTTTATAGGCATGAGCCACTGTGCCCAGCCTAAAGTTACTTTTTTAAATAAATGCTTTTTGGACTGAGATTCAGAAGGGCTATATATTATATACATTTTTTCTTTATATGAATGGTATCAACACACAGCAGCACCCCCATAGCTGACCCCCTCCCCACACTGACCACCAATGTTATCATCATTTCCACTTAATAATGTTAAGGCTGTAGCCTATGCTGTATAACCTCAACAGTAACCTCGTTCTTCATGTTGTCTCATACTGTTACATGCTGTGAAGGCGGCGTGACAATTTACATAACCACTCCTGTGGTGGACGTACACAGAGGCACCTCCCTAAGGTGACCACCATGGGATTATGACACACTGGTCAGCGCAGAGCTGGTCACCATGAGGTGTACTGACATGTGCATGTGGTGCATGTCCAGTCTATGAAAATCAGGTCAGCTTATGGGGGTGGTCAGTGTGGGGAGGGGTCAGCTATGGGGGTGCTGCTGTGTGTTGCTATAGTTCTGTTACCTTGATAAACTCTGCTGCAAAACATCCTTTTACATACATCTGAGGAAAATTCCTATAAATGAAATTTGTAGATTGGATATTATCTAATTATCTATCAAAACAGTGTATGAAAATGGTGTTTCCTCTTATAATTACCAACACTAGGTATTATAAATTTTTGTATATTCACCAATCTGCCAAATGGAACACAATATTTTTAAAAAAATATTTATTGAAGTGGAAGTGAGCTTGGACATAATTTCATATCTTTAGTGGCCGTGTGTGTGTGTGTGCATCTCCATGTGTGTTTGCGGCCTGTACATATTCTTTGCCTGCTTTTAAAAATTTATTCCCTAATTCTTTTTTTTTTTTTTTTTTTTTT
>NW_003852449.1:2323618-2337798 GCF_000181295.1 Otolemur garnettii | reverse complement strand
CATTGTTGTTTGGCGGGCCCGGGCTGGGGATTCGAACCCGCCACCTTAGGTATATGTGGCTGGCGCCTTAGCCGCTTGAGCCACAGGCGCTGAGCCTAGTCTTAATATATATTAATGTGGAGCTAAAATGAAATTTCCAGCCTCCCCTTGTGAAGGTTGGTAATTTGAGGCACACAGATTCATTACGTGCATGTACCATGGGAGCCATCCTGGATGGAGGCTCAAAGGAGGGCCAGATGATTGGAGTTTGATACCTCACAGAGGGGACAGAGGCTTGGGTGGTGGTGACAGGTTATGTGGGGGAGGAAGCAGGAGGGGAGCAAAGGGGGGTCTCGCTATGCAGATGAAATCTTGTAGGTCGGCCGTCTGAATAGGTGACTGCCTGCAGAAATCTCTGTTTTGGGATCTGGAGACCTTTTCTGTCTTTAGGTAGATAACGGTCCCTCAGAAAAACCCCTCTGCACGCACCTGCTGCTTACAGTTACTAAGACGCATGCGTATAAATTTCCTTTATAGAGGACAGCTTTTCGAGCTACTCCTGTCTGCAGTTCTTTGAATAAACAATTCAAAAAAATGCCAGAGAAGTAATGTTGGGGTGGCACACTCTGGTCTCACATGCCATGAGGTCTTTTCTATCTGAGAACATTATTATTACAAAACCCAGTATGTTCTATTATTTTCTTTGTTCCATTTTATGTTTGAATCTTCAGTCCATTTGAAAGTCATTTGATATGTCAGGCAGTGATTCAATTTTATTTTTCTTAAGGTTCTTCTTCCTTCCCACCTGTTCAACCCCGAGCACATGGGGATTGGTTCCTTGTTTGTTTGAATCTTAGTGGTGGTTCCCACGCCCATGTGAGCAGAGCACCCGAGTCCCGGTCGGGGCAGCCTTTTGCAGTTCCTTCCGCGTGCTGTGTTTCCCCACAACGCTGGCTGACGGCAAGGAGGAAAGACTTTCTATTGATTCGAGAACAGACTGCAGCTGTTTTCACATAGCAGAGGGATGGCAAGATTCACAACAGGCAAGATGGCTCTTTGTTTTAAATCATATCTTGGCAGATGTTTTGGGTGGGAAAGATGAAGGCTCCCTCTCTGCACCCACCTCACCCAGGGAAGCGGTGGGTGAATTACTGTGCATGAGAAAGGTAAGAGGCAACTGAGGGTCAGAGGCTGGCAGCTGGAAAACCACGGCTGGAAAAAGGATCTTGGGGAGAGGCAGGGAAGGCGGCAAGGAGCCAGAGCCCGTGGAGAATAGAAACCGCCCACCGGGGAAGCGGGTGGTGGCTTTTTAGCTCAGTGTTTAATATTCCATTTTAAGTTGTTTGCGCTTCCTTATGCTTTGATCTCCTGCTGCCCTTCACCTCCAACAAAAGCTGCCAGACACACCAGCTGGTATCTCTGAGGAGAAATTGGGGTGGTATTCCCGCTGGGCAGAGAGGGGTGGGGTCGCCAGCAGGATGCAGGGGAGCCCCCAGAACGGCCTACCCGGCCCGACTCTCCTGTCCCCGGCAGACAAAGAGGACCAACACAGCAGGGCTTTTTTTTTTAAACCTGTTTTTCACACCTAGTGCCTAGAGCAGAGCCTGATATACAGCAGTCACTCATAAAGGTTGTCGGAGTGAACACCCCACCAGGGGTCTGGATTTCCTGCAGTGCTTGGGGCAGGGGTTTCAGCCAGAGCATCGGGATGCTAAAGCAAGGCAGACCCAGGAGGCTGGAAGTTGGGAGCGGACTTTCATTCATCAGTCTGGCATCTCATCTCGGCTGCCTTGGCTCTGGCCTCTCGTGTGAGACGTCTGTGTGTGTATCTGAATTTCCTCTCCATGGAGAAGCAATACGAGACTCTGCAGTGATGGAGAGGCCTTTACAGTCGCCAAGTACTTCCTAAATGGAAACGCAGCTGCACATGCTTCTCCCACTGCCTGTTACGTGACATCTCCCTCCTAAGTCCATTAACTCCATCTCTCGGGGTGACCCTCCTGCAGTGAGACGGGGTTGGGGGCTCAACAGCAGCCTATCAGCCAGCAGTTTATTCTCCCATAGGGGGATCATTTAATTTGGGGTGTGAGAAGATGTAGGAAGAGTGGGCCTCTGTTCAGGAGTCCTGCTGTGAACGTGGTGAACAGGCCTCAGCCTCAGCAAGGAAGGGCCTTTGTGAGTCCAGTGAGGAGACAGTTGGAGCCTTGGCGAGGAGTTTGTTTAGAACCATGGATGCCCTCACCGTAGCTGTGATTTGGGTGATTCCTAGTGATCGGGTAAAGCCGTCACTGTCCCGCATGGAGGTCACGAAGTGTGCCGTGTATCTGTGGAAGTGTTCTTCTGGGGTCAGGAAATCCTGGGGACCTTGGTGGTTGGTACTTGCAGGGGGGCCCACCATTTTAAGATGGCTAAACTATTTGGGGACTCCTGGCTTCACAGAGGAGAAAGAAGGTGATTGGCCTCTGATTCTTGGAGAGCGTGAGTCTCTGGAGCAGTTACTTTTCACTGCTGTGCCTGGGCTGCGAAAGGATCTTAGATGTGCCACAAAAATTTTTAAAGATCATTAGTTAACTTATTTTTGAAAGAAGTTCAAAGCATACCAATGTATTCTTTTTTTTCACTCTTTTTTTGATCAAGATAATTTTAAGTGTGCTGAGGAAGTTTACCTACAGGTTCAAGTGTGCCGTGAGACAAAAAAGGTTGAAAACACTGGTCTAGACCCTCTGAGCTTCCATGAGAACACACATGAAACAGAAGTAATAACGCCTACCCCGCTGGACTGGTGAGGTTTAGCGATAATCCATCTGTAAATACCTAGCTGAGTGCTGGGTACACAGGGAATGCTGAAAGCAGTCGCAGTTGAGATCATGAGCGTTTCTAAGATTTGCTTAGAAATAACTCTACAGCGGGCAGTTCAAGGAAGTACAAATGAAGGGCCTGTGGGAGGCCAGATTACTGACGTGCGGATAGACAGAGTGTTTGGGATGGGTACTTTTCTCTTCCTTGGTATTGGAAGCTGGCTAACTTGACATGCACCAGAGCTGAAATACGGCACAGAACAGAAGGTGTAACTTTGTTTTGCGCTTGCCTGAAACTCAGTAGGAGGTAGATTTATTTTCTTGGGAGAGCCTCATGAGATAAAGGAGAATACAGTAATGAAATCAATAAAATAGTTAGCACCTTGGAGCCTTTACTGTGTGCCTGGCCGTGCGGAGCAGCCTCCTAGCATTCTCTCCCAGCCCTTGTCCCTGAGAGATCCAGGCTCTCTGGTCCTGGTCCCGGAGGTAGGAGATAAGCTGGATCAAGCAACTTCCTGTTTACCTTGTTAAAGTCAGTGTAGTTACCCTTAGTGGGGGTGGGGTGTGGATGCCATGAGCTCTTTGTGATCTAATGCAGCTGTTACCACAGTTGGGCTTTCCCATCACCAGATTGTCTGAAAATTTGATCATTGGGCTACAAATAACCTAATTTCAAGACCAGTTAGGGACAAGAACACAACTGTTGGAAATCTCTTCCGGGGGTGACTTTCACTCCTAACTCAGCCTTCTCTGGTTGGGTTTGGCGTGTACTCTCAAGCGGTCCACATTTGCTCACCTTGCCCACAGGGACACCCTAACTGTTGAAATGCAGGCTCATAATATCGGCAGCAGTTCTACAATTCCTACCACATTACTAAACTTAGGAAAAAATGTGTTTCCGGAGTGTTCCTTAATTCAGGGTAATTCCTAGTGATCGTGACTTTCTCTGTAAGTGCTTAATACCTGTATATTTTAAATGATTCATTATAGAATTTTTCTAGAATCAGTAGCAGACTTACCTGCAACCTGCTTTGGTTAAAATAAAGTTAGGAATAAAATAAAATAATAAATAATATAATAACATAATAAAATAAAGTTATAAATAAAATGTATATTCTTCTCTTTGTTGAAAATCAGGAGGAAAAAGTATTCTCCATATTTCTGGCTCCTCTTCTCTTTTCTGTGGGTACTATCGATGAATGCAGGGAAGTTTCAGAAGAGGGAGAGAACTGGACACCAGATCTCAGGGCGCGGAGTTAATTAGAGGGGAATAAAACTCAGATTTTAGATTCAATAATACTTTTTCCTTAACATGCTCAAAGCATCTTTTTGTTTTGAGTTCTGCCATTAAAAACAGGAATTTCAGTCCATCAGGAAAGTGCTGTGTGAGAGCCCTTTGGCCTATTTCTGGCACTTCTCTCTGTCAGATGATCATTTCATAATAGCACAAGTTATTGAACTTGGCACCATTCTTATCCTTTCTTACTTGCAATTATCGCTATTTCAAATATCTCTTTAATCATTACACTAAGCCAGAAATTTATGATTATCAAAAAAGGAACATCCTAAGTGTGGTACCTAATAAAAAGTTTTAGCCATTAATTAGTTTTCTAAAGCTTTTCATTTCAATCACTTATTTATTCTTTTTTTTTTTTTTTTTGAGACAGAGCCTCAAGCTGTCCACCTGGGCAGAGTGCTGTGACATTACAGCTCACAGCAACCTCCAACTCCTGGGCTCAAGCGAGTCTCCTGCCTCCGCCTCCCAAGTAGCTGGGACCACAGGTGCCCGCCACAACACCCGGCTATTTTTTGGTTGCAGCCGTCATTGTTGTTTGGTGGGTCTGGGCTGGGGATTCGAACCCACCACCTTAGGTGTACGTGGCTGGCGCCTTAGCCGGTTGAGCTATAGGCGCCGAGTCCTGATTCTGTTTTAACTCCTGCCAACTTAGCTCCTAAGCAGTTCTCCATCCATTGTCTCGTCCCCTCCTGCATGTCCACTGCCTTGATTGAGACCAGCTCCCCCCTCGCCTGGTCTGCTCGCAGCCTCCAGCCTGGTCCTGTCTCTAGGCTTGCTGTTGGGAATTTCTTTCTCATACAATACACCGAACATAACATTTCTCATGTTAGCACTTTTTAGTGTGCAGTTCATTGGCATTACGTACATTCACATTGTTGTGTGACCATCACCTCCATCCCTCAGCAGATCTCTTTTCATCTCAGGAAACTGAGACTCTGTGCCCCTTAGACAGTAACTCCCCATTTCCCCGACTTCACTCCTGGTGACCCCATTCTACTGTCTGTCTCTGTAAATGTGACACTTGATGTCCTATAATGGAGTCATAGGGCAGTTACTATGTCAGGCCTTGTGACTGTCTGGTTTCACTTAATGTAATGCCTTCGAGGTTGATCCATATTGTGAGCTCTGTGAGAGTTTGCTTCCTTTTTAAGGCAGAACAGTACCTCATTGTGTGCACGAACCACGTGGGTGTGTTCATTCACTGATGGGCACGTGGTTGTGCCACTTTCTGGCTGTTGTAGGTAATGTGGCTGTGAATGTGTGTGTATGAGTATCTGTCGGCGTTCCAGCTTTCCATTCTTTGGGTGTAAAACCAGAAGTGAAATGTCTGGGTCATATGGTAACTCTAAATTCATTTTTAGAGGAACCTCCAGACTGTTCTCCATAGTGGCTGTGCCAACAGTGGAAAGGGTTCAAATTTCTCTACACCCTTGTCCACGTTTGTTACTTTCTGGGTTTTTTTTTGATAGTAGCCATCCAGATGGACATGATATGATATAACTTATTGTGGTTCTGATTTTTATTTCCCTAATGAACAGTGATGTTGAATATCTTTCATGTAGTTGTTAGCATTTTCTATATTTCTTTGGAAAAAATCTATTCGAGTTCATTACCCTTTTTTTGTGGGATAGGGTCTCCCTCTGCACAATCATAGCTCACTGAATCTTGGGCACAAGTGACCCTCCTGCCTCAGCCTCCCAAGCAGCTAAGACTACAGGTGCGTGCCATTACATCTCCTAAATTTTCCACTTTTGTAGACATGGGGTCTTGCTGTGTTGCCAAGGCTGGTCTTCAATTCCTAAAGTGCTGGGATTACAGGCGTGAACTACTACACCTGGCCGGCCTGTCTTGCCTTCCTTTCTTCTTTCATGTAGAGATGGGGAGGGGATGTCTCACTCTTGCTCAGGCTGGTCTTGAACTTCTGAGCTCAAGCAATCCATCCACCTTGGCCGCCCAGAGGGCTGGGATTCCGGGCATGAGCCACCACACCTGGCTTGTTGCCTGTTTCTTCATTGCATTTCATTTGTTCTTATTGTTGAATTATACGTGTTTTTAAAATATATTCTGCTATCAATCCCTTATTAGATAAGCAATTTGCTGAATACCCTTTTAATTTTCTCTTTTTTAATATTTTATTTTTAGTTGTTTTGTGTTTACAGCAAAGGATAGTATATTGAAGGCAGAATTCATGGAACCATCATGGCCAGAGTCCTTACTACCTTTTCATTTTAAAAAAGTGTATTTTACTTGCAAAAAAAATCAAGATGTATGTTTGCCTATGTTTTATGATTATAATTATTTTAATCATAACAACAACAAAAAGTATGCGAAAGTATTAGTGTTATTTTCTGGGTAATTCACTTATGGGTGGTTTTTCCCTCCTCACTTCTATTTTTCATTTTTTAAAAAATAATGAGAATAAATTTCTACTATGATAACCTAAGCAGGCATTATTTTAAAAACATGTCATCTTGTGTGGCTCGGCGCCTATAGCTCAACCGGCTAAGGCGCCAGCCACGTACACCTAAGGTGGCGGGTTCGAATCCAGCCCAGACCCGCCAGACAACAATGACAGCTGCAACCAAAAAATAGCCGGCCGTTGTGGCGGGCGCCTGTGGTCCCAGCTACTTGGGAGGCGGAGGCAGGAGACTCGCTTGAGCCCAGGAGTTGGAGGTTGCTGTGAGCTGTAATGCCACGGCACTCTACCCAGGGGGACAGCTTGAGGCTCTGTCTCAAGAAAAAACAACAACAACAACAACAACAAAAAAAAACATGTCATCTTGTGTGAAGGGCGAAATAAGAGACAGGACAAAAGCTAAGATTGATTTCCGGGGTTGGGCAAGTGTTTTACTGGGAGAGTTTGCTGTAGGTTTTGTGTTAGTTCATTAGTATTTTTTGTTAGATTGGTGATCACTGAACATATCTGTAAGCATAGGGGGAGGAACTAACAGAGAAACAAGCTGAAGTAGTGTGAAGTCTAAGACAGTGTTGACTGCTGCTGGAAGACAGAAGATAAGAATCTAGGGCAGTCACAAGGGAAGCTCCAAGTAAGAGGAAAAATAGCATAACCCAGGTGAGTGTGTAAGTGAACGAGTAGGTGGCGGCCTTGACGCTGAGAGTGGCCCCTGTTTTCTCTAAGAAGCAGGAGTGTCTTTTGTCAGAGTGTGTGGGTGGCAAGCAGGGGTGGGGAGAGTTTAATGGGGACAGTGAGGTGACAGGGGCAGGCAACCATTTGTGAGCAGCAGCTGCGGTTGGAGGTCACTTGTTTATTCTGGCAGAATCCACCCGGCTGCCATAGGTCGGAGCAGATGCCGCAGGCAACTGGATTGACCTATTGGTGAAGAAAAGGGAGCTGAGGATTCTGTGAAGACCATAGTTGAAGAGCCGTTGGGTGTTATCTCAGCTGAGTAGGGAAGGGAGAAACTCATCAATTAGATCCAGGCAGAAAGATTTAGGTGGATTGTGGTGGGGCTGAGCTGTCTGTGGGAGGTAAGGGGTGAGGGGTCTGAATAAAGGAGTGAGGAAGGGGAAGCGATGGTCAGAGAGAGGGATTTAGAGAGATTTTAAAAAATCAGACTTGGCTAAGAATTATTAAATAATGAATCTTTTCAAAGTAATGATCAGAAATACCTGTGTTTCATTAGATTTTATGTAAGAATTACGTTGTTTCCTCACTTCTGCTTTTATAGAAAAACTTGGCTCATTTCTCCCCAGACACGTGTTTGTGTTATGAATACTCAAAATCAAGAACTAGTTATTTCTTTTCTAAGACTGGTAAGGAAAATGTAAAGAAACTAAATTCTGCATTATTCAACTGAAAATGTGAAATAGAGCTTCATATTAAATCACTAATCATGAGGACAAGAAACGTTCTATTTGACATTTTATTATTAATACTTTATTTTTCTTCTCATTTATAGCATTCTGGTAATTAGAAGGACTTACACCATCTTATAGTAAGATCACTGTTCTGATAATTAGAATGATTTATATTACCTATTTTCACAAACTAAATTAAAATTGGCTAATTACATTTACAGAGGGGAATTTGAACTAATATTTGGCTGTCACTAAATTATCTAAATTTGGTGGTTGTAGGGTAGGAAAAAAATCTACCCTATTAAATGCAATGACTGGGGGCCTGCAAATTAAACTGATGACAGACAGAATAATAGGAAAAAAGAACACAAAGTTTATTTATGTGTGCAGTGTGTACACATATAAGAGAAACTTAGTGATGAGAACTCAGAGGAGTAGTTATAGCCTGGGGCTTATATACTATTTTAACAAAGAGTGAAAAAGTTGTGGAGAAGTGACAAAGGAAAAGAAAAGAGGGTTTAGATTTTTATAGGCAACAAACTATGGGAAGATAAATATACAGGGAAACTAAAGGAAGATAAGGATCATTATGTAACATTTGTTATGTAGTTTCCTTTTGGTGCCATCTCTGAGTAGGCCCAGCTTCTAGGCAAAGATGGGTAGAGAGGTTTTGTTTTTGCTTTTCATCTGCTGTTTCTCAATTGCATTCAGCTCACAATAATCCTTGTGCCAAAGTGGCATATTTTGGAGTTGCATTCTCTGATTCCTTTTGTTATCTGTCTTTTCTGGAGGGAAGGAGACAGAGTCTCAAGCTGTCCCCCTGGGTAGAGTGCTGTGGCATCACAGCTCACAGCAACCTCCAACTCCTGGGCTCAAGCAGTTCTCCTGCCTCCACCTCCCAAGGAGCTGGGACTACAGGTGCCCACCACAACACCTGGCTATTTTTTGGTTGTAGCAGTCATTGTTGTTTGGTGGGCCTGGGCTGCATTCAAACTGGCCAGCGTGAGTGTATGTGGGTGGTACCTTAGCTGCTTGAGCCACAGATGCTGAGCCTGTTATCTGTTTTGATCAAATTATCATGATGGCTCTGTCTTCCCTTTCACCTTAAGCTTTATATATGTGGACTGGGCCACAGTTTTGCAGAAAGTCATCTGGGATAAGGCTGCTGATGTTTTCTGGTAGACGGACTGTCATGGTGACTCTCCATCTTCCACCAGAAGAGAAAATAATTAGTCCACTGGCTGCTAACCAATGCCAGATTGACTGCTGGACTAGTTTAACCACTGCACCTTTGAATATTTTTCTACACACTCAGTCATTCTTTCCCTTTTATTTAAAAAAATCCAGAAAACAAAGATCATCCATGAAGCCTTTCCTCATGACAATGTAAGAGATGCTTTCATTCCATTGACTTATCCTGAGTACCCTGCTGTCCAGTTAAAGGTTTGTTTAATGTTTCTGTTCTGCTTCCAGTGAGACATTTCAAGTTCTATGGCAACAGGGACCAGGTTTATTCCACTTTTTAAAAAACTATAATCTTTAAGTATGTTGACTTCTGCAATTAGGCCCTTAACACTTTTTCATAAAGTTTATGACAAGTAGATTTAGAAACTAAATCCTTATTTGCTTTCTAAATTGCTAAGCTCATTGATTCCTACCAGTAGACTCAGTAAAACTAGTAATAAATTTCTGGGAATTTACCCTTGTATATGGGATGGGATATACGCTCTTCTTATTTGCTTTTGAAAGTGAGACACCCTCACTTTAATCTTTTCCTGAAAATGAATAAGATGGTAAGGAAAAATAAAGGCATTTTAACTTCAACTTTAGTGGCTAAATTATGTCTATCTTTTACTCTAAGCTGCCTTAGATTGAGTTTGGAAAATGTACACACATACATAAAAAGATTAACTAAATTCACAGAGGAAGTAATTTAATTCTTCCTCCTACTGCTGGGATTTCTGATCCTTCATCCTTCAGTTCTTAGAAATCTTGTAAACTGGTCCTTGCTCTTTCTCAGAATGGGTGACAAACTAGAGCAGGGTGTAATAAAGCTAGCTAATTTCATTTCATTACCTGTGTGTATCCTGAGAGGATGATGGCTAAGGAGGAAAACGTACTTGTAAAGTGGCTGATGATGCTTCTCAGTGCAATTTACTGTAGGATTATCTTTTGAGATGATAAAATGTGTGTAATAAAATACTGGATGAAAAAATTAAACAAAAAAATCTTTTATTCAAATTGCTTAAGACAGCTTTCATATGGGAGAAAAGTAAAAATGATTTACTGGAATCAAAATAATTCTGTGGTTCATAAAAATTCTTATTTGTATAGCAGCAGCTCCTTCTATAGGGTCTCTATAGAGGTTTCTCTCTCTCTCCTCTCCCTTCTCTCTCTGTTGTTATTACATAGCTCCTTCTATTTCTAAAGGCCAACTTACTTTCGGTTCTACTCTGTGAGCTTTGTCCTAAGGATAAGATAGTTAAGAATAAGAAAATGAAACTGAGGACTTAGCCTCTGTAGATGTACAGAAATACCTTAGTCTTACTTATCTGGGACTTTGATTGTCACTTCATAAGGTTTGAATCCTTTTGGGGACCTTTCTGCTCAGTGGGGTTGGCAGAAAAGGCACTGATTTTAGACTTAAAAGACTTGTATTTGAATATCACCATACAGCTTAGCAGATGCATGAACTTTAGTCAAGTTATTTAAACTTTTCTAAGTCTCAGTTCCTTATTTCTAAAACTGGGAGAATAACAATTATCAAACCACCTCATGGGTTGTTGTGTCAAAGCATAATAAAAGATCTTGTAACCATGATTATATTCGTATCATCATCCTTTTACATATGAAAACAACTGAGACTAATCGAAAGCTTAAGTATTTTCTAGAAAGATGCACAGCCTGTGATAGAGCAGAAACTAAAAGCTGAGTTCTGAATGCGAAGTTTTGTTTTTTTTCCTTCCATTCTTTCTAAAGTCTTTATCTCAAGCTGTAGGAAGCTTTGTTTTTCTTTCCTATTCTGTATGATTAGGTTTACTGACCAGTAAGTAAGATAAAAATTTAAATTGTGTCTTTCTTCCTTACAATTTTAGACTTGAACTTGAGGGACACAATCCTCTCTGGATTTAGAGGCTAGAGGAAGCAAGTTCACAGGTGCTAACATCCTTTTGCAGACACCATTTGATTGGTGGCAGGAATTTGATTGCCCTTTTCAGGGCGGGAAGAGTTTTTGTATCTGGGGAATTGACAATTAAAAGTAAATAACTCCTACTCAGTATATTTGCATTGAACTGAGGGAACCCAGGGAGAATGACACCAATAAGCACTCCCTACAGAGAGACAAGGGTGCCGCCCTCTGCAAAGATCTTCACAGACTTTTGTTGCAATCTCAGGCATGAGGAAATACATGCTTCAAAGGGAGGGTAAAGGTTACAAACCAATGAGTTTATCTTTAACTGTATAATTGATCTTAACACATTCTGTTTACTGCACTTCTGTCTTGCCTTTTCTTATCACTGCTAAATATAACTTGGGGCTGGGACAGTGCACTGTGTCTGGTGAGCATTGCTTTCAGGGCTCAGGGCCAGCAGTGATGCTTGGCTTTTCCCCAGGTCACTCTGTCCCTAGTGCCTGGCACATTTATCCCTGTGCTCCATCCTACATAACAGGTGGTGGCAGAAGATGAGGACATGCTCACCATGCAGGGTTTGACAGCAGGACTTCAACATACCCACATCTGCAGAAGACTATGACAGTTGCAACCCTCCCCAGCATCTCCTGAGGTCAACACTTTGCACTCTAATAGCAGTGTCCCTTTTCTCGATGAGTGAGACAGTGTCGCCTCTACACAGTGTTCTGACCTTTTTCTTCTGTGGGAGTAGAAATTAAATGGTGACAAATGAGACCTGTGCACTGTGACCACAGGGAGGGAGTTCATGTCATGTGGTCATAAATTTTAAAAAGTGAAAAATATATTACATAGACCTATTTGGTAGGAATGCATCTGAAGGTGACTTTGCTAATACAGTTAGTGTTTCAGCTATGCACTTCTTGTTATCATAAAATGTAAAACTGTAAAAGATTTGCATTGGTTTCTGATTTAAAGGAAGCTTCCCTGGAGAAAGCATAGTTCCAAAACCAAAGAGCACAGGGATTTAATACATTGAGTATGGTGGAGGTTTAAGTATAATGTTTTGAGCCTGACAAATGAGTAATTTTATTGTAATCAGAAACAAGGCCAGGAAAAGAACAGTATGTGTTGTAAGACACCATTCTACCCTTAAACACCTGCCTATGTGAGCTGTGCCAAGAGACGTGAGAGGAAAACAAAATATCTACGGACATTTTGACAATAACTGCAGGAGTAAACATCTTCAGTAAAGTTAATGAGGGAATTGTCAGGGGTCTAGGAATAACAGGAGATGGGAGGGAAGCAGTTGTTCTTGGTGTGAACATGTGTGTTGTACAGAAGAGCACGCATTGTCTTTCCCCGTCTCTACAGCCTGTGCAGAGGGCACAGGGAGGGAGAATGCCTGGACTGCACTGTGTTGTGATAGTTCTTGGGCCGTACAGCCAGAACAACATGAACTTCTGCCTCTCATTAGCTGGCTGTGAAGTTGATAAAAAAGGATAATGTGTTATTTGGGATTATCTTCAGTTGAAAATATAGAACACTTAATCAAATGTGGCTCTAGCAGTAAAGATATTAAATTATATCACTGACAAAGAGGTCTGGAGGTAGGACTGATACAGGGCCGAGGCAGGGCTGAGGCAGGTGGTTGGTGCTGTTATCCACTATTTTTTCCCCTTTGCCATTCTAATATATTGTGTGAGGATTCCTTGAAGAACTAATGTAGCCCTACTACTTAATCCAGAAATCCCACTACTTCCTTTCCCAAAGGAAAAGAAGTCGTTTTATAAAAAAAACCTGTATTCGTAAGTTTGTTGCAGCACAATGCCACTTGCAAAGCTATAAAATCAACCTAAGTGCCCATCAACTAACGAGTAGCTAAAGAAAATAATGTGGTGTGCCTGTATACCATGGAGTACTACTCAGCTGGAAAAAGGAACAAAAATAGTGTCTTTTGCAGCAACGTGGATGAAACTGGATGCCATTAGCCTAAGTGAAGTATCTCAAGAATGGAGCACTAGAACACAAATACAATCATGATCTACAATTAATAATTTCATTCCAAGTTACTCTATAAAGACACAGATGCCTCACAATCTGTATCTGCTAAGTCTTCCTTGTTTAAGATGAGAGATTCTCCCGGGGTCACTTCATAGCTAACACTAGGACCTGGCTTACTCTAGACTTGAAGGGTGGCAAATATACCCGAAGGTTATCCCTCAGCAATGGCGAGTGGGAACGGGTGGGTAACATTGTCACCTTTCTTGTCCTCAGGTGGGATATTGTGAGTCATGTTTTGCATGGTTTCTCAGAGGCCCCCAAACCCCTTCTAGTATTGAGGTGATCCTGGCTGCCCACAGCAGTAACCCTTCTCTGTTTTCCCTATTTCCAACCTAAGTTTCTTGAGATCACCTCCCAAATATGTTATGTACATCCAAGTCCTTGTCTCATGCTCTGCTTTGGGGAAACCCAAAGGAATCACCAGCCAATCTGTTTCTTGCACTCTTCCTTTCCAATTCTTACGTGGGAGCAAGATTTAATATAAATTAAAATGTAAATCAGAGCAAGTCGCTTCACTGCTATAACCCTTAAAGAGATTGTCACATCTTTTGAAAGCAAACCTAGTCTCCTTACCATACCCTACAAGCCACCTCTGAAGGTATCGGAGCCAACCTTGCCCTCACTCACTGCTGTGATCTGAATGTTTATGTTCCCTCCCTTCAATTCACATGTTGAAATCTTAACTCCCAAGGTGATGGTATTAGGAGGTGGAGCCTTTGGGGAAAGTAATTGGGTCAGGTGGCACAACTCTCCTGAATAGAATTAGCACCCTTATCAAGGAGGCATGAGAGAGACTCATTATCCTTTCTACCATGTGAGGACAGAGCAAGAAGGTGCCAACTGTGAGCCAGAATATGGACTCTGATCTGCTGGTGCCTTGATCTTGGACTTCCCAGCCTCCAGAACCATGAGAAATCGATTTTGTTTTGTAAGTCACCCAGTTTATGGTGTTTTGTTACAGCAGTTTGGGTTGCCTAAAACACTCCTTCTAGGTAGGGTGTGGCCTTCCCTCCTGCTTTGAACATGCCATGCTCTCAGACCCCTTGGCAGGTGTAGGCCCATCCTCCGTGATGCTCTCAGACCCCTTGGCAGG
>NW_003852449.1:2320567-2323223 GCF_000181295.1 Otolemur garnettii | reverse complement strand
TTGGCAGGTGTAGGCCCATCCTCCGTGATGCTCTCAGACTGCTTAGCAGGTGTAGGCCCATCCTCCGTGATGCTCTCTGACCCCTTGGCAGTTGTAGGCCTATCCCCATACACAAAGGTGGTCATGCTTCCCTTTGAGTCAGAACTTTCTGGTGGCTCCTAAATCTCTGTGGCAAAGCAAACCTGCTTCTGTAGCCGGCCCCGTCTCCTGCTGTAGTCCCCTCTTCCATCCTTCTTCATCCCTTTGAGTGCTGGTTTCTCAGTCTGCTGTGCTGCTTCTGCCCCTGATGCTCTTTCTCAGCACCAAGTACTCAGCGTCTCCTGAAAGCCATGTTGAACCAAAATCCCCTCCCGTGGGCTTCTACACTGTGAATACCTTTAATTTATTTTATCTTTTTCTTCACTGACCACACTGAGTTGAAGTTATCTCTAGATAATTGTCTTTGCTTCTGACTATAAAATTCTTGTGGTCCAGGCTTGAGCAGTGGGGTTCCTGGGACACTGTGACCCTCAGTCTCAGACTCTGGGAGTTGACTGGTAAAGAGTGGGAGATGCAGGAACCTTGCTGCAGAGTGGACAGGATGTGCAAAAGCTTGGAGGCCTAGAACAAAACTGGGAAAAGCTTTGCAGTTTTATTTGACTGGGGAAGAGGATTCAAGATGAGGAGTGGGAAATAAAGCTGGAAAAGCCACCCTAACAATTTTGGTAACAACTCTAGTTTACTGAGTATTTGCTATGCGTAGGTACTGCGCCAAGGGCTTTAGGGGTGACTGCATTTTATCCTCCTAACCATGCTGCTGGCGACTTGCTCTGAACCCCCTTCCAGGCCTGGCTCAGTGTTGCAGGAGGCCACAGTTCCCCAGGCTTCATTGCCAACTGGTTTCCAAAGGGCTTGGTCAAAGGCAGATCCCAGAGAGGGCCTAGAAGGCAGGAAGAAAGAAGAAATGCGTGTTTCTCCCTCTCTCCCTCCCTCCCTCCCTCCCTCCCTTCTCCCCTCCTTTCCTTCCTTCCTGAGGTCTCTGGCTCCAGCTCCTACCTGATAACCCACTGCCCCAGGCCGCCTGGGGGCCCAGGTCCTACCAGGCGCACTCAGGTGGATCCTGCCAGGTGGCGAGGGCCCTGTACTCTGGAACGGTGTTCCTCAGTGCTGGGAATGGTGGTGGCTTTCTGTTTTGCCAGGCTCTGGGTGGCCTCGCCGTCCCCTGCTTGACTTTTCAGCCCTTCTGCCACCTGTTTAACACGTGTGCTGTATTAAATTTCCTCTTTGAAATACTAGAGTGGTTTCAGTTTTCCTGACTGAACTCTGACTGACACAACACCCAAGGGAGGCAGGAACTATTTATCATCCATTCAGGGGTGAGAGAGCTGTAATGAAAATACAATTTCAGTATCAATTAAAATTTCAGGACCAGGCAGGAAGGGGGGAGACAGTTCATTTCTTGGTTCTCCCATCCTGTTACCTACTACCTCATTTATTAGCATCTCTTTGCCACAATATCTTTGAAGGAATTGCTTATTTTCAATTAGCAAGACAAATGAATAACCTTATTAAAAAGTGGGCAAAAGACAAGAATTTTTCAAAAGAGAATAAACAAATGGCAAAAACATATGAAAAATGCTTAACATCGTTAATCACCAGGGAAATGCAAATTAAATGCAAATGAGAGATTACCTCACCCAAGTCAGAACAGCCATTATTAAAACGTCAAGAAACAATCAGCATTAGCAGGATGCCATGGAAAGGGGATAACTCATCATTGTGGGTGGGAATGTACATTAGTACAACTTCTATGGAAAACAGTCTGGAGATTCCTCAGAGAACTAAAAGTGTATCCCAGCAATCCCACTACTGGGAATATAAAAAGACACATGCATTCACATGTTTATTGCAGTACAGCTCACAATTGCAAAGATATGGAATCAACGTAAATGCCCCTCAACTGGTGAGTGGATAAAGAAAATGTAACACAGGGCACTGCCTGTGGCTCAAAGGACTAGGGCACCAGCCTCATGTACCGGAGGTGGTGGGTTCAAACCTGGCCCTGGCCAAAAACTGCAAAAAAAAGAAAAAGAAAGAAAATGTAAGCACACACACACACTGAAACGTTACTCAGCCGGGAAAAAGAATAAAAGACTTTCTTTTGCAGCAACTTGCATGGAACTGGAAGGCATTACTCTGAGTGAAGTGATACTGGGACAGAAAACCACATGCTGAGTATTCTGTCTTCCGAACTGGAGCTACACAGGGAGGATGTATGGCCAGATCGAGTGGCATGGGGACCGTGAGACTGAGAAGGGAGGTGAGAAGGGGAGGCAGGGGGGAAATTACCCAGCGGGTACAGTGTACACTGTTCATTGACAGGGGAAATTACCCAGCAAGTACAGTGTACACTGTTCAGTGACAGGGGAAATTACCCAGCGGGTACAGTGTACACTGTTCAGTGACGGGGAAATTACCCAGCGGGTACAGTGTACACTGCTCATGTGACAGGGGAAATTACCCAGCGGGTACAGTGTACACTGTTCAGTGAGGGGGGAAATTGCCCAGTGGGTACAGTGTACACTGTTCATGTGACGGGGGAAATTACCCAGCGGGTACAGTGTACACTGTTCATTGAGGGGGGAAATTACCCAGCGGGTACAGTGTACACTGTTCA
>NW_003852449.1:2297010-2317416 GCF_000181295.1 Otolemur garnettii | reverse complement strand
AGGTGACGGGGGAAATTACCCAGCGGGTACAGTGTACACTGTTCAGGTGACGGGGGAAATTACCCAGCGGGTACAGTGTACACTGTTCAGTGACGGGGGAAATTACCCAGCGGGTACAGTGTACACTGTTCAGTGACGGGGGAAATTACCCAGTGGGTACAGTGTACACTGTTCAGTGACAAGGAAAGTCTGGACTTCTCACTGTGCAATTCATCCATGTAACAGTCATATTCTCCTGACTCCTAAATCTATTAACATAAAAGGAAAAGAATTATTTACGCTCCTTTTTCCTAACTGCCTCCTGCGTTTCTGCCCTCAGTAGTGTTCCCTCCTGGCCTCCCACAGCGCTGACTTGTGGCATTCACAGCGTCCACGTGGCAGAATCCCACGGCGGTTGGTCTGCACCTGACTTGACATGTGGCTTGGGCGTGGCCTCCTCTTCATTCACTTTCTTTACGTGGCTGCTAGAACTCTGAAGCCGGTCACTCTTTTTCGCTTTCCTTAACTGCGTTTCCACTGCCCTCCTCCCTCCCGTCCTCCCTTCTTTCCTCCCGGCCTCTGTTCCCTCTCTTCCTGTCCCCTCCTCTCCTCCTCCTTTGCTCCTTCTTATCTTGGATTGACCCAGTTCTGAGTCCTTGATCCTCTTCCCTTCCGCAGCCACACTTGGTCATTTCAACCTGCTCCATAGTTTTAACTGCCAACTACATGTTACAGCTCTGAAATTTCTGTCTCTAGCCTCTATATCCCTTCCAAGCTCTAGACTCAGGTGTTCAACTCTCCACCTGATATTCACAGTTTGGGTGAAAGGATGCAGCTTGGTGTCCAGAGCTGAGCTCCCAGTCTCCGCCCCACCAGGCTCCACCCACAGATTTCTCCTCAGCTCATGACATCTCCAATGTTTCAGTGTCTTGGCCCAAAATTCTCACAGTCATTCTCTTTTTCTGTCTTTTTAATTAGTTAATTTTTTTATTGATTTTTTTCTTTCAAAATATTACATGTTTTTGGTTACATGGATTGCTTTTGTAATGCTTCAGTTAATTCTTTTTAGAAACACCTTCATTGAGATACAGTTTATATGCCATGAGGTTCGCCTATTTAAAGTCTATGATTTAATGTTTTTTAGTATATTTGAAGAATTGTGAAGCCATCACCACAATCTAATTCTAGGACATTGTCATCATCTTGTAGAGAAATATTGTACCCATGGGCAGTCATTCCCTATTCCCTGCCCACCCCAATACCACAGTTTGTTTACCTGATTTTTTTTCCTCCTCTTGGTTTTTAATACTGTTGGCTTTTTCATATGCTTTTAAAAATAGGAGTGTCAAACTGGGTGGCAGGTTCCTTTAGTCTCAGCTACTGAGGAGGCCGAGGCAGGAGGATTCCTGGGCCCAGGAGCTTGAGGTTGCAGTGAGCTGTGACTAGGCCTGTGGATGGCCACTGCTTTCCAGCTGAAAGGACAAGACTCCATCTCTTAAAAAAATTTAAAAAATAAAATAGAAGTGCCAAATGTTGTATATGAACACCGAGGAAAGATAATTTCAGAGTCTACATGATGAGATTTTAGTCTGAGGAGGATTTCTGGCACGCTGCTGACTGTGGCCCTAGCAGTCAAAACCAGTTCAGCACACACTAATCAGGATTGAATGATTTAAACCTGGTTTTTATTTCTCACAGGGACATGTCTATTTATTTATTCTAGAATATAACCCTATGGTGTCACTCATGAAAATCTGTTACCCATTCTAAGGCCTCTCTTCCTATAGACCCCGAATCCTCCTGGCGGATTCGTTTGTTAGTTGTGGAGGGAAACACTTCTCCTTTACCCGCTTATGTTACGCACCTGGGGGCCTGTGGATTCAACTGTCAAGAGACTAACGGGAGAAAAAGCTTTTTTACTCAAGCAATGGGGATGCCCACAGGAGTTCCCAATGGTGAGTAGCTCAAAGGGGAGATTAGAATTTGGGGCTTATCTACCTAACTTAGTAGGGCAAAGGGAGGGGAGAAAAGGTTTGTATGGGAAGAATAAATAGATTTCTTTAAGAAAGACAAATAGATTTTTAGGAGGACAAATGGGAGATAAGAAAGCTTGTGAAATTTATTTATGCCAATGCTTGTGATTTTTCTGTCTCCTCGGCCATGAAATTCCCCGGGGAAGAGGTGATTTCTGGAAGGATCACTCCAGGAATAGACCTGGAGATTTCTGGAAGGATCTCTCCAGGAATAGACCATCTGAGTTTACTGAGGTTCCTGTTTCTCAGAAATTTGTTTTTAGTTGAATTAGGAAAGCTCTGAGAAGACTTTTTTTTCTGCATCTGCTGAATCTAAAATATCTTCAGCTTAAAATAATCTTTATGTTGACTTTGAAACTCTGAGCGTGTCCCCACAAAGTCCTTGTTCAGCTACTTAGCCTCTCAGATGTTACTTGGAATCAGAGGATTTGGAGATTAGAGGACTTGGAGAAACAGCCCCAAAGCTTCACTCATCTCACTGGACTCACAGGAAGCTCCTGGGTTTTGATTTTATAATCTCCAATCTAGAGAGATTATAAAATCTCTCCATGCCCATGCCTTTCACTGGATTAAAAAATTTCTTAAGGGCTGGGTGCGGTGGCTCACGCCTATAATCCCAGCACTCTGGGAGCCTGAGGCAGGTGGATTGCTGGAGCTCAGGAGTTTAAGACCAGCCCAAGCAAGCGCTCTTTCTCTTCAAAATAGAAAAACTAGCTAGATGTTGGGGCAGGCCCCTATAGTCCCAGCTACTTAGGAGGCTGAGGCAAGAGAATTATGTAAGCCCAAGAGTTTGAGGTTGCTGTGAGCTATGATGCCATGGCACTCTACCCAGGGCAACACAGTGAGACTCTATCTCAAAAAAAAAAAAAAAAAAAAAAAAAATCCTTATCTAGTTTTTCTAGTACTCTGCAGAAGAGTTGGTTTACAGATGACCTCAGTCAGGCACAGTGGCTCATGCCTGTAATCCTAGCATTTGGGGAGGCTAATGCAGGTGGATTGCTTGAGGCGAGTGGTTCAAGACCCTGTCTTTACCAAAAAAAGAAAAGAGAATTAGGCAAGTGTGGTGGTGTGTACCTATAGTCCCAGCTACTCTGGAGCCTGCTCTGATGATGCTACTGCACTCTAACTTGGACAACAGAGTGAGAGATTGTCAAATTAAAAAAAAAAAAGATCTAATCTGTTCTTTCAAGAAATAAAATATTCTAATTTGAAGGACTCAAAAAAGGGTAAGTATACAGTGCTCAGTCCAGCTGTCCTCTGGGCACCTCTCGTTATTAGCAGGCCCTCAAAGTCTATGACTGTGTTGAGATAAGTTGTTGAGTTTCAACCACAGGTAGTCGCAGGCACAGTCACCTGGGGGTAGTGTAAGAACAGCCTCAAGTTCACATAGGGACCAACCAGAATCTTCTCCTCTGGTTAACTACCCAGGGTAGGGTTACAGGACAAGGAATGAAACTTGTGAAACCACTTGGTCAGGCCCCTGCAGCTGATCAAGCCGGTCAGACAGTAGGATGTGGGAGGTCACCCAGGGCCCCTGCGTCCTCTCACAGGACAACTGTACCCCCCCCTAGGTCTCTGCTTTCCTCTCCCTCCTCTGTTGATGTCTGGTGTCTGCAAGGCTCTGGATGCTTAATATATTTGAGTTTTAAACACTTTTAGTTTAACCATTTTTTTAAAAAATCTAGTTTCCTCTTCAATGTGGACCAGTTCTTACGGAGATATTTTGTATGTGATTAATGAATCATTTTGGAAGTTATTATTAAATTCATCATAAGAAGTTCTCCGTGATGACTTGGTTCCATTTGTTACTTAAAAAAGTCTACTGGAAGCTGATTACTTTGAAAACACCTTTCTCCCCCTGCTACTTGGGTGTTTTTCTTCTTTTTCAAATGGCACTTGTCCAGCAACCTACTTCCATTTTAAGTGCTCAGAAGTCTCCTTCTCGTGTTGTCAGCAGAACTGTTTGCAATGAAGTGGGACAGTGTCATTAGCTAAGTAGGTCTCACGTTCTCTGATTTTCTCCATCAGATTTTGTTATTTGTATCTTGTCTGCTTCCTTTTCTACACATCAGACAAATAATTTTAGGTTTCAGAATTACAGATCTAACAATTACTAAATATTAAACAATTTATAGCCTATTCCCTTAAATGAAAATTAAAGTCTTCCAGTGCCCTCCCCCAAAGCCTTATCTCAACAGAAAGCCAAGCACGCTGGTGTTTACCTCTGGCCCTGACTGACCTCTCCCTCATCCTTAGGCTCCTGTGCGGGGAGGGCATCCTCAGGATCTGAAATGGTTCCATGAGTGGGTTTCGAGTCCTCCTGTTGTTTAATGATATGCTTGGAATAATGTTATGTCTTAAACGCCTTCTGCTTATCAAAGACTTTTTGCTTTCTTAAGTTCACGCTGAGTACATTTGAACTTATCATTGTGTTAAACGTTTTACCTGCATTATCCTATTTCATTCTAATTATAGTGCTATTTATTTTACAAATAATGAAACGAGATTTAGAGATATACCTGGTAAGCAAGATAAAAGTCATGACTAGGAAATGGTGGAAGAAGGATGAAAGCCCAGACATTTTAAACTCCAGAGAATTCGTATTTAGGGCATATTACAAACCTCTGTAAAAAGTAGAACTCTAGCTTCGTGTGTCGTCACCACCACCTCATCTTCTAGCCTTTCCTTTCAGTAAATTGCAAAAACAGTGAGGGGATTTTTAATAAAAAGACAAATCCAAACCACAAGTGTTAAAACATCAAAGTGGACAAAAGAACTGCAGAGAGATTGACCGTATACCTACAATTTTGGATAATTCACATCCGTCTGAAGATTTCAATAATAGCACTAACTTCAAAAGAGGAAGATTAGCAAGTGGTTATTTTGAGAAGGGTACCCCCGATAATGCGTGTAGACTGTTCAGATCTTGGAAGCGTAACAGGAGAATGAAAAGGGTTATTGGAAGGGATGGATTCCATAGTTTATTCAGAACAAAGGGTAAGTTGTAATAAAATATCAATCTAAAGAAATATCCACTTACACAAAAATAACGTAGAAGAAATGGAAACTGATGTCGTCATGCGACAACATTTACTGCGAAGATCTGGATACTAGAGATACCAGAGATACCACAGCGAGCAAAATAGCTGAAGCTGTTCCCTGCTGAAGCATCCATCCTAGAGAGAAAAGATAAAGGAGAAACAATTTTAAAATGCACATATCAAATGTTAGGTTTGTAAAAAGAAAACAAAAGTCTCAAGACCACCCACTTGCCCCACTCCTTGAGCAAAAGGAAGGGTCAAGGCTTCAGGCACCTATGAGGAGCTGGCCCCCCAGTCATTCACTGAGGAAATTCCCAGCTGACCTCCCGTCCTGTAATCAAGGTCATGAAAACTGTAACTTTGGGTCTACAGACTATGTCTAGTTCCTGAAAGTAAAGCCTGTCCTGATTTCACACTGATACTGAATTTCAAATCTGTCTTACTGGTGCGGAACAGAGACAAGGTGGGAGCAGACATTCTTTCACCTTCCTGCGGACATCTGCATGACTGGGGCTACCTTCAGTCCTCAGGCCTTCACCTCATCTTCTGTAAAATGTAGATTTTCCTGAGTCTTGCAAAAATGTAACCATTTTGTGTCACTACCTGCCCTTGCAGGTATGTGACATCTTTTTACTGCATGCCTTTAAATGCTGAAACTCCCCAATTCTCCTTCAGAAAACAGCCTCAGGTTTGTCTGTGGGTCATCTTTTCCCTGGTATGTCCTCAACCTTGGCTTAATAAGCCTCAATTAATTGAGATTTTTACCTCAGTCACTTATTTTGGGTTAACAGATGACAATGAGGGCTACGAGAAAAAAGATCAGGATGATGGGGGAAACAATTGCCCTTGGGTTGGAGTCAAGTTGCCATTTTCTAGAGGGTAATGTGACCTTTGCACAGAGAGCTGAAGGAAGTGAGGTGTAAACTGGATGTCGAGGGGAGACCAGTAGGTGCAAAGCTTGTGAGGCAGCTGCATCTGTGACCCGTTTGAAGAATGTCAAGGAGAATTTACTTCTGAAAGTGAGGGGAATAATTACAGGAAGCTTTTTACTGTGAATAAGAGGGGATCCATTTGGAGGCTTTGAGCACAAGAACATCATAATCTGATTTGTGTTTTAACAGGTCACTCTGGCTGCTGTCCTGAGGATTGACTGCAGAGGAAGGGGAAGATGCAGGGAGAATAACTAGGGGCTCTTGCAAAACCTCCGGAGGGGAGATGGTTGGCCAGGGTGGAGTGGAAGTGGTGGAATTTTGGAAATATTTGGGAACAGCCCAGACAGATTGCATGTGAAATGTAAGAACAAGAGACATGGCAAGCGTTACTGTAAGGTTTTTAATAAGATTGAAAGAACCGATTTTCCATTTACTGAGATGGGGAAGACCATGGGAATAGCAGCTTTGGGTGCTGGAGAGTAAGTAGATGGTTACGCAAGATGGGAATTCAGGGAGACTGCCAGGGGGTGAGGGAAAAGGTGGGAATTGTCAATATGCACGTGAAGTTTAAAGTTACGGGACTTTATGAGATTATAAAGGGATGAGTGTAAATAGAGAAGGACAGAGGTCCGAATTGGTTGCGTTTATGGAACTCTGAATCTGGGAGTTTTCACCAAAGGAAGTGGATACGCAGCCTCCATCATGGTAGGAAGAGAACCAAGCAGTGGGTGGCTCACCTGTAAACCCAGCACTCTGGGAGGCTGAGGTGGGTGGACTGCCTGACTTCATGGGTTTGAGACCAGCCTGAGCAAGAGCAAGACTGCGTCTCTAAATCGTAGCTGGGTGCCGTGGCAGGTGCCTATAACCCTAGCTACTCGGGAGGCTGAGGCAAGAGAATCGCTTGAGCCCAAGAGTTTGAGGTTGCTGTGAGTGGTGACACCACGGGACTCTACCAAAGGCAATAAAGTGAGACTCAGTCTCAAAAATAGCAAACAACAACAACAATGAAAGAGCAGAAAGCAGGTATAGAAAGAAGGATAGTACGGTCAGTAGATCAAATACTGTTGTGAGATTAAATAAAATGAAGTATGAGAATTATCGTTTAATTTGAAATCACTGATTACCTAGACTAAAGTAGTTTTGGTGAAACGGTCAGAACAAAATTTCATCTGGATTAGTTTCAGGTAAAATGTTAGGAGACGGGGTGGAGACTAGCAAGTACATTGTGGACAACCTCTTCAAGAAGTTTTCACAAAAAGGGGAGCACAGGAGGGGGGTAGTGGCTAGACGGGGAAGGAGGGTGATTTTTTTGAGATGGCACAGCACATTTATGGAATGATCTAGTAATGATGAAACTATTTGATGACTTGGATATAAGAGAGACATGTAAGAGAGGACATTTCCTACTTGATGTCCTCGAGCAGGTGAAAGAAGGTGTGACCTGGTGTACAAGTTAGGGTTAGGAAGGAGCTAAGGGTTGACTGTCTGGGGTTATGTACAATTCATGCACAGTAACAGGAGGAAAGTTGGAGTTCAGGGTGGGGACATGTCGTGGTGGAGTCACGCGGAAGTTCTCACAGGGAAGTTTCTCAGGGAAATAGGTAGCAGGGTCATGAACTGATTATGTAGAAAGGGAAGGGAGTTTAAAATGAGAGGAGTAGATATGATCGCTGGCGTAGAGAAACGCAGCAAGCTTGCCAAGAAGCACTGCTGGCCTACTTGAGGTTAGGTTTCAAGAATTTAAATCAAGACTGGTCAGCCTGTTCATGTGTATTTCTCCACCCACACTCAGCCACAGGTGCAGGGTAGCCCACAGATGGATTAACAGCCCAGATGGATGTAGGGAGAGAGGACAGAGAGAGGACAAAGAGATTGAGGGTGTGTGGAAGGACGTGATCATGATAGTGGCTTGTGGGAGCTAAGGGAGGGGGACAAACGCATGGATAGAGCGTTTAGGGTGTGTCGACAAGAACCACTTGGCTGAGGTAGAGTGGTGGGCCAGAGTGAGAAGGGGAATCTAGGGAACCAAAAAGCCAGAGGTGGGAAGAATTATCACCATGGCTATTAAATATGTCAAGAATAGTATAGGACACAGTGATAGTGACCAGCTGCTAAGATTCTTCAGGACATGTTAGGTGTGATCCGGTGTCTGTAGATGGCAACAGGAAAGAGATGGTTTTTTGTTTTTGTTTTGAGATGGTTTTTGATTAGAGAGACAGGGTGAACAGAGTATTCAGAGAAAAGTCGGTGTTTATAGGTGATTTAGCTGATGGTGGACTGTGAGTTCCAGAGGGCAGATGAAGGTTTTTGAAAATTGGGAAGGGGGAGAAAAGGAATCCAGTTAATAGATGTACAGAGCTGTGTGGAGCTGAGGGTGATGGGAGATGATCTTGAGCTCCAGAAAGTGACTGACATAGACGGGATACCAGGAATGATGACATTGGTCTTTGTGGTCTCAGAACAAAGAATGATGGTGAAGATTGAACACTGAAGTAAAAAGAAGGTGGAGGAGATGGCAGGGTTTTGTGGCGCTCGGGGCATATTTGGAAAATTCACTAGCAGAGCCTTTTCTCTAATAGGTGTAGGACTCTTTAGATATTCTGTTTCTTCTTGTATCAGTTTTGGTAATTTTTGTTTTTCAGAGAATGTGTTCATTTTATCTAATTTTTAATTTTTTTTTTTTTTTTTTTTTAAGACAGAGCCTCAAGCTGTCACCCTGGGTAGAGTGCTGTGGCATCACAGCTCACAGCAACCTCCAACTCCTGGGCTCAAGCGAGTCTCCTGCCTCCGCCTCCCCAAGTAGCTGGGACTACAGGCGCCTGCCACAACGCCTGGCTATTTTTTGGCTGTAGTCATTGTTGTTTGGCGGGCCTGGGGCTGGATTCGAACCTGCCAGCTCAGGTGTATGTGGCTGGCGCCTTAGCCACTTGAGTCACAAGCACCGAGCCATAATTTTTAATGTTTACTGGCATCAAGTTTTTCGTAACAGCCTCTTGTTATCTTTTCAGTGTCTGCAGACTTAATTGTGCGGTCTCTCTTTTCATTTCTTTTATTGGCAATCCTTGTTTTTTTCTTTACTTGACCAATCTTGCTAGCAGTTTATCAGTTTGATCAATCTTTTCAAAGAACTAAATTTTGTCTATGTTCATTGTTCCTATCACAGGTATATGTTTTCTTTCATTACATTTTGCTCTCATTTTGTCTAATTATTTCCTTCTTTCTCTCTGGGGCTTAATTTGCTATTCTTTTGCTTGATTACAAAGTTACATTACACGTTTTCAGCTTTCCTTATTTTCTCATAAATGGGTGTAGAGCTATAAAATTTCCAGCATACTTAGGCTGTGTTCCACACCATCTTATATGTCTTGTTTTCATTATTTTTCTGATAAAAGTATTTTCTACTTTTCTCCCTTATTTCTTATTTAATTCATGGATTATTTAGAAGTATGTCCCTTAAATTCTGAATGTTACAGATTTTCTTTCCATTATTAAGTTTTGATTTCATTTCAGAGGACATACATAGACTATAGGAAGTTGAACCTTTGGCAGTGTTTGCATGTTATCTTTTCACAAACTGGAGAAGTGTCTTGTAAATAGGTTCAGATAAGATTGAGTAATGTATTATTTTGAGGAGGGTTTGGCAAACAAAGGGGCAAGCTCTATACAGATAATCTTTTGTGGTTTTTACAGTCCTTGACACTTCAGTCATGTATCAGAATTACTTATGAGTAAGAGCCAATGTTTCTAAAATTTATTTGGCCATGAAATTTTCCAAATATTTTGGGAAATGCAACACTAGACTTTATCTTTTACATACAGGGAGGAATATTATATATTTAAAATAGTTCCCATGTTAAATTCCAGTTATGAAAACCTCCCCTTCAAGTACTTGTTCCTTTAGGGCACAGTTCATATCTCTCTTTTTTTCAGTTCTTCACTTGTATATATTACACACCCAGTAAAAATTTATTGAATATATGTTGTCCACTAACACAAAGTCAGAAAAATATCTGAGCTGCTAACAAGTAGATTTTAATGGTTAGAATTTAGGTTTACCTTAGAGAATTGCTTAGATTTATAAAAAAAGAAACATGAAATAAAATTCGGATTATAACTTTTATTCAATATAACAGGATATATGTTAATTAATATCTACGAATATGTTTATATATTTGTTATTTAAAACAAATAAAGAAAACCCTTGGCTTTGAAGATGCAAGATCTTTAAATTAAATTTTCAGAAAAAATTTTGGGAAATGCTATCCTTGCATTTAGGGAGAGTATCCTACATTTAAAATTGTTCAAAAGTTAAGTTCCACAATTATGAAAACCTCCCTTTAAAGCAATTTGTTATTTCCTTTAGTTATTCTTTTTACATTTGATATAAATTAGTTTTCTGAAATCTTCCATTTTAAAATAAAATTTTGCAGAGTTATCTCTTGCTGCTAAATGATATTTTCTCCACACACAAGCTTAAACATTATTGGAATTATTGTGGGATGGAATATTATTCCATAATATTATTAATATTAGAATATACAATTTATGTTTCTAATGCTCTAATTAAGGCACTTGGTTTTGGAGAAAAGTCATTGATTTGGCAATAAAATTCTATAGCAATAACTTTTCATTGGATAGTGGACAAAAAACTTGTTTTGTGTTTCAAGATCAAAATGTCTCTGTTTTAGAACTCAAACTAATCAACAGGAAAAGAGCAAAAAATCCCATTTATCTGGTAAGAGACATGAACAGAACCTTCTCCCAAGAGGAGGGCCATAAGCTTTGGCCTCCCAGCAGAACTGTACTCAGCAGAACTGTTAACTGTTAGTCCTTCGGCAGGACTCCCGTGTGCCCGCCAGGTGGCGCCCGACCCGGGCCTGGTCCCGGAGTCCCAGGCCTGGTCCCGGAGTCCCAGGCCGAGGAGAAACCCGGCGGGTTCCGCAGGTGAAGCGGTGGAAAGACCCGCAGCAACCGGAGAATGAGGTAGATGTGCTTATTTTTGAAATAGAGCCCGTTTTAGGTAGTCTATGGGGGAATAACCCTTTGCAGTATTTTGGGACTTGTGTCCTCCAGCAAGCAATTTATTCAATGAACGTAATCCATTTTGATATGTATCAAAGTAGCATTGGATTCAATAATTTTGAGGGTAACTTTCAGTTTCATCTGATTTTCATTAGTTAATTCCTTGAAAGTATTTAGTTGAACAGTCGAAACTTGAGATTTATAGTAGAAATGGCAGGTCGGTTCTGGCTCCAAAGCGGAGCAGGGCACACACACTGGCACACACCGGGTTCCACAGAGACGGAGTTTGATGACATAAAGCGCAGGTGTGTCGTCACTGAACTGCCAGTCACAGCTGAAGGTGCGCAGTGGTGTTTACGCCCTGCCAGTCTTGGTGATTTCTGCGTTTAAAAGTCTACAAAACCCCATCTTCTAAATTAGCCGGTGGCGCTCTGTGCCAGAGGTTATTACAAGAACACGCACAGCCTGTTCCTGTACTGAAACCCCATTCAGAATATTTGCAGTTTAAATTTGCCAATGGAGAAATTGCCCTGTAATGGCAACAACAGTAAATGTGGAATGGGAACGTTAAATTCTGATTTATTGAGGATCTGATTATTCATTTTGCTTTTCATTTACTCAACAATTATGAATTGGCAACTAGTTCAATAAATAAATGCTAAATGGTAAACGAATGAGCGCTTTTCACGTGCAAGGCACAGATCCAGGTGCTATGGGGAATTAAAAACAGTAGCTTACGTGGCTTCTGACATCTAAGAAGCTTATGATGTGACTAGAACATCAGATGTGTGGAAAAACAAGTGAGATAACATGAGCATTAACAGCCAAAGGCTCCCCAAGGAAGGCAACACTGAACCCCAGCCGAATGCTACAAAGAGCCAATGCCATGAATTTGAAAAGTGCGATTTCCTTGGATAGCCATGGTCAAGAAGGCCTCACGGAGGAGTGGGAGGCGAGCTGAGCCTGAAATGTGAGGAAGTCGGCAGAAGAGGGGGACGCTTTCAAATGGTACAGGACGTAGGACAGGTTCACTCGCTGCTGGAGTGAACCTAAGCAACCAGGACGGGGATACGCAGCATTTGGCCGAGCGTGACAGAGTGAACAGGCACAGGCCTTTAAAGGAGGGCACCCACGTCCCCGGTGGAATACTTGACTCTCCAGTGTAAATCAGCATTTCCTTCAGTGCCAGTGTCAAGTTGAAAATAGGGAGAGGAAAAATGTTTCACTGGCAGACAAGTTAGATGTATAACATTTAAACCAATGGGGAGGTACCGTGGAGTAAGGTGGAAGAGACAAGCCGTGGAAGGCTGTGACTTGTCCAGGGTTGTCTAACTTGTTCAGAGGACAGTCCGGCTAGAATGGGACGTGGCAGGTTGTTCCCAGGCTGAGCGTCACGGTCAAGTGTTTGCTTTTGGCCATTCTTTCCTTTCATGTCATCTGACTGCTCATCCAAGTCACTGCCAGAAGGTGGTCAGGGAAAATAATAAAAGGAATCTGAACAAACCTGTCATTGTTTCTTTATTTTTGACAGCTCCTGTGTGAGGAGTAAGAACAAGGATATCAAAGTGGAGGGGAAGTTTGGAAATCCTTCCTTAGTTGCCATTTTTTGAGTATTTCCGGATCTCTGTTGTTGCAGAGATAATAGAGTTGGATACAAGGGAAATGTACAGTGATGGCTAACAGAGAAACTATATGTTTTTCAGATCTGGGATACATTTGATTCTTGGGAAGAAACAACTGATTCCTTGGTAGGAAGGACGGGGTGAGTACAGCCAATTCAAATACTTTTTTTGGTCCCTGAAAAACAATCCTCCATCTTTAGTGATGACCTGGCTGAAAAGAGAGTCTTAAACCTCAGGTGGGTGGGCTGGATTTCTGTTGTGGCCGTAAGACAAACCTCTGAAGACATTTCCAGAATGCCTCTTCAGCAGACTTTTAAGGATTGAAAGATTTTAAGAACTAAAATCTAGACCAAATGACAGAGAAATGTTAAGTTATTAGAGTCTAAGAGATAAGGCTGGAACTCAGCTTCAGAGTTTCAGATGACCTGGGAGTCCATTCCTTGGGGAACTCGTGGCACCACTTACCTCTTGGATATTGTTGAAGAGGAACAGGAGAGAGAAGCAAGGCACAGTGGGGTCTTGAGTCTTACTGTTGTAGAAAACAGATGCTGATGATTTGAACCTGAATTCAAGGTGAGGGCTAAGGTGAAGGGTTCTGCCAAGAAAACGTGGAATGTATGGCAGACCCATGGTTCTAAGGCCACCCTCCCCTGACCTGTGTCCCCTGTGCACACAAACTGTGGTGGACACTGGCCCCCAAATATCCTGGCTCCACTTCCCCTTGTTCTGGTGGGAACTGAGCCTCCTCATCTCCACGAATGATTCTGAGAGCTCTCAGAGAAGGGTCCACCAGTGTATTGTTTTCCTATTTCTGCTGTGACTAATTAGCACACACTTAGTGGTAATTTGTCTTATAGCTCTGCAGGTCAGAAATCTAAAATGGGTCACAGGGCCATGCCTGGTTCCTAACAGACTGTGGGGACTGGTACTGGTCTTGGGGTGGGAACTGCGGCTCTGGGGGCAACCCATTTCCTTCCCTTCTCCAGCTTCTAAAGGCCAACTGCATCTCCTGGCTTGAGGCCTCTTCCTCAGGCTGGCCTGGGGGTGTCTTCACCTGCCTTGCTGTGCCTGCTGCTTCTTGGATTCGGGGTCCCCTGTCTTCCTCTTCTAAGTGCCCTTGTGGCTGATGACTTGGACCCACCCAAATAATCCCTGATAACTTCTCCACCTCGAGGTTGTTCATTTAACCAGATTGACAAAGTGGCCTTTGCCATGCACAGTGATGCAATCACGGGTTCTGGAGATTAGGCCGTGGGTGTCTTTGGGGGCCATTATTCAGACTACCACAGCCAGTTCTCTGAGAACTAGTTGTCTTGGTCACAGCAAGAGGCCTTCTGTTTTTCTCTTCCTACACTGGGTCACTGAAACTCTGGCTTCACCTGCCCCGATGCCTCTGCCATCAAGGACACATGTAGCTGCGGGCCACAGATGCTCCCCAGAGGCACCGTGTCCCTCTGGAGACTGCCAGTTCCCAGGGCTGAGGATGGCGACATTGGCCCTGATGCAGTTCCTGTTGCTACCACTACCATGAATGCGGTCACCACTGTGAGAGGCCAACAGTGCCCACACATTTCAAGGCTTTCTTCACCACCCTTGGGACTCCGGTGAGAATCTGCTGGATAGGCTGAGTGATGGGCATCCTACTCTGCTGGCAGCCACAGCTCCTCTCCAACACTGGCCCGCTGATCATGAACCAGCTCCTCTTTTCTGTGGGCCCGTCTGTCTGGGAGGCTCCCTGTCCCCTCCTCAGGCCTCCAGCCTCTTTCCAGATGCAGATGTATTTTGGGATCCCAGTGTAAGCACAGCTGGGGCTCAGGCCGCCACACAGCACATTCTTCCCTTGGGCCACCTCCCGGTGTTTACATTCGGCTGAGGAACTCGGCCCCCTCACCAAACTCAGGGAAGGAGTCAGTGCCGTTCCCAATTCTTCACACTTTCTACCTACTCTATAGAGTTGAGCTTCTGGGCCCCACTGAAGGGCATTTGTCCTCATTTAGCACTTGTTATTAATTTGTAAGGGATTACCATTGAAACACATAATTTAGCAACTTCAGATTCTACAAGTGATGCCAAGTGCTGCGCCAAGTAAGGGCTGAATGGATTTATTACTGCTGAAAAGGAAAGCTTTGATTTTTGTCCCTCCCAGCTCCTGGTGATTCTTCTCATAGCAGCGTGTGTGAAATTGGAGCTATAGAAAATATTTCTTTTCCCCTCCCTTGATCTGGTTGGAATAAATGTTTTCACTGCATGAAATAAACAGTGAAAAACTTTCCATGAATTTCTATGTATTTTTCATGAGTCTCGCTTCCCCGCGATGGGACGTGTTCAGATTTTCACGTCCTCTTAGGGAACTGAAGGATCTGAGATCTTAGGTGAGCTTCAGTTTGTCCCAGGAGACTCAGCACAGGGGAGCTTAGGTCTCCTCCGGGCGGTTCTGGGGTTACCTGGGCGCGGGGCGGGGGGTGGTGGGCTGTGCTCGAGGCACCTGCCGGCCCCTCTTCCGGGTTCTTCACCTCGGTGGTGAGACCACCAGGCTTCGGATGGCTCAGAAAGTGTGTGCCAGACTGTAAGGCGTCACCGCGGGAAGGAAGACAAGCGACAGGCGCGGCGGGAGAGGCTGCGCTTGGAGGTCCGTAGAGGACTCGGCGGAGTTCATCCTCCACCTACGCATTGATGGCAAGAGTCGTGTTTTGATTCCTAGCATTTCCTGGGGGACATTTCCTCCCTCAAAAGAGATTTCCTGTCCATACGGGACTGTAGCCGCCGACCTCCTCCGAGTGCGCCCCCAGCTCCGGGTTTACACGCCTGCCTGCTCGCCGGAGTCTGGGGCCGGAGCTGCGGCTGCGGCCCAGGAACCGAAACACAGGGCGCTGCTGCCACCTGCTGGACACTCTGAGCAACTCGCGGGGTTTTTCCACAGGAAGAGGCGAACGTGATGAATTTGGTTCAAATTTACTTCAGCTCTCGAGAATTTAGCCAAATATTAAACAGATTTTTTTTTTTGCCTTTATGAAGGCTTGCGTGCCTTTGATCATTAAGTCGTTTTAACAAACTCAACGTGGTGATTTCCAATTTGGCGTTGAAGGTCGCGGCGTGTCGCCGCGCGCTGCCTGGGAGCCTCCCTGCCTCCAAACTCCGGCTCCCCGGTTTTGGCAGGTTTTCCTTCCTTCCGAGGGAAGGCTTACAGAGGGAAAGAAATGATTACATCTGAAATTCTGCCAGGACACATCAGCGTTTTTCCAGGCTTCCATCCATCGTGTAACTCTCTGAAGATTTAATATTTTAAAAACCCTCAATGCACCTGTTGCTAAGGAAAACCGCCTTGTCATATGATAGCGTGATTTCGTTCAGTTAGTGAATTTTAAATGTTATTTATTAGGATTTACAACTCGGGTTTTCCCCTTAGGCTTCCTGATCTCTGTGTTGAGCACAGTTTATTTCTAAGGTCGTCTCTTACCCTCCAAAATTAGCCCAGAGATGGCCCATGGGCCTCTGGCACCAGCTTGACCCAGCAGCGTGGGGTGGCACTGTCTGTGGTCATACCCTAGTGATTCAGAAGCTCTGCTATCTTTAGAGTCTTGTCTCATCCCACACAAGGCTCTTTTCAGACCCAGCGTGACATTCGGATACTGTACCGTGGCCTGGCAGGGTCAGAGAGCATGGAGTGTTGATTCACCATCTGACAGCAGAGAGAGGGCGTTCGCTGCTCCTTATGGGGCAGGCTGGAGAGCGCGGGAGCAAGGCCACTTCAGCAGATTCTGCCACCTTGCTGAACCCGGGCTTCAGAGGTGCACAGATTCTTTTCTGCTGTTCCTTGGAGCTTTAGCGTCATGACCTCCGACCTCAGCTGGTTCGTGTGGCTGCTGGAGGCTCTTCCCTGTGGGCCCCTCCTTTGCTGTATTGTTCTGTGGCGAGTCAGCCTGAGCAGAAGTCACTGAGGTCACTGCAGTCTCTAGGAGGGTTGCTTCAGTTGTTGAATATTAAAGTTTTGGTGGTGTGCTTGGAAGCTGAAATCTATGACAGGCTTTTCCAAATTTTAACCTCTTATTTTATTTTATTTTTTGAGTGGTTTCTGTATGTGGTCCAATTTTAAAAGCTATTTGTGGCGGTAGCAGATGTGAGAATAACAGAGCACTCAGGAAAAGTGGGCTATTGGGCTGGCGCCACGGAATATTTCATCCCAGAGTTATTTTAAAGCTGGGTCCTCACGTAGCAAGCAAACTGAGAGGTGCGAATGTGAAAAATAATAAGGCCTCATGGACATGATTTGCAGTCTGTACATATTTACCTTTTGTGGGAAAAATAATGACGGACTGTGCTGATTAATGCCGTTTTCACTATTATGGGGAACAACAAAATAAGAGGAATAAATCAGGCCTTACACGGTGCTCACGCCTGGAATCCCAGGGCTCTGGAAGACCCAGGCGGGAGTATCAATTGAGCTCAGGAGTTCAAGACCAGCCTGGGCAAGATGGAGACCCACATCTTTACTAGAAGTAGGAAAATGAGCCGGGGTTGTGGTTGACGCCCGTAGTCTCTGATACTCAGGAGGCTGAGGCGAGAGGATCACTTGAGCCCAGGAGTTGGAGGTTGCTGTGACTCTGATGTCGTGGTACTCTGGCTTGGACACCAGAGTGAGACTCTGTCTCCAAAACCAAAAGCACAAAACGAGAATAAGTCCCACCTCTTCCCTTGTTCTTGTGTTGAGTAAAGCTTTCTTCCAGTTGACTGTCCCACTCTGGGAAAGCTGAAGGGGTGGCAGAGCCTACAGTATCTGAGTCTTACTAATTCTGAAATTGTGGTTACTTGCCTGAGGCAGATTGGGAGGAAGTTTATCTTCACACGGGGTTTGTGAAGATCTTCTTTGCTGAACTACTTAATACCGTGGAGGGAGGTGGGATTGTGTTGCAGAGAAGTGCTTGGTCAGGACCTCAGGATCTGATTTCATTCTGCTCCTCAGTGTGGACCTGGCTAATCATCTCATCAGCCTAATTTCCCTCATCTGGAAAGTGGTTGGCGTAATGTCTTCTGGAATCCTTTTCAGATTAAGAATCCTATGATTCTCCTATGATTCTTCCTATGATTCCTATAAATCCTCTTCTCTTTGGGAGAAGAAGAGTCACATTTGGGGTACTCAGCATATATAAAGCATTCTAACAATTCATTGTGTATCTGCATGTAAATAGGCTATAGAGTATCAGGTGGGCAGTTAAGATAAGCCCTCTATGTTTGTAGCCATCTCTCATTTACCTCTTTCCGTTCACCCACCTGCCCACTCACACACATGATGTTGGGTTACTGAGTAGGCAGACTGAGCCTGTACTTGGGCAGTGGCGTTGGAGAAGGTCCCTTAAGTTGCTGAATATTATGGTTTTGGTGGTATGCTTGGAAGAAAAAAATCTATAACAGGCTTTTCCAAATTTTATTCTCTTATTTTCTTTGTCTGGTGAGCAGGGAGGAGCTCTGAGCACCTTCTGGTTCCCGGCATTACTGTCCTGTCTTTGCTCAATCTGGTTTCATTTAACTCAATCGCTCATAGTGGATCTTTTTCTAGGAAGCCCAGTGGTCTTTACTGCCCTGTAACTTCAGTAAGGAGCCACACTAGTCTTCCAGAGAGATTTCAACAAGTTTAAGCCTTGTAGTGATAGTCAACCGCAGTCCACAGGTGTGCCGTTAAAATTTTTAAAGCTCATTAATTAAGTTGTTTTAGATTTGAAAGAAGTTCAAAGCGCAGTAAGTCTATTCTTGTTTTTATTCTTTTTTAATCAACGTGATTTAAGTGTGCCACAGAGATTTAACTATAGGTTCAAGTGTGTGAGAGAAAAAACGGTTGAAAAACACTGCCTTAGAGTAGAGGGATTGGGGCCTCTGTTTCAGAATGTTCCCCTATTTCTATTTAAATTCTCGGGTGCAAACTGAAACCCAGGTAGAGCAGCTCTGTTAAACTCTCCTGGTAGCATGCATGCTCTAAGTTGGGTCCAAACATCCTTCATACCAACGTCTTATAGCACGAAGGGATAGACCACCTTTACCACAGACATTCTGATGATGCAGCTTCCTGAAACACATGGGCCTCGTCTCGAATAAAAGAGCTGAGTCCTCTTTTTGTATGAGGAGGTCCACAGATGAAAATGAAAATGGAAACATCCAGAAATATTAATACAAGCCTAGTAGTTAGAACTAAAGAGGTAACTACCATAAAAAGTAGTTAAAATAGTGAAAAGAATTTGCAGCTGAAAAGTTAATTGTCTATGTCATGTAGAATTATGTCAGTTAAAATTTCTAAAGATCATTAATTAAGTTGTTTTAGGCTTGTAACTGAGGAAAATTAACTTTCTAAAAACAGCGTCCTTTTTCCTTTCGATGGCTGTGAAGTTTGCACTGGCTCCTTGGATTAAGTATGTGGTTTCAAAGCCCTAATTTTTAAAACACTCTCACCCCTCCACGCTGGGGGCCTCCGTCAAGTGTGCGGTGACCCATGCCTGTTAGCTGTCTTTGAAGACTGTGACGCTGACTGAAAAACAAAAAGGCAGAACCTAAGCCCCGTGTGCTGGGGAAGAAGCCAGGCTGCGAGGAATTAGCATGGGCTTCTCCTTGGGGTCCTCACAATGACAGTATCTGTGGTTTTTGTCCCTGTTTGGCTTTTTTCAGAAAGGTTTTCTGTTCCTCTGGAGGATATAGGCCTAGCTGCTAGCATTCGGGAGGAAAAAGAGTGAGGGAAAGGGGGCTCGGGGTTTCACCACTCAGCAGATAAACCTTGCTTAACTTCTATTTCCAGTATTTCTACCTTCAACACCCTGCTGTCCCTGAGTGCAGTGATCCTCTCCAGAGCATCTCCTGTCCCTTCCCTGGGTGAAGAAGGGGTCAGTGTTGACTGGGCAGGATGGACCTAACTGCCAGTGGTCTGGTCTTTTCCAAAATGCCCACCACAATACTTCTTTTCCAAATGTGTGTGCCATGTGCTGCGTCTTTGTTGGGGGGAAAGCACTCAACTCTACGTAAGTCTTCAGACCAGAAGGCTAGAACTTGAGGAGCTGCACCTGAGGAATTGTGCCTGAGGCATCTGTGCTGAGTCTTATTTAGGGGATGTAATCCTGGATTTGAGCTGACGCTACAATGGGATGAGGCCTTGCAGGTGCGGGGTGAGTTGACTCTGTGTGGGAGGGATGTCAACTATTGTGGCTGAAAGGTGAACTGTGGCTCACTGCAGTTTTCAAAGGTATTATAATGAAAGTTTTGAGATACACAGAAATCAAGAAACATAAAATCCGCATGGACAGAAACAAATGAAGCCCTCCCCCAATAACAATAAGCTAAATAAAAAGTCGGAACTTGTGTGGTGATCAGAAAGGAGGCTGCCCACCGTGCTCATTGACCCTGAGTGAAATAATGGACCCTGACATAGTCTCAAAACTTTCCCAGTGACCCACACATCTGTTATCCTGTTATCCTCTGTGCTCTTCTTCCAATGTGTCTTCCTCCTCTCTTATTAAGAGGTGGCATCTATTTCTTCAGTTGCCCAAATCTGGTGGGTACAGAAACTTCTTTGAGCAGTAGAATATGGTGGAAATGACCCTGGGTCTTTAACTGTCTTTTTGGAGGCTGGTCTCCATGTAGGAAGTACAGTCACCCTGAGACACCCCTGCTGTGAAAGGCCGAAGCCACGGGGTTGGCTCTGGAGAATGAGACTCAGTGTGGAAAGGAGAGGAGAGGGAGAGAGGGAGAGATGGAGAGGAAGAGAGGGAGAGGAGGAGGAGGAGAGGGAGAGAGGGAGAGG
>NW_003852449.1:2285582-2295429 GCF_000181295.1 Otolemur garnettii | reverse complement strand
GAGGAGGAGAGGGAGAGGAGGAGGAGGAGAGGGAAAGAAGAGAGAGAGGAAGAGGAGGAGGAGGAGAGGGACAGAGGGAGAGGAGGAGAGGGAGAGAGAGACACAAGGTGCCAGAGTGTGAGTGATGAGTCCATACTGTGGGTGGTTCCTCCTACTTCAGCTGCACCAGCTGATGCCATCAGGGTTGGAGATGAGCCGGCCAGCTGAGCCTTTCCTTATTGCCTGACCCATAAAATTGTGAGAAAAAAAAAAGCTTGATTCTAATCACTAAGTCCTGGGGTCAGTTTTTATGCCGCAGTAGATAATGGAAATACTGCGGTACAGAGACTGCAGAAACTCAAAGTCTGTTGGTTTGCAAGTGTGTCTGCCTCCTTCTTTAAAAGGTACCGGGCCTCTGGTTTGGAGTCTCCTGTCCTCCAGATCAACTTGCTTCTGGCTCCTTCTCACTGCCAGCTCAAAGTTTTTTGTTTGTTTGTTTGTTTTTTTCCAGGTCTGCTATTGTCCATAGGCTATCTGCATTTCACCTTCTAAAACTTACTCTAATTTCTCTTATTGTTCTCTTCCTTGTGGATTTATGTATTTTATTCTCTTTTTAGTGTAATTCTTGTGGCATTTGGCAGACAGTGAGGTAAATATATGCAGTTCTATCTGTCACACTTAACTGACTATCTCCTTCATGTTTCCCTGAGTACTTAGAATGGCAATCATAATTTTGGCCTTCAGGCACAGAGAAATAATAGCCTTTTTGTGAGCTGTTCTGGCTCCTAGCTCCTCTGTGAGGGTGGAACTCTGGAGGGCAGAGACCAAGACTGATTCAGACTCTGGCCAGGAATGTTGGGGAGGGGAGAGGTAATTACTTTGGGAACGTAGTAGAGGCTACAGTTGGCTCTGGGGAGTAGGCTCTTGGTTGCCAGGTAAGACAACACAGGCTCTCTTTCTCTCTCTATTGTGCGTTTGCAGTTCGGTTAAGCTCATGGAGATTCTTGAAGAAGGCGGTGTGGTGAGACTTTCCACTACCGAGGTCACTCACAATTCAGGTGTTAACTCACTCAAAGTGAGGGTGACGTAGCATTTTAAATGTTACTATACAAAAGAAGAAAAATAATTCGTAATTAAAAGGGGGTAAAAGAAAGCCAAAGTAAAATGGGATTTTGTATGTCATGGAAAAGCTAAACGGACCCATCACTTGGGTTCTCGGGGGAAGATCTGAGAACTCTGACGATAGCTTTTCTTATTGCAAGAAAGGACCAAAGAGCTTTTTATTTTTATTTTTTTTATTGAGACAGAGTCTCACTTTGTTGCCCTCAGTATAGTGTGATGGCATCACAGCTCACAGTGACCTCAAACTCTTGGGCTTAAGAGATTCTCTTGCCTCAGCCTCCCAAGTAGCCTCCCACTACAATGCTCAGCTATTTTTTTGTTTTTAGTAGGCCAGGGCTGGGTTTAAACCTACCAGCCCTGTGCATGTGGCCGGCACCCTACCCACTGAGCTACGGGCACCACCCCCAAGAGCTTTTTTTAATACTTTAAAAAGTGAGACTGAAACTTCCTTTAAATTTATGTAAAAAGGTCTTTGACATTGGCTGGCAATAAAAAAACCAATCTGCCGAACTGCAGCCCCCAATGTCACTATGCTTTCCCTGATTTCACCCTTGCTTCTTCTCCCACGTGGAGGTAATGTAGACCCAAGTTGGACAGAATAATTTTAAACATAAATGTTGGGTTTCAAAGGTGTCATTTCTCAAGGGAGTAACAAAAGCAATAGAGTGCAGAACAGAGCCTCGGTCAGTCTGAGTGAGAGTGAGCAGAAGTCCGTAGGGCAGCTCGGAGTTGGGCGAGGGGATGAACTAGGCCGGCGTTTTGGAGAAACCTTCTTGTTGGACAAGCTTCAAGGGCAACAAAAGGACATTCAATGACCTGAGGTGAGTTAAGTCTTAAGGAAGACTTGGGTGTGAGGAACAACCCCGGGAGCCGACCTGGGGCTGGGCAGATAAGACCGAGAAAGCCCAGTTCAAGGAGATTGTGGTGAGTAGGAGATCCAGGGATCTGTAAATTGAAAGAAAAAATTACCTTCAAAGTACAAAGGAATTTTATAGACCTTAAACAGTTCCCAACTTGGGGGGAGTTCCAAGTTCTGTGATGAGTAGGACATCATCTGGCAATAAGGTGGAAAATTCAAAGAGAAAAAACTAATCAAATAACTGTAGACAAACTTGAGGGACGCAGGATGGGGCAGTCCTTGGGAACATGGGCTTTATGGGCAGATACTCTGGGGTTTCATCCTCCTTTTTCCCTGGCTAGTCCTGTGCGTTTGGACAAATAACTTTTCCTGAGTCTCCGCTTTTTAAACTTCAATAGTGGGAGAACAAAAGGTATTTCATAGGATTAATTCAGAGGATTCCATGAGAAACTATTTATTATCCAGCACTTAGCTGGGGCCTGGTGCCACCGCCATCATCCCCATCCTCACTGAAGCACTGAAGCCTGTTGCCCACACACAGTGCTGTCCTCCCACACAGGACTGTTCCCGGGAGCTACATTTCCCACCACCTCTGCACTGGGGGGTCGTGGGACCACATCCTGGCCAATGAATACTAGCTGAAGTCATGTACGTCAGTCACCTCCAGGCTGGCCCATAGATGCTTAGTGGGTGATCTGCCACCTCCTTCCCCGTCTGCTGGGTAGATGCCAGTGGCCGGGGTGACGTGGAAACCTCGTGTTGGAGACGGCAGAGCCTCTTCCAGTCTGGCTCCTGAGTGATCGCTTGGGAGGAAGATTTCAGAGGTTCCCTGTTAGGACAGTGGGTGTCACCTTAACAACACAAATAGCATCATCATGGCTGAGGATCCGAGCAGCCTGACCAAGTCAGACCTCAAGAATAAGCCAGAAGAAATCAGCCGGGAAGACCGGTGCCTTTGTGACCAGGATGGCGAAGGAAGGGGCCGGGCGCAGATGCTTGCATGAACTGTGGCTGTGGTATTTAGACGTCGCTGACTGAATGTCTGTCAGGTGGATCTGTCACCAGAGACAAACCCCAGAGGAAGATAGTGGGGGAAACATTACGGCCGTCGTGGGAGGAAGCCGGTATCCCAGTGTGCTCAGATGTGCATTGCTGGTGACTAATGCCCGGGAAACTTGGTTTGGGCCCTTCCTTGGCTGTGTTGAGGATACTGCAAGTCTTTCGACTCTGCTGGTTGAGGGTTTAGGTTTCCTTAAAAACTAAGCAACTTGTAAAACTTGTGAAAGTGCAGATTCCACATCTAAGATCTAGAGTCAGCCTGTCTGGAGGGGAACTCAGGGCTGGGATGCCCGTGCTGTTCAGGGTGACGGACTGCTTTTATCTGTAACAGGTGTTCTCTGCTTGTTACTTCCCGAGGAAAAGCCGAAACACAAGGCCTCTAGGATCCCTCATGGAGTCGTGTGCCTGGCTGTCCTCTTGGCTTAGTTCTGAGCTGACCGGAGTGTCTGTCTAGGTGGAAGTGGGCGGCGTCCCTCCATTTGGGGAATGGTGGTGAGGATGTGGGCAGTGAGTGGGGACACAGGGATGCCTGAGACTGAGCCCAGGACCTGCGGCAGGGCCGTGGGGTGGCAGTGTCTGCAGACGCCACTGCTACTTCTCCGCACCGTCTCCCCACCATCTCCCCCAAACCCTCTCCTCCTTTCTGTCCACTCTTTGGGCTTATGTCATGATGGTCTGAATGGCAAGGCCAGAGAGCCGGGTGGGAAGGGAGCAGTGGCATGGGAGTCGCGCTCACAGCTCCCCTGGCTGGGTCCCAGTGTAGTCGGGGCTGGGGAAGTGTCCCAGAGCAGTGGTCGGGGTTTCAGAAGGTTGCAGAGTCAGGAAGTGGGCCCGTGATGCCCTGACTTACGGCTCCTGGGGCACGTATGTCAGAAAAGCCCACTCTATCATTTGATCCAACCCAAAGGCCAGTGTTATTTTTACAGCTGTGGGTCCTACGCCACAGTCTTAACTAGAAACTGCAGTTGGGCTGGTAGTTGAGAGTTCATGACCTTGGATGCTTTGTAGAAGAAAACTCACTTTAAACCCATTCCTGTCATCTGTCATCCTTCCTCAGGGTCACTGTTAATGCAGAGTTAAGTTCATGGACTCTGAGCAAGGGTGGTGAGAAAGAAAATCCTCTTTAGCTTTTATAGAAAGTAATCAGAGTCACCTTTTTTGATTTACATGTCCAGGATGAAGGTAAAAACTATTAGAGGCCACTGGGGACAGAGTCAGAAGTGCAGGATGTGCGAATGCCATGGTGTATCGTGTTTGAACAGGAAAAGGACACTGGTTTGGGTTTCTTTTTTCCAGAAAGTCATGGAGGCCCCAGCAGTCAGGTAGTTCATTCTGTGTAGAAGGCAGATTCTAAGACAACCCGTAATAACAAATCCTATATAATGCTCTTGCCTTGAGTGTGGGAGAGACCTGAGGGTATAACGGGATATCACCCTGTGGTTAGGTTTCTGCTCAGGTGACTCTGAGTTCATCAAACGATTTCAGGTTTTACCTGTTACAGCCGTTAGTGTTACCCTAGTGACACAGGGTGTCACCATGGCTCAGGATCCCAGAAGCCCAATCATATCTGAGCCCAAGAATAAGTCCTGGAGAAACCAGCCAGGAAGGATCCCACCTTCCTTGTGGCGGGATGGCCAGGAAGGGGCTGTGGCTCAGCCGAGACAGACTATGGTCGTCCTGTGCACTTGTTAGTGACCCACGGTATTCAGTGTTTTGTTGTAAAATTTCCTCAGACCTTGTCCTAAACTGCTGACTGAATGTTTGTCTGGTGAGTTGGTCACAGTGGACAAAGCCCAGCAGAGAGGATGAGGGGAAGCCCATGGCCTTGGTGAGAGGTCTCCTGATAGCAGAGGGGCATCAGAGAGCTTTCCCGATGGCCGGGCGAGGAGCGGGGTGTGACCTGCCCACGGAGGTCTGTGGGGTTAGGACATGAAGCTCTTAGAGAACCTCGCAGCCTGTAGGATGTGATGGTGGCCCCTGAGCACAGCCAGCAGGAAAACGGGAACAGGGCCAGCGCCTGAGTGAGCCTGGGAGGGCCCTGACCTCTGCGAGCGAGTGCAGACCCCGGAGCACTTTGAACTCCGTCTCATTGTGCTACACCCAGACCCGGCTCTGGGGCTCTGTGGGATGACAGTGTGTGGGGTGACAAACCTCTGCGTATCAGTAAACTTTGTTTCTGAAGTCTGGAAAACCAGCACTTGGTTTACACAGCACCTCGGGCCACGCTGCTGTCAATGCCATGCTTCATGTCTCAACCAGCAGAGTAAGACCCTGTTCCTCTGAAGAACTCATCCAAGTCCCTCATTTCTCATGTAGTACTCACTGCCAATATAATTTGGGAGGCTACTTTGAACTACTTTAATAGATACATCTTTAATTTTTCACTTTGAAAACTGTCACGAAGACAGTTGTATTTAAATTTTTAGTGTTTTAAAAATTTGAAATAATTTTAAACCTACTGAAAAGTTGCAAGAGTAACACAAAGAAGTCTGGGGCCTCTCCATCCAGATGCCTTACCATTTCATTGCATTTTCCCTATCTATCTGTTTATTTTGATTGGACATAATGGCTCGTAACCCCCAAATACTCCTGTGTGTACCTACCTAAATAAGATTGTGAGTATCCACCCTTCGCTCCTCATGATCAGGAGATCAGTACCGGGGCAAGGCAAGCTACCCAGTCCGTAGACTTCACCCCAGATCCACAAATGGTCCTAACGATGTCTTTGTTTCTTCTCTGGTCTAAGATTTTATCCAGGAACACACGCTGGATTTGGTTGTCATGTCTCATCAGCTTCTATCAATCCGGAGCAATTCCTCGGTCTTAAAGGTGACAGGTCCCTCAGCCTGAGTCTGGGGTGATGTCTTTGCATGACCAGACCCAGGTGGTCACGAGTTCTTAGCAGGAGAAGCCACAGAAATGGTGCTGAGCTCATCTGGAGACTTGGCGTTTCCCTCTGTGTTTGATTAGTACTTTGTGGGGAATTACCCAATATTACTGATAATATACCGTTACCTGGCTCCGTGGTTGACTCCTGTCTGCAGCGACCGCCAAGTTATGCCAGACAGTGATGGTCCCCGCCCCTCATTCCACCTGTGTTTGCTCAAGGAAGGGCTTTCCTTCACACCTTCTTTCTTTATTTATTTGTTAATATTACAGCAGCATGATCTTATGGCTGTCTATTTTACTTCGCTAGTGATAGTTAGATATACTAATTTATCGGATGCATACATTGTGCTGGGGTGCACTCCTTAAAGCTGGCTCCTGAGTCCTTCTGACAGGTCTCCCCCATTCCTTAAGCATCGCTTACTTTCTGTTATAACAAGGTGTTCTGGGCTCACCTTATACGGTCTCTGCCCCAGGCCTGTAACCAACCATTTCTCCTGGAAGGCCAAGTTCCTAGTAGTAGAAGATGGTATTTAAAAGTCTGAGAGTAGATGCTAGATCTGCTTATTAATTGGTATGGGTGCCGCTGCCCCTAGACGCGCTTGCTGGATGGAGCCAGGTGTGTGCGGTTGAGCACGTCTGAAGGGTGGCCAGCCTGGAATATGACCAGCAGCTGGGACACCTGTGGGCACAAATGGAAGCTTTCTGTCCTGGAAGGAAGATCCTGGATCCATGGTGGTGTCCTCCAGAGAGAGGAGCTCGCTGCTTGAATAGCCTCTGTCTCCGTCGGCTCCTGACGGCCATTGAGCGGTCCACTGTGTCCATGGTTCGGCTTCTCGCAGAGTGTCATATGGTTGGGTCACAGACCATGTAGCTTTTCAGATTGGCTTCTTAGTAATATCCTAAACCTTCTTTCAAAGGCCTTGCAGCTGATTAAGTCATCCACATCCCATATTATGACATAATAACCCTTCTGATCAAAGTCAACTGATTATGGAATTTAATCACATCTGCAAATTCCCTTAGTAGAAGCACTGAGCTCTGGGTTCAGCGTATGATTGAATAACCAGGAAAAGGTGTATATGCTTCCACATGGCCCTGCTTCCTTTCTGCCTTTCAGGTCTCATGAGAGAACATCCCCCAACCCACCCTGACCACAGACGTACTAGAAGGGACTTCTGGGGCCATCACACACCATCCAGGACAGTTTCTCCATCTACCAAATCTTTCACTCTGTCCGTCTACCTCTCTGTCTGTAAGTGTTCATGCTGCAATATTTCATTTTTATTTGTATAGATGTAGGGGTACAAGCCCATCTTGCTCCATGGACATGTTGTGTGGTAGTGAGGTGTGGAAGGTGATTGTTGGCTGTAGTGTGTCAACGTGGGTCTCGACACACAGCCGGAGTCCCAGGCCCTGCCTTGGGATGGCGACTGCCACATGGACACCCTGCTGTTCTGGAGAGGCGCCACAGCCCCCCAGTGCGCCAACTGGAATGCTTTTGGCCTGGCTTTAGTTGATTCAGCAAATTACTTAGGAGAGAATGGTCCATTGTCAAGGAGATGATTCTTGCAGGGAATGCCTGTCTGGCAAAGACAGCCCTCAATTTGCAGATTGTTGCGGTACCTGTGGTAACGGATCCTGTATCTTTTTCCAATTTAAGAAAATTTCTTGCAGTTCTCTGAGATGATGATATGTGGTTCCTGACGTCCCAGGGAACAGCATGATGCACACTCTCATGGCTGCTGGGGGTTTGGGACCATTCTGCCTTAGAGTTTTTAAGGTGAACTTACTATCTTGGGATCACCAGGAACTCAGCTTCACGTACATGGACCGGGGAACTTTGCCGGATACAGGTGAACATTTTGGTGACATTCTTGGCTGTTCTTACAATAGCATTTCCATGTGCAAAATCTGAAGCCATCTCTCCAGGAGTGGTATTTTCCTGGACCCTCTGGTGTCCCTCTATATCCCTGTGGTGGCCTTGGAGGGATGCTGTCCTCACCATCAGCATCTGGGTCAATTGTATGGACATTCGCTCATCATTTCCAAAGTTGCAGAAAACAGGGATTTTGTAATAAATGATCCAGAAAGCCCATAGCAGATCAGAAATGTCTAATGATAAACAAAGGCAGTGAGAGAGACCAACACTGTCCCCTACTTCGGAAAGCTCAGTTCTGCTGCCCACATCTAAACGAAAGAGTTAAGAAAATGGAAGGGAAAAATCATGTGGGTTCTTGCCCTCCCAGACTTACAATGCAGATACTGCTTAGGGGTCTGTTCTTGGATCAACCACCAAATGTCATAGGTTTAATCTTTTAATAACGTAGACACTGTTACTGGAAGAGGTGTTGGCAGATGAATCACCAGAAAATTCTGCTTCTGAGAATAAACACAAATGCTAAATAAGCTGAGGAACATCTTGCCAGGGGTGTCTATTGGCAACTCCAAGCCCACTTGCCTGTCCTGAATATGTCAGTGAGTACAAGCTCATCTCCCCCTTTTGATATTTTCCTTAAAGGCTTTAATTTTAGTGGCTGAATCATCTTGAATAGGATAAAAGAAATGTTGGATAAAGAAAGATGGTGAAGGCTTTAAGAGGGCGGGGAAAAATGTAGTCTCCCTGGCGCAGACACTGTGGAGGAATGATAAACACCATGGCAAGAGGACAAATATGATTTGTACCCCAAAGGCTGTTCCATGTAGTCATGCATTAAGCCATAAAAGAAAAAAAATTAACCAAATTTTCCCTTGGAAAAGTTTAAGAGGCAGAGAGAATAAGGTCAGAATGTATTATCTAGCCCAGTGGAATAATACAGAAGATAGAACAATTCCGAATTTCCCTCTGTGAATCTGTAGCAGTGCTGCACAGAGGAGCAGGGCAGGGGCTCCTGTGTGCCTCAGCATCCCGGTCTGTGAAGGAGAGACAGGGCGTGGCCCGGTCCATGGGGCAAGGTCAAGCCTGGTTGGGCCTCAGAGGCACTGCACAGGAGGGCCAGGGGTCTCAGGGGCTGTTCCCACCAGATCCTACTCTTCACTCCTTTCACCTCTTGTTTGCACCTGTGACCAGGGGAGAAACTGTGACAGCTGCTCCTTGATGCCGACTGTCACACATCTGAGACCATCCTCAGAGTTTCACATGTATCTCTCAAATGAGAGGCTAGGCTGTGAAGACACAGACATATTAAATATTAACAGTAATCAATGGCAAAGTTTAACTTACAGACAGGATGACCACAGGAAGAGAATGAGGTGAACCCTGGGGTTAAACTTCAGATCTCAAGTTGTTCAGATATGAGGTTGTTTATCAACTTTATTTCCCAAGAGAACTGAACTCTAGGGCTTACTGGAGTGGAAAGGCCACTTGACGGAGGATGGAGATGAAACATCTCAATACCCGAGCACAGCTCCTCCTTGGAGGGGGGCTGCTCCCGGCTGGCCACAGTTGCTAAGAGTGGCTGCTGGGCAGGGGCCAGCTACAGTTCCTAGACCCCTGGATGGCACATGGGTGGAAGTTACAGGCGTCACTTTCAGGTTGATGCAGCTAAAAGCCGGTGTGTTTTCTCTACCCGCCTCTTCCTGTCTGCCAGCTGCATTCTGACACCCAAGGTGAATTTGGAGGCCTCTACTGAAGATGGCAGAGTTCTGAAGACCAAGTCCTTGAGCAGAAGTCTGTCCCTGTCCCCTCCCAGGACACACCCTACACAGGGAACGGGAATGCCTGTGCTGTTCCGTACATGAAAACAGGCTCACACACAAAAACAGGACAGGCTCCGTTCCTGAGGTTCCCGAGATTCCCTCTCCAGCAGTTTGGGCTTGTTTCCTTACTGGTATAAGGCAAATTCTAGAAATCTCAGGAAAGAAAAACAAAAGTAACCTTCAATTTTTTTGTCTTGGAAAAGTAGCAGTTAAGTATTAAATCATTTCAAAGAGAAGCAAGGT
>NW_003852449.1:2281256-2285405 GCF_000181295.1 Otolemur garnettii | reverse complement strand
TTTTTTTTTTTTTTTTTGAGTACTGTGTTCTAGGCTCTGCCCTGGGAGGTTCACATCCACCTCTGGTTTAATCCTGACACCCTCCTGGAGAATGGCACTGGGATTATCCCTATTTTAAAATGAGGAAATTGAGACCTGGGGATGTGACACACCAAGCTAAATGTCACACCGCAGTAAGTGATGGAGTCAGAAATCAAAGGCGAGGGAGGCTGACTTTTGAGCCTGAGCCCCCCACGCCCCGCTGCTAGGGGCCTGTAGTTTTGTGCAAGGCCCTGTTGCTGCTGGTGGGGGAAAGTGCTGAGGCCCAGCATGGGGGAGTGAGTAGCTCAGGTCCAGACTGCCAGGATTTGTCAAAGTTAGAATTTCTGACTCTGCCTTCAGCACTCTCTCAACTTGGAATACCATAAATTTAAGCAAACACTAACTTGGTTATGGGGCAGACAGTCAATATTTTTAGAGTGTTTATAGAAAGGAAGTAATTTTGGCCTGGCAAAAGAGCAAACTGAAGGTAGTTTTACATTCCTGTTTCAAAAAGAATCATTCAAGTTGGGAAAATCCCCGTGGCGCTGGATGGCTCTGCGGGACAGCAACCCGTGGGGCCCTGCTCTGGCCCTTGTAAAAGCAACTTTTGTAGATTATCTCACTGGGCTTGTTGCCCTCTGAGTCTGATGCACAAAATTGCTTGGTGTTTGGCAAGATTCGATTTGCAAGAAAGCACCTGCATGGGTCGTGTTTGTGTGTGACCCCCGCGGGGGAGTAAGGCGGTTTTCATGTTGGTTCCCCACGCCTGGCTCGCCTCTGCTCTCTGGGCAGGACGGAAGCACAGCCCGGGGTAGAGGAGCCAGGGGCTGGACCTCGACCTGGTTAGATGTCCTGGGTTTAAGGCCCGTCCTCATCATACTCGGGTGAATGATGCCTTAGTTTTTTGTCTGTGAAATGAGGGATCAGGGTTTTGCGTATGAGATTCAAAAGATAATGCCTGTGAGGGGCAGAGCCTTGGAGCTGATAGAGCAGCGGGTCTCACCCTGTGGATCGCAACCCACAGGAACTGTATAAAAGGGCCACAGCATTATGAAGGTTGAGAACTGCTGGTCTAATCAAAGAAGGGCAGCACGGTCTTCTCTCGTTGTGAGTTGTCTGCTCATATTTTCCCAGTGCCTGCTAACTAACACTAACACCAAACTTGGCCTAGAAACAGTGGTTCGAAAGAGTGGTCAGAAAAGACAAAAACAAGCAAACAAATAAACAAACCCCCAAAGAATGATCAGCACTAGGGTTTTGAAGAAGCAGGTCCACGTGGGAGGTGCAGGACTTGGTGTCCACGTTCCTGAGAAGCAGCAGGACCCCCAAACAGGACAAGTCATTACAAGTTGGTTGTAATGGTGGTTGTGACCACCCCTCCCTCACTCTTGGAAAAAGCCAACAGGTGAGTCTTGGGGAATGTCTCACACCCATCTGTCAATTTCCTTTTTCTCTTGATGCTTATGTATTTCTGCTCTGAATTGAAAAAAAAGTCCCACTGTGGTGGCTTTGATTTCACTGTGGTTTTGGGTGTCAGGCTAGTCCGTTTAGTATCTAGTTAGTGGTGAGAAACCAGCTGCCTCTCCAGGCAAAGGACGGAAGGCCCCGGGCTGGGGGCACATCCTCCCTCCCAGTTGTGTGGCCTCTGTCCCATGGCTGCCTAGAGGGATGTGGCTCAGGCTGAGAGCACCTCCAGGACAGGGGGCTGCTCAGGGGGCCTGAGAAGTTGAAGGCAGGGGTGAGTAGGGCAGATGAGGACCAAGGTTGGTGTGAGAAGTGAATGAGGGGCCACAGGGCTCAGGGAAACAGAACTCCCGGGAAGGACTGGCGGGAGCTTTGTCGTGTGAGAGTGTGGCTGACTCTTCCCCTCCTTGGCGTCTGTCCTGGAAACGCGGGTCCTTGTGTCTTTGACTCCCCCTTTCCGGATGAGTTTGAATAGTAGTCAGAATCTCTGGGTTCCTTCCTCTGGCTCCTTCCTAAGCTCATGGCTGGTCACTGACTGACCAGACTAGTATTTCTTGCTTTTCAACTGTGGAAATTAGAAGTAGCCTTCCTGAACAAAGAGTGTTAGACCTGGAGGCATGAGCACCAGCTGCGTTCCTGATTGTGTGACCTTGCAGTCACTGTGGGATGCTGTGGTGCGTCATGCAGGTCCCCCTTCAGAACTGAAGCCTTAGTCCCCTGGCTCTGGCTCACAGCCAGACTCATCTGTGAGAACTTCCCTTGGACTCAGGCATGGATTCCTAGTGGGGGTGAATTTGCCCCACAGGGGACTTTTGGCAATATCTAGTCATTTTTGCTTGTTACAGCTGAGGGGAGGCTGATGCCACTGGGATGTAGTGGGAAGAGGCTGGGACGCCCCTCGATATCCTACAACTCACAGACAGTGTCCTATTAGCAGAGAGTCATCCAGTCTGTTGCAAAGATGCGGAAACAGCCCAAGTGCCCTTCAACACATGAGTAGATTAATAAATTGTGGTATATGTTTACCAGGAATATTATTCAGCCATAACAAAGATGGAGACCTACGGTCTTTGGGAACAACTTGGATGGAATTGGAGAACGTTTTCCTGTCTGAAGTATCTCAAGAATGGAAAAGCAAACACCACATGTGCTCCCCTAAATCGGAACCAGTTGATCAACACGTACATGTTCATTCAGAAGCAAACGTGTGAAATTCAGGTGGGGGGGCGCATAAATCCCCACCCAGCGTGTACATTGCACACAATGTGTAACGCACACTTTCCGGGCAAAGGGCACACCCATGACCCTGGCTTTAACCTTACAAAAGCAATCTGTGGAACCAAAACCTATGTGCCCCCATAATAATCTGAAATTAATAAAAAAAGAAAAAGAATTATCCAGCCCAGAATGTCAAAAGTGCTGAGGTTGAGAAATGCCACCCTAAAGGGCGTCCCCGTGCCTGAGATGAACTCCTCCCTCAGAGGCAGGCTGTCCCCTCTTACAGCGTGGAGGGGGGTGGTCACATAGATTTAGCCCCTTGTTTCAATTCAGGGCCAACACACAACAGGGCACACTGGCTGCAGGGTTCTCTGTAGGGCTGTCAGGGGCTGCGGCAACTGCATCCCAGTCCAGTTCCCCACACCCCCATCCTGCTCTGTTCCCTCCTGGGCACTGTTCTTGAGGGACACTCACCAGAAAACCTGCACACGAATCTGCATCTTGGAGTCTGCTGCCCAGTCTGCGGCTGAGACCTGGTGGGCGCCAGCTGTGCTGGGAAAAGACCCAGTTGCTCCCTCCTGCTTCCTGTCCACAGTCGCCCCCCACCCCCATCTCTTTTTGTGTGTTTGGTTGTTCCACAGAAACAAATATACAAGAAAACAGTGGAGGAGTCAGTCCTTGCCCCCGCCCTCTTTGAAATACAATTAAAACTGAGGCAGATTTCACCTGTTAACTTCTATTAATAACGGGTGATGGGGAAGTGCTGACCACATCCAATGCCCCGTCTCCCATTCTGACATAATAATAAGTTTGAATGGGATGTGAGCCTGAGAAGGTGAGTGCGCTCCGACCATTGGGAGGTGCAGGTCAGCGGCTCTGCCAGGAGACCCAACCCTTCCCCAACCCTTCCCCAGCCCTTCCTGGCTGGCTGGACCACAGGGTGACGGTGGAGACTGGCACTGTCACCTGGAAACCTCATGCTGACTGTTCAGAGCGGTGAGACAGAGGCACTTGGGTCCCTGATGATTGTGGTGCCAGCAGACAGATGCTGGGCCACTTTTCAGGACTTTTTTGTGAGAGATAAATAAACTTTTTTCTCATTAAACTTACCATTTTGGAACTCTATTACGGCACCCAAACCAGAGCCGAAACTGTGGATAGCCTTAGCGTACAAGCGTCATGTTACAAGGATGGCAGGAAAGATCCACTATTTTTGGCAATGTTCATTGGTTACATTTTTATTTTCCATTCTCATTTATTTATTTATTGCAGTTTTTGGCCAGGGCCGGGTTTGAACCTGCAACCTCCAGTATATGGGACCAGCACCCTACTCCTTTGAGCCACAGGTGTGACCCCTTCTTTTTTTTTTTTTAGAGACAGAGTTTTACTTTGTCACCGTTGGTAGAGTACAGTGGTGTCACAGCTCACAGCAACCTCTAGCTTTTG
>NW_003852449.1:2280349-2280734 GCF_000181295.1 Otolemur garnettii | reverse complement strand
TCTGCTGTTGATGTGACCTTGCTCCTTCAGGGACGCATGCAGCAGGAACCCAGTAGATTTCTTTCAAATTACTGCATGAAATTTTTGGGATTGGGGGTGTAGTGGAAGCCATGGAAGTTTTTCTCCTTTTTTTCAGTTGCTAAGTTCACAGCTCTTCCTGAGAACTTGGAGGGCAGGCCTTATATCCTTAGGCAATGAAGATACACATTTGTGAGTTTCCAAGAGGGCAGAAAAGAGTCCGAGCAAAGATAGCTGGAACCCCATCACTGCCTTTCAATAGATAGATTTTAAAATGGTGTTTGAAAATCTGAGACATCCCATAGACATTCAGATGTATTTACTATTTAAATAGGGACAGTGTAGGCACATTAAGTTAGCCTATCAT
>NW_003852449.1:2279264-2280329 GCF_000181295.1 Otolemur garnettii | reverse complement strand
GACATTTGGCTAAAACTTTTATAGCTCACAATTTTGTTTCCTGATTCTGGCTTATAGTACAAGTGTCAGTGTGCATTGGTTAAATAGCTGTGTCTAGATATTTCCAACAGCTACGTAGATTCACACGAGGAAGTAACAGGCACTCTCATATGGCACAGAGCTTTATTTATGCCTCTTACCGAACTCAGGTAAGTGGATGGGGGTGGGAGATGTGATTGAGGGGTGAAGTCTGCTGTGGCCCTCCTTTGGGCTGGCTGGCGCCGCCTGCTGCTGTGACTTTCCCAGAATTCAGTGCGATGCCCCACTGCTGTTGTCACTGTGCTGTGCTGGGGCCCAGCATGTCTTTTCAAGATTTTGGGTTTGTGATCTTTGTACTAAAGCCCTTTCCTTCTTCCGTAACTTAATCTGCTACTTTCTCAGGCTTAGATCAGTGGTTCTCAACCTTCCTAATGCTGCGGCCCTTTAATACAGTTCCTGTGGGTCTGAACTGCTGCTTGAGACTCTCCATTATTTAAACATTTCCCATCTCCTTTGGCAAACAGCCTCAATCTGTCAATACTTGAATAAGTTCAAAATCTTGAGTGAGGAAAGCTGGCTCATCTTCAGAGCACACTCACTCACTCCCCTGTGGATTAATTGTTCTTGGGGCAACGATTACCTGGCCAAGGACTCCCTCTGCCAATTCCCTGAACTTGAGCCAAAGGAGGGGCAGCATTAGCCTAGGGGAGGAAGCCTGGCTAGAGGCACGTGCAGCTCGCGTAGAAAGGCATTCCTGTTGTTCACAAGTTCCGTGTGTCATGGAGAAAACTACTTATGAAGATGATCAGCGGTTCTGTAAGAGGCCTCTAAAAGTGGTTTCTGAATTTACTTAAACATGGTCTTTCTTGATTTTGCATGTATTTGTCAATTTCAGAGAAGATTTAAATATAAATTCCAGGCCTCTATTAGATGTGCAGAAATCCTGTGGGGGGAAGTGGGGTTGATTAGCCTTTTAGTATGTAGAATGTTGAATGGGAAATGTATCAGAGTGAAGAAATTCCACATATTAGGGATAATGAGGATACA
>NW_003852449.1:2277089-2278266 GCF_000181295.1 Otolemur garnettii | reverse complement strand
AACCTGAAAGTTCTCACTGAGGGCATTTTGGGGGGACTTTCATTGAAAATATTTTAGTATGGTTTGCATTTTTACAATGAGAAGATACTATTTTTTAAATTATAAAACTAACAAATTAAAAAGTAGGTGAAAACATGCACAGCAGTCTAGGTGAAGCAGATCTTGTAAAGTAGACAAGGTGATGAAACATGAGTAGTGACTGATGGAAGTCACCCCTAGTGTCGCCACTGTATTGCTACCTCAGGTGATTTTTGTTCTGTATTACAAGCTTTTCTGTTTTAGAAAAGCTTTCTCTGCTTTCTAGAATACATATCCCACATTATGGCACTCCTGGGTGTTCGCTCTCCGAGTGTGTGCACTCAAATTAGCTTCAGCTCTCCAGCTCAGACGCCTCCTGCCCGGCCTCTGGGCGCCTTCTCCCTCCAGCTGGGTCCAGCTGGCTGGTCACCCTGAAGGAGCCTGATCATCCTCAGATCCTGGACTGCTGTTTTCCCTTAAACTGTGCCCTCCACAGCTCAGGGCAGTATTGTAACTAAAACCTGGTTGCACATGAGTATTCCTTAGGGGTTTGCTTAAAATGCAGAGTGCTGGCTCTAGGCATTCTCCTCCAGTAGGTATGGGGTGGGGCCCAGGAATCTGTACTTTAACCAAGAGCCTTACAAGGTTCTGTGGAAACGTTTCAGGTACCGCATCAGGGAGGGGTCCTGGGCCCATTTGATCGCAGTCAAAACATCCCTGCTTTTATCTGTTAAAATCAGCCATCTGATAAAGTTCTATTTGAAGAAATCTATCCAGCCACATACACGGATCCAAGTCTACCAAGCGCCTCCTTTTTTATCATGATTTTAAAGGCCTTCTTCAGCCTATGATTCTGAGAATGAATAAACAAGCAAACTAAGGCTCCCCAAAAGCTCACTCATCTTTTCTTTTTGCTTTGTTATGGCTTCTTTTTTTTTTTTTTTTTACATTTAAAAGTATAGCAAGCATTTTTTGGTATTAGGTATGAGGTAAGGAGCCATCTTAATTCTTATCTCAAGTAATCTGTCAATTATATTAACGATGTTTATTGATCTGAAATGTGGTCTTTCTCACGGATACAGACCCACGTCAGTCCATGTCTGGTGGTCCCACTCCCTGGACGGGCCCACTGCCCTTCTTTCTTAATTGTGACCCTCTG
>NW_003852449.1:2267970-2276653 GCF_000181295.1 Otolemur garnettii | reverse complement strand
CTCTTCTGTAAGATGGTTATTTTATATGAATGTATCTGGCTCATAGGGTTGTCAAGAAACAAACCAACCACAGGCAAAGCCTCCGGAGTGTTTCTGGTAGGAATTAAATGTACTATGTGTTTAAGTCAAGCAGTCTTTCCACAGCTGTAGTTGTCTTATCCAGAACTTTCTTATGTAGTGTCCTTAAGTGTGCAGAACACGAGGGGAGACTTCGGGATGAGACTCAGGGGACCCCGTAAAGCAGTGACTCTGAGGCAGCCTGTAAGGCGAGGGGGATTTGCCGGTATAGACAGGGCACAACAGCCTCTATGGAGGCAGGCTCCTTGAACAAAGGCAAAGCTGGGCTTATAAACAGTGAAAACTATGACATTTTTCAAGAAAAGGAAATCAGGCTGGGCACCCGTTGCTCAGTGGTTAGGGCGCCGGCCCCATACACCAGGGCTGGAAGTTTCAAACCCGGACTGGGGCCTGCTAAACAACAATGACAACGACAATAACAACAACAACAAAATAGCCAGGCATTGTGGTGGGTGCCTGTAGTTCCAGTTACTTGGGAGGCTGAGGCAAGAGAATTGCTTAAAGCCAAGAGTGGGAAATTGCTGTGAGCTGTGACGCTGTGGCACTTTACTGAGGACGACATAATGAGACTCTGTCTCAAAAAAAAAAAAAAATAGAAAAGGGAATTGGCAGACTTAGGTGAGGCTAAGTCAGGACTGGCTGGTGGCAACGACACATCACAGGTTCAGGACAGGCCTCCCACGTCGGGATTAAGCTCATCCTCCCCAAACTAATTCTCCTTTTTCTAGACACGGTTTAGTGGTCCCTAGTCTGGAGTCCACTGTATGGATGATATGGTCACACATTAAACTGTAACTTTATTTTTGCAATTTTAACCCTCTACACTCTGAACCATTTTCCCCACTGAACACAATCTTACTTCTGCCTGTAGGTGCTTTGCTCAGATTCTGGCATAGACTAAGAACTCAGCAAATGTTCTAGTAAATGAAGTCATCTTCTGTCCTATATTAAAGTTGGGGGTGGGGGGTCTTTTAAAGACACAGAGAATACTGGCTATTGCAAATTATGTGATTTTAGCCTATACAACCCCCATGATCTAGGCGTCTTCATCTTAAAGCAGTGGTTCTCAACCTTCCTAATGCTGTGACCCTTTAATACAGTCCCTCATGTTGTGGTGACCCCCAACCATAAAATTATTTTTGTTGCTACTTCATAACTGTAATTTTGCTACTGTTATGAATCGTAATGTAAATATCTGATATGCAGGTTGTATTTTCATTGTTACAAAGGGGTTGTGACCTACAGGTTGAGAACTGCTGTCTTAAAGAGTTTGAGTCCTATTAATAATTTCCAATCCCAGATGTACATTGGAATCACCTGCTAGAACTTAAAAAAAGCCTCGGCTGGCCCAAGCCTTACCCCACAAGGATTGGATCAGAATCTTTGGTGTCTTGGTGCTGGTATTTTTAAAAGCCTCCTTCCCTAGGCAATTCATTATGCAGCCTCCCCTTCTCCTCTGTGGGGAGAGCCACTGGGCCAGGGGGTCTCTCAGATCTGTGACTGGGAGGAACAGGGGTAATCTTACAGGGAGGGAGAAGCAACTTCAAAATCTCTAAACTGGAATCAGCTTGTGAGAGAGCAAAGTTTACAACCCACTTTGATAGTCCCTGATCATTGTACTATGCAGTCCAGAATATAATTTAGAAAGTAGAGAATCAGTATATTTTAGTAAAATTAAAAAAAATGCATGCGAATTAAGAGATTTGATGTTGACTAGGATCAATCAGTTGTCTGCCAAACCCATGTGTGTGGAGCAGCCCGGGCTTCCCAGCTGCCGGGCGGTTGAGCCTTGCTGTGGTCCCTGTCCCATTTTAAGTTGTCTGGTATGTGTATGTGGCTTCTGATTTCTTGTAAAAGAATGGAGATTGGAGAAAACCCAACCAAATCCAAAACAAATAGAAAACCTTCTTTCCATCATGACTGCCTTTATCTGTGGCTCCATTTCTCTGTCTGCCTTCGTAGGACAACACCCCAATGAGATTTCTGTCCACTGTCCTCTCTGTCTGGCTCTCTTCAGTCTGGGTTTTTTCCTACTACAACACAGAAATGGCACTTGCAAGGTCATTACCAACCACCTCCAAACCAGTGGATATTTTATGTCAGTTTATCTGATATTCCGCCAACTTTTTTTTTTTTTTTTTGAGACGGAGCCTCAAGCTGTCCCCCTGGGTCGAGTGCCATGGCATCACGCTCACAGCAACCTCCAACTCCTGGGCTCAAGTGAGTCTCCTGCCTCAGCCTCCCAAGTAGCTGGGACTACAGGCGCCCGCCACAACGCCCGGCTATTTTTTGGTTGCAGCCATCATTGTTGTTTGGCGGGCCCGGGCTGGGGATTCGAACCCACCACCTTAGGTGTATGCGGCTGGTGCCTTAGCCGCTTGAGCCGCAGGTGCCGAGCCATTCCGACAACTTTTAACTTGCTTTTAACAGTTTCTTCTGGTTTTCCTCCTACCTAAAGCTTCTCACTTCAGTCTGCCTCCCTCCTCCCCACCCCCCGTTTTTTGGCTGGTTCTGCTTCTGTCTGTATTCTCGTCTTATCCACCTGATGCCTAAGTGTTGGAGTGCTTCGGGGGACCACCCTGGATATCAGTTCCATGAATTCTTGTTGGGAACAGAAGCTGACTCTGGGAGACCCAAATTTAGGGAAGGTAACAGTGGAACTCACCAAAAGTCACAGAGAAGCCATAGGTCCATGAATGAAAGTATCATGAAGACATAAAGAAATGCATTCTGAGAGCTGACCACTTCCTGAATCAGAGAGGGGGCTTGGAACAAAGTTTCTGAGGTTCGAGCTAGTTTTTATAAATCCCATCTCACCTATTGTAGGGGAAGCCCGAGGACATTTGTTGACTAATGAAGTGAGCTTTAACCTTGCACAGAAAGTGTGGCTGACACTGCACCAGCCTCCTTTGATGACCATGTGTGGTGTCATCCAGCCTGAGATGCAGCAGGAACAGCTACACGCCCTGGAGTCTTACCCTGAATTTCATTTTACTGAATGAGATTTCCCAACTTTGATACTGTTGAATTTGGAGCCAGATAATCCCGTGTGTGGAGGCTGCTCTGTAGGGTACTTAGAAACATCCCTGGCCTCTGCCTAGCAGACGCCGGTGGCCCCACCCCAGCCATGACAATCAAAAACGCCTCTGATTTGATCATTCCACAACACACGCCTGTAATGAAACACCACATGGCACCCCATAAATATTGTTATTTGTCAATTTATGATAAAACCAAGCAAGCAAGAAATAGGCTTGCCCTGCCACACAGCAGTGGATGGCGTAGCAGTGGCATAGTTTTACTGTGATTTTTCAAATTGCAATGGAAATTTTTCTGAACAAGATGACTTGTCCTCAACCACCATTATCGAATATTGGGTGTCTGCAAAAATATTGTTGCAGACATGATAACGTTTCTTGATAAATTCCATCTGGAAGTACAATACAAGACAGTGCTTATATATGAAACTTACACATGGAAAAGTCATTTCGATGACAACTAATGTTGTTTCCATCACAAGTAATGTCAAGATCAAATACACTTTCCATGCTGTCAAAAATTAAAACAAGAAGCGAGATCCCTGCTTCACACAGGCTTGCAGCGGATATATTTTCGAGCTCAAATTACAGTTCCAACAGTGTTTCTGGATCTCAGCACAGTGCAAGGTTCATATTCTGAGATCATTTAACTGTGTGTTTGAGGAGCTTCCCTCCAACCTGCAATTGGAAGTGATTAATCTGAAATGCGAGGACAAAATGTAAATATCCAGAGAAGAATCGAACAGAATTCCACAGATTCCTTCCCAGTGGATATGCCCAATGAGAATCATATGCTTGTGGAAGACACCAGTATATGTTAGTACCTGTCTCTGTGAAAGATATTTTCAGAGACGTAACATGTAAAATCTTATTATAGATCAGCATTTCAACTGATTTTGATAAGGAACCATGATTTTGAGCCCTAAGTAAGAAAAATGTTACTCCCCTCCAAGAGAATTCCATTCTTCTCCTTCCTAGACCTAGGTTACAAAAAGTTATTCTCAATCATTATTCTGTTATTCTATGTTTCGTCAATAAAAATTTTGTGGAAGTTTTCCCTCTCTGTTATGTAAGTACCTAGGGGTTTGTCTCTTGGCAAACGGCAGTGTCTGAAATATTTATCATCTGGAACTTCACAGAAGTTTGCCGACCCTGCGACCATCCCGTCGTCAGCTCCTCCACGCGCATCTCAAAAGATTCTGGCTGCTGCGTCTTCCTAACTCGTGGCCTCTTTTCTGTTCCTCAGACACACCGCTGGTCCCCTCCACCAGCCTTTTATCTTGCTGCACCCTTTGCCTGGAATGTCTTTAAAGGATGGTTCTCACCAGTTTGATGAAAATATTTCAGATTGTATATAGAACCAGCACACTGTACCCCATGACTGTATTCATGTACACAGCTATGATTTAATAAAAAAAAAATAAAAGTAAAGACTGGTTCTCAGCCTGCAGGTCACCATCCTGAGTGCTCCCGGGCCCCCCCTTCTCTACCACAAAACTGCCCTCCCTCCCTCTTCCCCCTTCTCTCACTCCTTTGCCTTTCACTCAGCCATTGTCTCCCCTACCAGAGTGGAAGCACCACGAGACCAGGCAGCTCACTTGTCCATCAGCGACGGGCACTTAGCAGGTGCTCAGTGATTATTTTTGAATCAAAGAATGGGGCAGGAAGCCAGTAGGTTCTGCAGGTCTGAGGTTCTGGCCTCGGATCCTCCCAATCTGACTGTCCTTTGCTCATATCCTCAGTGCCTTATAGCTTCAACACAAGGGAGCTATTAGGCGTGAAAAGCTGACCATTTCTGCAGTCCTCTGAGTCTGAGATGGTTGGGTATTTCTAAGTGTAGGTATGCCCCTGTTCACCCACTCAGGGTTACAAACACCTCACCCTTAAGTTTGTTCTCCAGAGTACGGCAAGCTAGAGTTACTACTGGCCTAGTCAGTAAGGACCTGGCTGGTTTTTCCCTAGCGTTCTCCTTCTGGATGTGATGGGGGCCTGCAGGGGCCTGCTTACTGTGACTTACTGTCAGTCTTGGCTGTCCTCTCTGCTTGCTGATGGAATAGCTTCTCGGACTTGCACATCAAGGTTAGACCTTGCCAATGCTATTTCCATGTTGTAGTAGGAAAAAACCCAGACTAAAGTGAGCCAAACAGGGAGTGGAGGGTGGAGTGGACAGCAGGCAGCACTGGTAACATCTGGGAGCTGGCTAGACCTTGGCATCTTGGGACCACACCCTGGACCTGTTGAGTCAGAACTCACCCCAGGTGAATCTTAAGTCATGTGCCTGCCTGGATGGTCTAGAAGGTGGTTTCAACCAGTTGTGGTTGCTGCTGCCACTGTCTCTAAGGATCCTGCAGCAATCTCTGCCCCACGCTGCACCGCTGGCTCCCGATGGTGACTATTTCGTCACTGTTACTCTTATCTGGACAAGGCCACGTCTCTCACTCATCCAAGTCATCTCATGGGTGGGATGTAGTCAGTCGGGTCTGAATACTGACCTTCAGAGAGAGCGATGTTAGAATACTCTAGAACCTTACCAAGATTGCCCCCTGCCCCTCTGCTGCTTCATCCCTTCCATGGCCTGGGATGGCCCAACCTCTATCAGTGAAACAGCTCGGGGCAGCTCCCCATCCCAGAGTCCTTTTCAAACCAAATCGGGGATGCAGAGAGAGGAACATCTTTCCTTGACTCCAGCGTTATGACTGCTTGTCCAAGCCCAAGCCAACTGACCCAATGTGGCCCTTTCTCTGGGATGACTGATCCATTCTGTTCAGGGGACCACACTCCAGCCCACAGGAGTGTGGTATGACATGGTCGGGCAAACCAGCAGTGCACATGTGATGACAGTAGCCTTGGCCACTTTCTTCCCACCTTTTTTTTCTTTTTGGAGATAGAGTCTCACTCTGCCATCTAGGCCAGAGTGCCGTGGCATCATTGTAGTACACAGCAACCTCAAATTCTTGGGCTCAAGATATCCTCCTCCTCAGCCTCCTGAGTAGCTGGGACTATAAGTCCCCATCATCATACCTGGCTGGTTTTCCTATTTTTAGTAGAGATGGGGCTTTCCTCTTGCTTAGGCTGGTCTCAAACTCCTGCGCTCAAGCAACACACCTGCCTCGGTCTCCCAGAGTGCTAGGATTACAGGTGTAAGCCACCTCATCCCACCCCAATTTTCTTTTTAGTTTTTTCTCATCAAGAGTTCCAAAACCTGGGAATCTAGCCCCACCTGGTTACCTAAATTCACTTGGCATGTTGTTTAAAGCTCCCTGAGAGCAGCGCACGTACTTACAGAAGGTTACAGAAGGGTCTAAGGAGGCAGCGTGGTATCTAAGGAGAACCGGCTGAGACGTGAGTAACAGTGAGGTCTAATTTCCCCTTGATCTCTCTAGACAGTAAGTGGTGGGGAGTAGAGAAAGGTGACTTCCCCTGCTGGACTGCTATCTCCTGGACTGTAGAGACTGGCCACAGCTGGTTTACCTGACCAGAGCGTACAGGGTGACTTCGGACTACTTAATGCTCTAGAGAAACTCCACCTGATGGCAATTTTTAGGTTGCATTTTCCATTTAAGAACTTTTATGTGAACTTTAAAAATAGCCTGTTATGGTGGTTGGAAAGCAATTCGGGGAAAGACTTTCTAGGAAACAGAAGAACAATCGATAAGAAACATTTACTGTTGAATTTAATAAAAGTCTCTTCCATTTGTGTAGCTGAAAGACATTTCATACACATTATCTCACTGTATCCTCCTGTCAGCCCTGGAATTACACCAATCAGTATTTTCCTCCTGTTTTGAGGATTTGGAAACCTGAAGCCTGGAGAAGTGGCTGGAAAGTAGGGACTTGAGGTCTGAAAAGGGTCTTTTGAATCAAAATTCAATCCTTTGTTTCTGGTTAGGAATTTTGGAGTTGAGGGTGAAAGTGGTTAAGACCAGGTAACCACAGACCTGAACTGCCTGCATGATTTAGGGAACTGCCAGGTTCTTAAATAAGGGGTCATTTCTGCTCTTCTTTAAGACACAGAAAGGTCTCAGGTCTCTGAACCAGAGCCCCTACTTGCTCTCCCCCTGCCATCTTCCCTCTCTTTCATGTTTATTTCTCCAATTTTGCTCTTCCCCCTTCACTCCCTATGGCAACTTGCTTCTGAAAGGGCTACGCTCCTAACCTCCTGCATGACTCAGGGCGAGGGGACCCGCAGACGCAGGGAAGGAGGTGGAGGGGGCAGCAGGTGTGGGGAGCAGCTTAGCACAGATCCAAGGGCTTCCAGGTCCAGACTGGAATTCTGAGATATTCCCTGCTGCTCTGGAATCTCTGTAAACACAGGGATTTGTCTGGAATGACTTTACGGCTCAGCAGGAAGCTTGCTAAGTGCCAGGACACTCAAACTGTGAGTCCTGCTCAGAAGTGGAGTGGGGGAGGAGAGGAGAAGGGGAGGTCTCCGTCTGGGGAGGGCCCCCGCAGGCTGGCCCTTGCTCCCCCTGCCCCCTCCTTCCCATCCCTCCACTCACTGGGCAGTGGGCTGAAAGGAATCCTGAGAGATGTGAATCACACCTAAAATGTTCCAGAAAGCCACGAAAAGCCGTGAAAAAAAAAAGACCCTTTTCTTAAACAAGTTGTTTTCAGAGTAGGAACATTCATGATTTTACTCAGCAGTACTTTTTCTGTCTCATCTCCCCCCCCCCCTTTTAAGAAGAATCTCACTCTTCCCTGCTGCAACTCAATTATTTCCTCCTTTATCCTTAATGGCACTGGGTGTCCCCTGAGAACCCAAGAGGTGTTTCTGTCTCACTGTTGTGCTGGAGACTCAGGGGTGTTGGATAGGGGAAGCTGCTGAAAGGCCTTAAGAAGGGGTGCTTTTGCCTCCGGGAAGTGAGACGCAGGGTCTCACTTTGGTCAGCTTCTGTCTAAGGAGGGGACCTGGAGGGCTTAGGAAACGAGGTAAAGCTGCAGGGACGCAGATGGAGGGTGGTGGTGAGCGTGTGCCCATAGCTCCCGGGCCCAGCGGGGCTCGGCCGCCCTCTGCAACCACACTATTAAATGATACTTGGTAATTTATCTTGAAACCAAGGACACAGTCTACTAGCTACATTACGGTTCTCAGTCCCCGCATGGACAGTCACGTTTGTCACTGTTGTAGAGTGTTCTCTTAAAACTGCTGTGAAGTCGTGACATGGTTGTACACAATGTAGCCCTCACCGAACGTTGGTGGTGATGCGGTGTGAGCCAGCCTGCCCTGCTGAGGGGCCGGGCATGTGGATGCGAAGTGCTGGCAAAGACTCCCAGCACGAGGGGCCGGGCATGTGGACGCAGAGCGCTTGTAGTCATGCGCAGCTCCGGGGGCTAGGTGACGCAGAGCGCTCACAGTCATGCGCAGCAGGAGGGGCTGGGCATGTGGACGCAGAGCACTCGCAGTCACGCCCAGCGTGAGGGGCGGGGCATGTGAACGCAGAGTGCTCGCAGTCACGCCCAGCCCGAGGGCCTGCCATGGGGATGCAGAGCGCTAGCAGTCACGCTCAGCTCCAAGGGCCAGGTATGTAGATGCAGAGCACTCGCGGAGATGCCCAGCGTGAGGGGCC
>NW_003852449.1:2265411-2267628 GCF_000181295.1 Otolemur garnettii | reverse complement strand
CAGAGGGCTTGCAGTCATGTCCAACACGAGGGCCCAGACATGTGGACGCAGAGTGCTCTCAGTCACGCTTAGCTACAAGGGCCAGGTATGTGGACGCAGAGCACTAGCGGAAATGCCCAGTGCGAGGGGCCAGGCATGTGGGTGCAGAGCGCTCGCAGTCACGCCCAGCACGAGGGGCCGGGCGTGTGGATGCAGAGTGCTCGCAGTTCTGTGCAGCATCAGGGGCGGGGCATGTAGACATGGAGCGCTGGCAGTCACACGCAGCATCAGGGGCCAGGTATGTGGGTGCAGAGTGCTCGCAGAGACGCCCAGCACGATGGTCCCGGCATGTGGATGCAGAGCGCTCGTAGCTATGTCCAGCTCCAGGGGCCGGGCGTGTGGATGCAGGGCACTCGTAGTGCCCTCGGACGCAGACGGCTCGCAGTGACGCCTAGTGTGAGGGGCTGGCGAGGTGGGTGAAGTGCACTCACACTCACGCCCAGTGCCAGGGGTGGGTGAGATGGACGCAGAGCGCTCACAGTCACACCCAGCACGTAGTCCTTGGTGTTGGATGCTGCTGCGGCTGGCCCCGCATTTACTATACACTTCCAATTATTATTTCAGAGTGTGCTCCTCCTCCTTACAAAAAAAGTTAACTGCAAAATAACCTCAGGCAGGAGGTATATCCAGAAGGCCCTGTTGCCATTGCAGATGACAGCTCCATGCCTGTTACTGGCCCTGGAGAACTTCCCATGGGACAAGATGTGGAGGCAGAAGACAGTGAAGCAGACGAGCCTGACCCTGGGTAGGCCTGGGCTAATGTGTGTGGGTGTCTGAGTCTTAGTTTTTAACAAAAAGCTTAAAAAGTAAAAAACAAAATTAAAACAAAAATACAAAATAGCTTATAGAGTAAGGATATAAAAAAGAAAATACTTTGGCACAATACATTTTTTTAAGCTAAATGTTACTGCGAAAGAGTCAAAAAGTTGAAAAAGTTTTAAAAACTTATTAAGTAAGAAATGTATAATAAACTAAACTTACTGGAGAAAAAACAAATTAATTTTACAAATTTACAGCAGCCTAAGTGCCCAGAGTCTCCAAGGTACTCAGCCGGCAGCACTCTCACTGCCCACGGGCAGACTCGCCACAGCAGCTTCCAGGCCTGCCAGCTCTGTTCACGGTAAGTAACCTGTATAGGTGCACCAGTTTCTAAAAATATTCTATACCGTATTTTTACTGTTCGTTTTTAATGTTTAGATACACAGATATTTGCCATAGTGTTTTAGCTGCCTATAGTACTCAGTACAGGAATACGCCATATAGTTTTGTAAGCCGCAGCAAGAGGCTGGACCGTTAGTACATAGCTCTGTTGGTGTGGAGTGGGCTGTGCCCGCTGGGTTGGTGGCATTGCACTGTGTGACTGAACAGTAATGAGGTCACCTAACAGTGCGCCTTAGGGTGTGTTCCTCATGTTAAGTGACGCATGACTGTGTGAGTGTCTCCTATTGATTACACTGGGTGTATGGAGATGTGTGTGTGCGTGGGTGTGTGTATAGGGAGGAGAGTGGGCTGGCCGGCTACAGATGCAGGTGACTGAATCAGGCAGCTGTGATCCTGAAGGCTGGACACCCAGGCAGAGTTTCTGTGTCCCATTAGAGGCAGAATTCCTTTTTCAGTAAACGTCAGCATTTGTTGCTGAGACCTTTGACTAACTGGATAAGGCCCACCCGCGTTATGGAGGGAAAGCTGACTTAAAGTCGACTGTTGTGAATGTTAATCACATCTAAAAATATCTTGCAGGAATATCCAGGCTAGTATTTTACCAAATAACTGGGTACCATGTCCAGGCCAAGTTGACACATAAAATCAACCGTCACTTGAGGGTTTATCTTATGAGCAAGTCACTTAACTGTTCTACACTGACTTTCCTCTTTAGTAAAATTAAGAGCTCTTAGCCCAGGGCTTGGACATACTGAGTGGCCAGTACGTGTTGCTATGTTATTATTATTTTTTTTTTCAGGTATGTATGGAGAAAAATTTATTAGAAAAGGCAGCCAAGATACCACCCCTTAAGACAACCACGGATGGGATCAGTATGGCGAACAGCAAGTCAGCACCCCGTGAATCCTGATGGATCCCTCACCACTATCTTTATTCCTCGTGTCTAGTCATGAAAGTAGAGGATGTGTTTAATTCAGGGATCCTCAAACTTTTTAAACAGGGGGCCAGTTCACTGTT
>NW_003852449.1:2262206-2263810 GCF_000181295.1 Otolemur garnettii | reverse complement strand
AAGACTAAATCCTTGCCCACACTCCCTGAAGACTCAGGGCTTCTCCACTGAGAGTGAGGTGAGGTGTTTGAGAAGTTAGACTATTGGCTAAATCCTTGCACACACTCATTGCCCGCAGTCCCTGCAGACACAGGGCTTCTCCACTGAGGGTGTCCTCTGGCGTGTGAGGAAGGTTGACTGAAGACTAAATTCTCAAATGGTGCTGGGAAAACTGGCTGGTGACCTGTAGAAGACTGAGATTGGACCCACACCTTTCATCATTAACTAAGATAGACTCTCACCGGATTAAAGATTTAAATGTAAGACATGAAACTATACAAATAGTAGAAGAACATACAGGGAAAACACTTGAAGAAATCGGCCTGGGTGAGTATTTTATGAGAAAGACACCCCAGGCGATTGAAGCAACACCAAAAATACATGACTGGGATCTGATCAAACTAAAGCTTCTGCACAGCCAAGAACACAGTAAGTAAAGCAAGCAGACAGCCTTCAGAATGGGAGAAGATATTTGCAGATTATGTCTCTTAAAAAGGTTTAATAACCAGAATCCACAGACAACTCAAATGTATCAGGGTGGGCAAGAGGCTCGAAGAGAAACTTCTCTGAAGAAGATAGGCGCACGGCCTACAGACACATGAAAAAATGCCCATCATGCTTAATCATCAGGGAAATGCAAATCAAAACCACTTTGAGATAGCATCTAGCTCCAGTAAGATTAGCCCATGTCACAAAATCCCCAAACCAGAGATGTTGGCGTGGATGTGGAGTAAAGGGAACACTTCTGCACTGCTAGTGGGAATGCAAACTAATAATTTGCTTTTGGAAGATGTTTGGCGATCACTTGGGGATCTAAAACTAGACCAGCCATTTGATCCTTCCAATTCCTCTACTAAGTATATATCCAGAAGACCAAAAGCACTTTATAACAATGATATTTGTACCAGAATGTTTATTGCAGCCCAATTTATAATTGCTAAATCATGGAAGAAGCCCAAATGCCCACCCCATAAATAGATTAATAAATTGTGGTATGTGCGTACCACGGACTATTATGCAGCCTTAAAAAAGATGGAGATTTTACCCCTTTTGTGTTTATGTGGATGGAAGTGGAACATAGTCTTCTTAGCAAAGGATTTCAAGAAGGGAAGAAAAAGTATCCAATGTACTCAGCCCTACTAGGAAACCAATATAATTTTCATTTGAAAGCTATAACCTAATAGCCCAAGAAGAAGGGGAAAGAGGAGAGGGAGTTGGGAGGATAGCTGGAGGGAGGGTAATTGGTGGGACCACACCTACGGTGCATTTTACAAGGGTACATGTTAAATTTACTAAGTGTAGATAATGTCTTAAGACAGTAACGAAGAAAATACGGTGAAGGCTATGTTAACCAGTTTGATGTAAATATTCCAAATGGTATATAAAACCAACACAATGTACCCTGTGATTGCATTAATGTATACAGGTATGATTTAATTTAAAAAAAAGGAGGGGGGAGGCGGTGCCTGTGGCTCAAAGGAGTAGGGCACCAGCCCCATATACCGGAGGTGACGAGTTCAAAACCAGCACTGGCCATAAACTGCAAAAAAAAAAAAAAAAAAAAA
>NW_003852449.1:2257041-2262182 GCF_000181295.1 Otolemur garnettii | reverse complement strand
AAAAAAAAAAAAAAAAAAAAATTCTCACCCACAACCCCTGCGGACACAGGGCTTGTGCCCTGAGTGTGTCCTCTGGTGTGTAGGATTGACTTAAGTCAAAATTCTTGCCCACACTCCTTGCACATATAAGGCTTCTGCCTTGTGTGTGTCCTGTGGTGTGTGAGGAGGTTTGACATATTGGCATACTATGCCCATAGTCCCCGCAGACACAGGGCTTCTCCCCTGAGTGTGTCCTCTGGTGTGTGATGAGGGTTGACTTAAGGCTAGATCCTTGCCCACTGTCCCTGGAGATATAGGGCTTGTCCCCTGAGTGTGCGTGGAGGGTTGACTTTTCACTAAATCCTTGTGCACGCTCTTTGCAGATGTAGGGCTGCCTTGCGTGGGTTCTCTGCTGTGTGAGGAGGGTTGACATAAGACTAAATCCTTCCCCACAGTCCCTCCAGACACGGCTTCTCCACTGCGTGTGATCTCAGTTGTTTGAGGAGTTAGACATTTGGCTAAATCCTTGCGCACACACTCTGCAAACATAGGGCTTCTGCCTTGTGTTGTCAGCTGGTGTTTGAGGACGGTTGACATAAGACTAAATCCTTGCCCACAGTCCCTGCAGACATAGGGCTGCTCCACTGGGTGTGATCTCTGGTGTTGTGAGGAGGGTTGACTTCTGGCTAAATTCCTTGCACACACTGCCTGCAGGTAAAGGGCTTTTCCCCTGAGTGTGTCCTCTGGTGTGTGAGGAGATTTGAGTTAAGACTACATCCTTGTCTACACTCCTTAGAGACACAGAGCTTCTTCCCTGAGTGTGTGATCTGGTTTGTGAGGAGGGTTGGCTTTAGACAAAATGTTTGCTAATACTTTGTGTAGACACAGGGCTTATCCTTTGAGTGTGTCCCCTGGTGCATCAGCAGATTTGATGTAAGACTAAATCTTTGTCTATACACCCTGCAGACACAGTGCTTGTCCCCTTGATACTGGATTTTGATACTGGATTTTTAGGCTCTTGGTCTCGGCAGTTCGAAGAATGAAGTGACGGACCACAGGATCAGCAGTAGGTTAGGTTTTATTTAACAAATGTTACAGCTCTCACAAGGAACCAAACCTCCTTGCAGAGCAGGACCAGCAGTAAGGTAGTGTTACAGCTCTTAACCGGGAACCAAAACTCCTTGCTCTCCTGCTCTCTCTAGGAGGTCTGCTGAGGTCTGTGTTTGGGTTCTCTGCTTAGGGACTTATATAGGGGCAGTTGTCCAGTGAGCTTTCAGGTCTTGAAAACAGACCAGTCAGGAGCAGGTTTTGAAAATAGACCAATCAGGGATGCACTGGAGAAATTGCCAGTGTCTCCCCCCCACCCCGTCCGGTTCCTTTGGCTACTGGAGCCTCCGTTGGGGGAAGGTCCCTCTGCTTGCCTATGCTCCAGCCTGCTGGTTCCTCTGCTGGCTGCTGCCACCAACACCGCCAAGACAGAGGCGGCAGGTCCTCCAGCCCCATTTGGCTGAGCTGGCTGGGGTGCCACCTGTCCAGTATCACCCTGAGTGTATCTTTAAGACTAAATCCTCACCAACACTCCCTGCAGACACAAGGCTCTCCACCTAGTGTGTGTTAGAGGATTGACTTTTGGCTAAATTCTTGCTCACACTCCCTGTAGATAAAGGGCTTCTCCGAGTGTGTCCTTTGTTGTGTGTGAGGAAATTTGACTTAAGACTAAATCCTCACCCACAGTCCCTGCAGACACAGGGCTTTTCTACTGAGTGTGTGTGAGGAAGATTGACTTTTGGCCGAATTGTTGTGCACACTCCCTGCAGTCCCAGGGCTTCTCCCCTGAGTGTGTCTTCTGATATGTGAGGATGGATGGCTTAAGGCTAAATTGCTGACACAGGGCTTCTCCTCGGTGATCTGAGTGTGATCGCTGGTGTTTGAGGAGGGTTGACTTTTGGGTAAATCTTTGCATACCTACCCTGGAGATAAAGTGCTTCTCCCCTGAGTGTGTCCTTTGGTTCTCTCCCGAGTGTGTCCTCTGGTGTGTGAGGAGGGTTGACTTAAGATAAATCTTTGTCCACACAACCTTCAGACATGAGGCTTGTCCCCTGAGTGTGTCCTCTGGTGTGTGAGGAGGTTTGACTGAAGACTAAATCCTCAGTGGTGCTGGGTGAACTGGCTGGCGACCTGCAAAAGCCTGAAACTGGACCCACACCTTTCACCATTAACTAAGATAGACTCTCACTGGATTAAAGGTTTAAATTTAAGACCAACTATAAAAATATTTTAAGAAAGTGCAGGGAAAACACTTGAAGAAATTGGCCTCGGCGAATATTTTATGAGGAAGATTCCCCAGGCGATTGAAGCAACACCAAAAACACACTACTGGGATCTGATCAAGCTAAGAAGCCTCATCCCAGCCAAAAACACAGTACATAAAGCAAGCAGACACCCTCAGAATGGGAGAAGATATTTGCAGGTTATGTCTCCAACAAAAGTTTAATAACCCGAATCCACAGAGAGCTCAAACATATTAGCAAGAAAAGAACAAGTGACCCCATCTCAGGGTGGGCAAGGGACTTAAAGAGAAACTCCTCTGAAGAAGACAGGTGCATGGCCTACAGACACATGAAAAATGCTCATTATCCTTCATCATCAGAGCAAAGCAAATCACAGCAATGTTGAGATATCCTCTAACTCCAGCAAGATTAGCCCACATCACAAAATCCCCAAACCAGAGATGTTGATGTGGATGTGGAGAAAAGGGAACACTTCTTTCTGCTCTGGTGGTGGGAATGCAAACTAATACATTCCTTTTGGAAAGATGTTTGGAGATCACTTAGGGTTCTAAAAATAGACCTGCCATTCGATCCTTCAATTCCTCTACTAGGTAATAAAGAATCACTTTATTATTATTATTATTTTGCAGTTTTTGGCCAGGGCTGGGTTTGAACCTGCCACTTCTGGCATATGGGGCCAGCACCTTACTCCTTGAAGCCACAGGTGCCGCCCCCAAAAGTCATTTTATAACAGTGATATTTGTACCAGAATGTTTATTGCACCCCAATTCATAATTGCTAAGTCATGGAAGAAGCCCATGTGCCCATCAACCCATGAATGGATTAATAAATGGTGGTATGTGTACACTGTGGAATATTATGCAGCCTTAAAGAAAGATGTAGACTACCTCATTCATGTTTACATGGACGGAAGTAGCAAAGTATCTCAAGAATGGAAGAAAAAGTATCCAACGTACTCAGCCCTGCTAGGAGGCCAATTTATAGCTATAACCCAATTATAGCATCAGAAGGAGGGGAGGGGAGAGCGGAGGATGGGTGGAGGGAGGGTAATTGGTGGGACCACACCTACGGTGCATTTTACAAAGGTACATGTTAAATTTACTGAGTGTAGAATATAAATGTCTTAATAAGGCAATAAGGTGAAGGCTATGTTAATCAGTTTGATGTAAATATTCCAAATGGTATATAAAACCAACATACTGTGCCCCATGGTTGCATTAATGTATACAACTATGACTTAATTAAAAAAAAAAGACTAAATCCTCGCCAGCATTCCCTGCAGACACAGGGCTTCTCCCCTGAGTGTGTCCTCTGGAATGTGAGGAGGGTTGGCCTATAGTTAAATCCTTGTGCACACTCCCTGCAGATATAGGGCTTCTCCACTGAGCGTGTCCTCTGGTGTGTGAGGAGGGTTGACTTAAGATGAAATCCTCGCCCACAGTCCCTGCAGACATAGGGCTTCTCCACTGAGTTCATGATCTCAGGTGTTTGAGGAGGGTTGACTTACGGCTAAATCCTTTCACATACTCCATGCAGATATAGGGTTTCTCTCCGTGTGTCCCCTGGTGTGTGAGGAGGGTTGACTTACCATTGAATCTATGGCTGCAGTCCCTGTAGACACAAGGTTTCTCCCCCGAATGTGTCCCCTGGTGTGTGAGGAGGGTTGACTTCAGACTAATTCCTCGCCCACACTTGCTGCAGGCCTAGGGCTTCTCCCTGTGTGTATTCTCTGGTGTGATTATTAGAAGTTGTCAAGTGAATTTATTAATGCGTTGTGGGTCCCACAGGGCCTTCTGTATTGGGGGTCAAAGAGAGCAGTCAGCCCTGCCTACTGTGTTTACTGATACGCCATCAGACCCAGTATTTAAATGTGTTCCCAGACATTGATGGCTTAACAGTGAAAATGCCCATCCATTAGTGTAGGAGACCGAGCCAGGCTTTTAGAAGCGGCCGCTGGTTTTTCAGAGAGGCGCTGGGAGCCAGATAGTTTCCTAACTAGCCTGGAGACCAGGCTCACGCCGTAGGCGTTAATGAAATGAAATCGGTGGCTTGTTAGCAAGCAGGTGTTACACCTTGGACATTTGTGGGGCAACAGGGTGGGAGTTGAGACCTTAGGGAAAGAGCACATAGTGATCGTTATGCATGTGATCCTAGTACCCGGGCCCCCACACCTGTTGTGTAATGCTTCAATAAAAGGCCATGACAGAGGTGACTCGGGGCTCCCCCTGCACCTGGGGGAAGCCGGCCTCTTGCAGGCTTGTACCTTCAATCTGTGTCCGGCTGGTTTTATTCGCAGGGGGATGGGGTGCCCACAGCAGGCACTGACACATTAGCACAATGGTATGCTAATAATAATGCCAAAATAACAAAATAAACAAAATTTACTTATGATCTCGTCACCCTGACAGATGAGCTATTTATTTTCTTACCTCCTCTGGTCCTTTTCGTACATATTATTCATAGAGCTATATTTAAGGTGGATTTGCTTTGCATTTTGCTATTTTTCAACAAACACAATAGATATTAAGATTCTAAACTAGCCAACTTAGTTGTACGCTGACTAAAAATTCTAGCTCTTTTACCAAGTGCTGAGCCTCTGGGGTGGTGACTCTGCAGTGTGCTGGCCAGCCTGGCTGGCAGGTGGCTGGGGCTTTGCATCTCACTGTTTCCTACAAAAAGGGCATTTAGAGGACTACACTCAATGCACGTGTTGTAGGTGTGGTCCGCTGGAGAAGAAAACCCACTTCCATGCCACCATGGTCTTTATGTCACTCTTCCATCGACCTAAAACCTACACACTCTTCCCACAGCCAGAACAGACCCCTTCAGCCCTGCAGACTGCTTCAGGGTATGCTGGTTCCCTCAGCTTCA
>NW_003852449.1:2239464-2256402 GCF_000181295.1 Otolemur garnettii | reverse complement strand
CACAGACCCACTTTCCCCAAGTTGTGTGCTAGAGTCTGAGGCGGACAAGAGCCACAGCAGTGGGGGCACTAGCTGAGGGTCGGGCAGGGGGAGGCTGGGAGGTGGCCTGGAGGGGTTCTAAGCCCCGCTTGTGCTCCGGAGGGGAGGAGGGCTTAGCAGGTGAGAAGCAGACTGGAGGGGTGGTCAGTGTCTTTTTGGTAGCAGAAAAAAAATGTTTTTGCAGGAAACAGTCCATGTGTTTTTCCTGTTTGTTTGGGGGAAACTCACAAACCTCAGGTGAGGCTGGGGACATTGTATACGGGGACCAAACCTCAGGTGAGGCTGGGGACATTGTGTACAGGGACCAAACCTCAGGTGAGGCTGGGGACATTGTGTACGGAGGCCACTGTCTGTACCCCACGGTCTGCAGGGCTGAAGGGGTCTGTTCTGGCTGTGGGAAGAGTGTGAAGGTGAAGGTGTCTGTGAAGAACTTGGGACTTCCCTCTGTGGCCAAGGAGGGCAGTGACAGGAAAGATTGGAGCTTCTGGAAACTCACGTGGGCCCAGCTCCGAGCATGGGTGGTGAGGGCAAGGCTGGTTGCTGGAGACCAGTTATGTCACCACTGGGGTAACCAGGTAGAAGGTGACAGTGATGGTGACCAGGATGGGCTAATAGCAATGCAGATGGAGAGAAGCGGATGGAATCCGAAGATGATTTAGGAGACAGAGGCCTGGGTGGGACTCAGTTCCCACGCAGGTGTATGGGAGAGACAGTGGTTAAGGATGAAGCTCAGGCTGCTGCTTAAAAATGATGTTTCTTCATCTCGAATTATTTTGGCTTTGGGGCAATTGCTGTCATGTCATCTAGTCAAATATTTCATTACAGCCCCATGACACAGGGGAAGCAGCACTTGCCTGGAGGCCTGAAGCCTAGGTTACAGGTCTATCACCGCCCCAAATGTGATCCTGGACCCATCATTTTACTTCCTTGCAGGGAGAGTGAGCAGCTGTAACAGACGACAACACGAGGACAAGCCAGGTGGGATGCTGAGTTACGGCACCTAAACAAGCAGCCCCTTTACGGGACCCTCGGGCTCATCTGCCACAGCTGCTCTTGGGCTGCAGAGATGGTCTGGGGCTCTGCCTGCCTGAGGTCCTGCCTCAGTCACCCCAGGGACTGAAAGGAACGGCCACATTTTGCCACACCTGTGACAAGTTCAGAGTACACTGGTGTGTGCAGGAGCCCCTTTGGGGTGCTCTGGCAACGTGCTTGAACTCTCAAGTCTCAGAGTCCGGACTAGAGACTCCTTCTACCATTTACTAGTGGTCTAACTCCTAGATAATCATTTAATGATTAAGCCTCAATTTTCTCATCTGTAAAACAGGCATAATAACAGCACCTATCCAGCAGATTTTGTGAAGATGAAGTACGCAGATTTACGGAAATGTTGCAGCAGAGCCCATCCTGCTCATCCACGCTGGCCATTACTGTTTTTCTGTAACCTTTCCAGTAAAGTGTACCGTTCAGTGATTTTTTTTTTTTTTTGCAGTTTTTGGCTGGGACTGAACCCACCACCTCTGGCATATGGAGCTGGCACCCTATTCCATTGAGCCACAGGTGCCACCCAGTTCAGTGATTTTTAACATCAGTGTACAGAGCTGGGCCATCCCCAGCACAATCCAAATTTGGAACAGTTTCATCTTCGCAAAAAGATGTGCCCATTCGTGGCCACACTTGTTTTCCCCCTCTCTGCCCCCCTCCCCCAGTTCATGGCCACAACTGTTCCTCCTGCGCTCCAGTCTGTGATCACATCTGCTCCCCAACACCCTCTTTGTTCGTGGCCACACCTCCTCCCATGCCCTGCCCGCCCCCAACCATTATGCTCTTTCTGTTGCAATAGGTTTGACTTTGTGGACATTTTATATAAATGGGATCATAAACGTTGCAGTCTTTTGCATCTGGCCTCTCTCACTTAGTATACTATTTCCGAGGTTCATCGTGCTGGAGCACGAACCAGCACTTGTGCCCTTTTTATTGCTGAATAGCAGTCCGTTGTATCATCACACTGCATTTTGTCCGTCCGTTCACCAGCTGGTGATCGTTTGGATTATTTTTACTTCTTGGTCAGTATGAATGATGCTGCTATGAACATTCATGCATAAGCCCTTGTATGCACCTGTTAGTACATAAATGGGTTTTAAAAGTATAAAATTCTAGGGTTTCATTGACCTCTTGAGGAAGGTGACTATCCAATCTTGCCTTGGTTCTTATCCTTTGGATGGAAGAACATTTTTGCCAGGATGTTTTGAATGCACACAGTATTTATATTCAACATAGCATTAAACTTTGCAGTTAAAAAATTTGATTTTAATAAAACGCTTGGCCAGAAGTGTGTCAGGAATTAAGTTTATTCACCTTGAAGTTTAGTTTAAAATTTCAAGAAAGTTTGATCCAGTGGTCCCCAGGCTGCACAAACGCAGGGCCCACCCTTTCACTGGGGCTGGTATCTGGCTGTGCCTTTCCTGTGCGGGATGCAGTGGGGACAGTGCCATTCCATTCAGATGTCCACTCTGCCCCTGGAGGCAGGGGTTCTGTTTCTGGAGGGCAGTGCCGAGTTGGAGTGGAGCAGAGCCCAGATGCCACTGGGAAGGGGCTATAGCTCTGGACTGTAAGGAGTCAAAGGCAGGGGCTTGTTCAAAGTCAAGGGAATCTCAGACTGGAGTCGCCAGTGGTGCCCTTGAAGAGCTGAAGGTCTGAAGTGAGAGCCTGAGCTGACACTCAGCCCAAGCAGCATCCTACACAGCTTGGCTGGAGAGACGTGGAGCTGGATGCTCCCGGTTGGTGCAGACCCTGACTTTGAAGGTTTCGTCTGTCCTTGGATAGTGCCTTTTGTTTGGATGAGAATGGGTTAGAACTATGGGTAAAAGTTTGGAGTGAGGGAAGCCAACTGGGACATATGTCTTACTGGGACATGTGCTTGGTCCTGACCTTCCCCTAAAAGTATTGGGCTGAACCCTCTCAGCACGGAGTTGTGGAAAATGAGAGACATTCTCTGGAAAGACCAAGTTCATGTTCAAGCCTCAGAATCTGATCTTAGGTCAAATATCTCTTGCTTTTGCCAGTAAAAAGGGCCCAGATGTTTTTCTATTTACTTAGGCAAACCCTTGAAACACAAGTTAGTCATATAAAACTTTGGGTTTGCAATGTTAAGAACCCATATTTGGAAAGTCACAGGCATAAAATATATACTGTGAAACGGGAGGTCAGGACAGCGAACTCATTTCAGAGACATAGTTCTGCCTCAAGAATTTTGATGGGGTCTTCACGTTGGTTGAGCTTCTTGGTCCTAATATCATTGAGAGAATTAAATCATGATATTAAAACATTGAAACACTAATGCTTTGTTTTTATTGGCAAGAACCAAAATGATCTAATACTAATGCCATGAAACATCGGTCACTTTTTTCTTGATGAATAAGATGAACTTTGGCTGCTTATGATAGTAAATTTAATAATGTCAGTGATTTGAACTGTTTCAGGTCTAAATGTGCAGAAATGTGTTTTACCGTATCTCTGTCCCCCTCTCTCCTACTGTCAGGAAGTTTTGTGGCAAATAAGCCCAAATACATAAATTAGAGCGTATCATTCACATGTGCCACGTGTGTGCCAAAGTATGGTACCCATGGCTAGGCTTCCTCTCACAGGTGGTCTGAATTTGCTTCTAGCTGGTCCTGTAAGCAGATTTAATATTTCATAAGCACTGCTCCATCTCATGCCTCCATTATTGACACCACATGGACGTCAGGAAATTGGTTCTTTCTGGGAACAGTTTGCAGAAATATGCAGGCTGTCAGCCTCTTTCTCATGGGTGCATTAACAGAGCGGCTCACGATTACAAGTAACGAACCTTCTCCAGATGTGTGTAGCAACTCAGCTCCAACTTTATCTTCAGCCCTGAAGATGGACTTGACAAGATGGATTATTTGTGGCTGTATTGTAATAACTTTGTGAAATTGGAATTCCCAACGATTGTAATGGAGGGTGAGGAACCGGCTGTGGAGGGAGGGAGGGAGAATTTCTCCTTGCAGTAAACAATACAAAAGAACAACAATAAAAAAGAGCAAATCGGCTGTGGCATTTTCCTGCTTTGGACACTGGCTCTTCCAGACTGTTCTAATTCTTTCCCTTTTATGATTCTGTTTATGTTACACACATTAAAGTTAAGTCATGTCTTTAATAAGATGGAAACTGGAAGTGAGATTTGGAAATGACTGAATCAGGCTTCTTAACTTTTTTCTTCTCTTGGAGAGCACAAAAACAACTGACAGAAAGGGATATACCAAAGAAAACAATTTTAATTGTCGGCTTCCATGGAAAATTCAATCCAGTCTCTCATTCATTCTCTTCCAGCACTGTGCCAGCAGGCTTCTCTCTACACGGCTCAGGGCTTAAGTGAGCTGACGAATTTCTGAAGGTTAGCTAAGTTTCTAAAAGAAAGATTCTAGCTATAAATGATGCACACTCGCTCTCCCAGTCACAAAAGACAGAAAGATTTTTCCAGGATCAAGTAATTGGGGGTAAATTGCCCTCACATTTTATTAGCAGTGAAGATTTCAAGGGAGTGTTCTCTAAAAGCAAGGCTGTGTTTAAATCTTCCTTTAAAATCACAAGTCCCTTGAGTGGATAGTCATAAAAGTGGGTTCCTCTGGGGGTTATTTGTACATCTTCAAGGTCGGTACCCTTAGTTGTTTGATGTAGATGTTCTAGATAAAATTCCTCAAGTCCAGCTGTTACGATTTAGCTTGATATGTTTGTGCAGAGGGATTTCCTTTGTCATTGAAGAGATGGAATCAAAACAGAATTGGTCATTCTTACACCTTCTATTTTTAGCACGGCTATTATTCAGATGCATTGTAGAAGAATGATGTGGACAAGACGTTTTTCTTTCTTTTTTTCTTTTTCCTTTGTAAACAAAACTCTTTTTATACCCTGTGTGGATTTAACCCTGGTTGCTAACTTAGAGCATTTAACAAAAGTATTACTACTTAAATGAAAAAGTACCTTTTAAGTCATCCCACCTCCATTTGCCAATTGAGGGTTTGTGAGGACAAAGTGTGTGGGACGACGGGAAGTCAGGGCTGACTTATGGAAGTGGTAGGGGGAGAAAAGGTCAATTTGAAAAATTACTTGTATGGATTGCCTGTGACGGATGGTCCAAATCTCAGAAGTATATAAACAAAACCCTACTGTGTTTGTTTTGTTTAGTGTCAGCATTCAAGCTAGCCTGAAAATTTGGCCACAATTTAAGGCATTTTTATTTGAGGGAAATTTTAATTGATTTGGTTGTGTTTTTTGTTTGTTTTTGGAGGTGGTGGAGTAAAGGGGTAAAGGCCTTGGGCATGTGCACTAGGACAAGTGGAGAAACAGGTCAGATGAGCTGGTCACGGAAGCTCCCTGGACCACTGAGGTTTCTTCTTTCTTTTTGGTAGCGTGTTGACTTTGAAGGGATCAAGAATAGTTTGCTGGGTAGGAGGAGGTAATATGCCGGGGTTCTAACACTGACTGATCTCTTCTCTAGTAAGTAGGTGTAGATCATTAGATGAAGTATAGGAAAAGGGTCTTGTAAAGCGTCCAGTCTCCCACTATTACTGATTACTGCAGCCTCTGAAACGCCAGCCTCTAGCAAGCGTGGCCCTCAGATCAGTGTTTGCTGAGTTAGGGGAAATCAAATCAAAGTGTAGCCGGGCAATTGCAAGTCACATGTGAACAGAGGCTGAGAAAGTTCGCAACTCGTGCTCTCTACCTAAACCTTTCTCCTTAGCACAGGGCTTATTTTCCCTGGCAACAGCATGGAAAAAGTTTTGCTGGGTACAATAATAGTGTATTCCAGCAAAAATTCTGAAGTTTTATTCTTTTAAGGATGTTGACAACCAGGCAGATTAAGGAATGCTGCCAGTAGTTGAATTTGAATGTCACTCCTGGCGAGTCTTTGTTTCCTGTTGGTGCTAAACATGTCTTTGAGGTCCCCTGATCTTGAGGAGCTGTTGAAGCAGCCTTCAGGGGAATCTGAAAGTCATATGAATCTAGTGTAGACACAGGAGGCGTCTGAGTGAAGACCCAAAGCCCTCTCCCCATAGCTGGCCAGCTGTCCAGCCCCGCCCTGGGCAGTTGGCTTCCTGGAGGTCCTCAGTGAAGACTCAGTCTACCCAGACAGTGGGTCAAGTTTTGGCAAAGGAATTCTCAAGCCTTGAGGCTGTCCAAGAAGGTGGGGTGGAGATTTCTCTCTCTCACAACACAACCCTTGGAGTTACTCTGGAGATGGTGAGGAGGGGAGGCTGGGTGGAGAGGGTGCAGGGGAGACCTCGCTCTCTGAGACCAGTGTGGTGGGCCTTGTCCTTGTCAGGTGAGAGCTGGGCTACCCCTGGAGGTGATGAATTAGTAATAACTAATCCCACACTCAAAGGAGCTGCCCATGGGAAGAGTGTATGTAGCCAATAGTAACATCAACAAGGCTTCCCTCAATCAGACACAGAGACCCTGAAGGGACAGTGGGCCCCCAGGGCCACAGCAGTGAGTTAGGTCTTGGGGTTCTTGAAGGGGAAGTGTCATGTGGACTGTGTGGGGAGGCCCTGAAGAGCCTGTTGTTTGTCTCAGTGGTGTGGCCCTGAGGCTGCCCAGATTACTCTTATCTAGTGAGTCCTGGCAAGGCCATCACTGAGCAGGACAACGGCAGAGACCCCTGCAAATCGACAGGAAGGGGGACTTGTCTGGAGGCCCGAGGGAATAGCAACAGGGTCTGGGAAGGAGAGGTACCTGATGATGAGCCTAGGTCAGCTGCAGGCACCCAAGCCAGTGTGGCTCAGAGTGGGAAGTGCCAGAGTGCAGGCCGGAAGCTGAGCAGAAGCAAAGTCACAGAGACAAGGCACGGGCCTGGCGAGCAAGTGAGCACACGCGTGGGCCCAGGGGCTCCCTGCAGGGACATGGGATATCACACGGGCATTGTGGAATCTAGTCCTGGGCCCTAATTACTACTGGAGGGGATGCAGCTGCTGGGGGTCAGACCTGGCTCAGGGTCTTGCTGGGGCTGAACATGAAGATTATTAACACTTGGGCCTGCATGGCGTTGGGCCACACGCTCTCTCTGAAGGTAATAAAGCTCCTGTTCACGGAGGATCTCACTGGCATGTTACTAAGAGGATATTTGTGACAGTTCAGGGTGGCTCTCATACCAAGAAAAGCATGCCGAAGTTCCAACAAAATCATGGGTTATTTATTCTAAATTCTATTTATTCAAAAGTCAGGACACCTGGTGTGGTAAGTATTTGCACGGTGATGAGGACAGCTGGGTAAGACACCTGCAGTCAGGACTGTTTTGTTAAACAGGAGACCATGTGGCCACCAAGATGTGCCTTGCAATGGAAGGCAGTTTTTCCATCCACAGAAAAAGAAGGTGTGCATGTCTGAGAGTGGCCAAGGCTGCTCGTGAGAAGCACTTTCCAGAGATTTTGGGAAGGGAAGACAGCTGGACCTACTGGGGTCACCGGGGAAGCCTTCCTAAAGTGGCAGCACCCAGTTGGAGTTTGGTGGCTGCATAGGATTCGAGTGGGGAGCTAGAGCATGATGGACTATCGGGTACAGACAAGGACGAATGGAACCTAGAAGTTTGGAAGCAAAAACCGTAACTGTCGGTAGGTAATGCATTTGGAGGATGGGGTGAGGCAGGACTGGAGGGGCAACTTCCAGCGTCTCCCATTCACGTTGAAGGAGAGATGTGGTGACCAGACACAGGCGTTGTACCGTGTACTGGGATGTAAAGACATAAAGAGTCAGCAAGGAAGACACATGCTTGGGAGATGCAGATTTTTTAGATGAATGTGGTCACGGATGTCATTCATGGTAATGGGTGAGAGAAGGTACATTCAGAAAGAGAGAAAAACCTCTTTATGCCCTTTCTGTGGGCATAAAGAGGTCCTAAGGGAGGTTGGCTCTGTAATGCATTTAGGAGGAAACCCTGGCAGGTTTGGCATCATGGCCGCTGAGTGGAATCAAACCAAGGCTGGGTATGCTGAAAGGCCGGGGAGGCTGGCGGGAGGACGGGTGGTATTGCTCTTTCACTCTAGAAAATCGGTTTCAGGTGAGCAGGGTAGGAGCAAGGATGAGGCTGGAACCCCCGGGTCAACAGATTATGGCTGTGGTTCCCAAAGGATGGTCTCTGACCAATAATGTCACTTATTTCTGCAAATTCTTGGGCCCTATCCTAGACCTGCTGAATCAGAAACTCTGAGGATGGGCCCAGAAACCCGTGTTTTATCAAGCCTTCCAGTAATTCTGACAGGCTGTTGACATGGAAAGCACTGTGTGCTGGGGACACCGGTGACGCTGGAGTCCCCATGCCCCTCCATTGACAGCGCCTGTTGCGGTGTCTGTGGGCTGGGACATGGCGTTCTCCAAGGCACCTTACTTCATCTTGACAAACAGACTGGCCTTTGTTAGGACGGAGTGATTTGAGGGGCAAAGTGTGAACCTCGCTTCTTGTTGTCTTGCATTCCACTTTCCAGGCCCACGGAGTCTCTAATAAAAGACTTTTAGGATTCAAAAATTTCCCTTCTTGGCCAACTTTTCAAAATTCAGATGATAGTTAAGGCAGGGCTGGCAAACAGGTTTTATTTGTATGCTGTCTTGGGTTAGGGATGATGGGCTGGAGGTGTGTGTTGAAATAAGCTGGGAGGGCAGAGCCCCGGGAGAGGGAGTTGCAATTAGTAATGTCTGCTCTGGGCACACAGGCAAGGGCCAGTGGCCACACATCTGCACCTCCCCCCACAGTGAGGCTTATCGGGGTCCCTGGGACACAAGACACTTTTGGAGGAAACAGAAGCCTGAGGAAGGGACCAAGGTGCCGAGGAGGTGCTGAGGTATGAGAAATAATAATAACAATAATTTAATAATAATAATAATTTTCCCCGGGCTGGCCGTGTTGTCTTCTAACGCGTGTTACTGATACTAGACCCCAGCACAGGTACCCACAGCTTGGCAGAGTTCTAGGAAATGTAAGAAGACTTGGGCTTTAAGAGAAGAGGGGAAAACCTGTGATAGTTCATTATGGATGTGAGAACTGATACAGCTGGGTCTGCTGTTCGCTTCTGGAATCTACGACTGGCCATTTGTTTTGCCTGCTGTATAGACAGCATTCAAATGAGATGGAGGCCGGGAACAGCAGTGACTGCTCCTCTGGGCAGGTCCTCGGGGCTCCCCAGACCCAGAGCATTGCTGTGTGCCCAGGACGCTCTCATCTTCACCTGCTAACAGGGGTGTTTGGTCTTCTGTAGACGGCCTGTCGTCCTGCTCACTGTCCTGGTTAGGGGAGCTAAGTTCTTTCAGAGATATATATGTATCTCCCCCCTGCCCTGTGGTAACATACTGACCATTTTAAAACAACAATTTTTAGTGGATAGCATGAATAGTAATTACATATGACACCTGGCACGAGGAAGAACTAAATAATGTTATGAAAAGTCCGAGATTCAGGCTTCCTTTGAGTTTGGTATGAACAAATGTTTTTCCTGTCGGAGTCAGTGGCTAGGCTTTGGGTTTGTGTGAAAGATGATCGTCTCAGCCTGGGACGCAGCTGGGAGGGCAGGGCTGGGGCGTGCCTGGGGTGCTGGCCTTGGCCCTCGTGCTGTCTTTGTGTTCTTGAGTGAGTCTCTTCATCTCCTTTGCTCTCAGTTACTGGATCTGAAAAATAAAAGAATTGAGCAAAGTGAGTTGTAGGATGCTCCTTGTGTATCTGGGTTTGTAATTTATCTGACCAGAACACGCCCTTGTCCTAGATGCATTAGGTCTAAAGTCTAGTCTTACTAATGCTGGTTCAACTTTTTCTGCTTTTGCCAGGAAATGTTTCTTCTTCTTTATCTTCTTCTTTTTTGAGACAGAGTCACCGTCTGTCACCCTGGGTAGAGTGCTGTGGCATCACAGCTCACAGCAACCTCAAACTCCTGAGTTCAGGCAATCAGCTTGCCTCAGCCTATCAAGTAGCTGGGACTGTAGGCATCTGCCATGATGCCCGACTAGTTTTTCTATTTTTAGTAGAGATGGGGTCTTGCTCTTGCTCAGGCTGGTCTTGAACTCCTGAGCTCAGGGGATCCTCCCTTCTGAGTCTCCTAGAGTGCTGGGTTACAGTGTGAGCCGCGGCACCAGCTAACGTTTGCCCTCTAGGTCCGTTTATCTGAGCCGGCGTTTGGCTCCAGATCATCTTGTGTGCTGCTGTGTGGCGCCCCACCAGTCACGTGAAACGTCTTCCTGGTATGATTTAAACCCATTTCAAAGGGTCACCCAGAGGGCATGAAATTTTCACTATTATTTACTCCCTTGACTTAAGATGTGTCTTGTCCATACGTTCATTTACATTTCCTGAGGCTGACTATATAAAATACATTGTGTTAGGAACTGCATATCCAGTTTCTGCTTTTAGGGGCTTATATTCTAACAACTATAATCTGTCATGTGACAGAGGTCGCGGGATGGTGACACCACTAGAGTCATCTTTGAGCAATGGAATGACCACTGAAGGCCACATGTCACATGAACACGTGCCTTTATGATGGCAGAGGGACTCCACCTTGGGGTCTTTGTCTTCAGTCTGTAGCTGAAGCCTGAATGAATGACAAACACATATGGTTTTTCCAGTGCTGTGGGAAGTAAAGGAAAACCCAAATTCCCACTTGAAAAGCAGAGCAGCCTTCCTAATTCCATATGTCACTCAAATTCATTTTAACATATTCTTTCAAGTAGAGATGCTACCAAGCCTGCTTTAATGAATATATAAAACACGTTGATGGGGAAAACAGCCAATAAAAAAGGTGTCGCAGTTCTCAGGCACTGTGATTCCTTTAGATGTGCCGGATGCACCCCCTGCCCACATTGCCTTAATTTGCTTAGGGAACCCTTATTCACAGGACAGAGATAAACTTTGACCCAGTAAACATGATAAGAATATCATGTCTTCAGCTGGATTCTAAACGCATACAAAATAATCAGACGTGGGTTTGTGCTTGGGAATCTGCTGGGCCACTGGGAGGCATGTGAAGGTGCAGCTTCACCCCAGGGTTTCAGAAACAGCCGGGATACACCAACAGGGCTCGGAAAGAACTTGTGCACTTGTCAGCTTGGCAGACCTTAGCTGTGATGGCTGCACCAGGCCAGATGAACTGTTGGGAATGACGAGAGAGCCAGGGAGTGAACTGGGTTATTTCTGCTGCCTGAAAGAGGGAAAAAATAATCCCCACGACAGACATCCGACAGGGTGGTGGGTCAGTACTTGGAAGGCAGTGAGACGCGAAGCCACCTGTGGCTGGTAATGGAAAGTGAACGTCTTTATTTATTTATTTATTTATTTTTAAGTACTATTTTGGGCTTCAGAGCCCAAGTGAAATGCCAGGGGCACAGAAGTAGACAGTTGCTTCTTTGACATCGAGAGTGAGCCCTTGTGACTCATACACAATTTAGGGTCTCCACGAGTTCGAGGGAATGGACTGGGACTGAATTCAAAGAACAGAAATTCAAAGGTCTAATAGCTGGCGTAAGAGGACAGATTAAGAGGCCTAAGTATGTTTGACTTGGATGAAGAATGAAGAAAAGGGGCCGTCACAGCCATGGGCAGGCCCTTGAGGAGAAGAGCTGTGTGGGGTGGTGCGCAGAGGCGCAGTGATGCCTGACGTGATGAGATTGAGAGAAGGAAAACTCAGCCTGGATGTCAGGAAAATGTTTTCTTAGGCAAGGTCCATAAATCAGCCAGGGGAAGTGGTAGAAGTCCTGTTATTTGAAATCACTTAAAACTAGATTGGATAAACCACTCATATTTTTAAGTCCTCCTGAACTCCCCCTTCCTCCTCTAAATACCAGGGTTTGTTTTTGCTTGTATTTGTAAGTTCTCCAAATTAAATGTTCCCTGTGAAAATCTTGAAGGTATTTTTATACCTATTTTTAATCTAAAAATAAGTAGTATGACTTAGATTCACTGGAAAAAAAATCACTAGGACGTTGATTCCATTTTCCTCCTTTCGAGAGTTCATTCCTTAAATTGCTTTCTTCAAGCCTATTTGGATATAGGCTTTAGTTGTTTGTTTTTGCTTTTGGAATGGAATTGCAAAAAGGGTGGTTTTGATTGGATACTTTAAAGTACTTCAAAATGAAAGGACTGTAATGGAATTAGGAATCAGTAATGGAAGTAAACTTGGAAAATGCACCAATATGTGGAAATTAAACAACATGCTCCTGAATGTTCAGTGGATTAAAAATGAAATCTCAAGGGAAATTAAATAGTCCTTTGAGTTGAAGGCAAGTGAAAATGTAACACACCAAAGCTAACGGGACACAGCAAGTGCAGAGTTCAGGGAAAATTTATACTTATAACTGTTTATATTAAAAAAGAATAAAGATCTCAATAATTGAACTTGTCCCCTGAGAAACCAGGACATAACAAAGACTTGAGTGGAAATAAGTGAGGAGGAAGATTCCTCCCACTTAGAGGAAGATTCTTAAGCGGGAGAGTAAAACAGAGAATAGAAAAACAATAAGAAAATCAATAAAACCAAAAGTCCGATCTTCAAAATGATGCAAAAAATTGATAAACCTTCAGATAGATGGGTCAAGAGAAAAAACAAAAAAACTCAAGTTACTAAACCAGGAATAGCAGAGGGGGCCATTACTGATATTACTGAAATAAAGAGAGTTATAACAGAATACTACAAACAATTATAGGCCAAAAAATAAGATTATTCAGATGAAATAGACAAATTCCCTGAATTATTAAAACTGACTCCAGAAGAAATAGAAAGTTGAACAAGCCTACAATAAGTAATGAAATTAAGTTGGTAATAAAAAAAAAAAATCCCATTAAGAAAAGCCCAGGACTAAATAGCTTCCCTGGTGAATTCTAACAAACATTTAAAGAATGAGATCGTGGCATTAGGAAGGTTGAGAACCACTGGTGTATAGGTTCAGTACAATTCATATCAAAACTGCTAGTAGCAATTTTTTTTTCAGAAATTGAAAGCTGATACTAAAATTCATAGGGAATGCAAGTGATCCAGAAGAGCAGAGTTGGACAATTCACACTTAGCAATTTTAAAATCTCCTACAGGGTACTGTGTGGAACTGGCATAAGCATAAGGAAATAGAATTGAGAGCCCAGAAATACATGCTTACATTTACAGTCTGTTGATCTTTGACAAAGTGCTAAGGCAATTTAGTGGAGAAAGAACAGTCATTTCAATAAATGGTGTTGAGACATCAGTTTATTCACATGCAGAGGACGCAGCGGGATGCCCACCTCACAGCGTGACTCAAATGGGTTATTGAACTACATTGGAGAGCAAAACTGTAAGACTCTTGGAAGAAAACACTTAAGGTGTAAATCTTTATGAACCTGCATTAGGCAATGGCTTTTAAAACATGACATCAAAAGTATAAGCAACTAAAGGAAAATTAGATAAATCGGACTTCAGTGAGGTTAAAAACTTTTGTGCTGTAAACAGTACTTCAAGAAAATGAGAGGACAATCCAGAATGGGAGAAAATATTTGCAAATCATGTATCTGAAGAATGACTGGCATCCAGAATTTATAAAATATACTTGCAACTCAGTAACAGAAGACAGATGATCCAATTTAACCAATGAGCAAAGGATCTGACTAGACATTTCTCCGAAGCGGACAGACAGATGGCTGATGAGCTCGTGAGAAGGTGTTCAGTAGCGTTAGTAATAGATAAATGCAAATCAAAATCACAGTAAGACAGACGTCTTAGGTAATCTGAGTTCACTTAGACTGGGTGGGATGGGGAGGTGGCTGACAGGGCTCGAAGAGGCAGGCAGTGCTAAGCGGGGAGGGGTTGTGGGAAGGATGCGCTGAGTGTCAGGATGGAAAATCAGTCACAGGTAGGAAAAGAGGGAGATTCTTGAGCTGGAGAGTAACATCAGTGGCTGAAGTCATTTCCATAGCATGGCCAACAGGCAAGGGGACAAGGCAACCACTTTGAAAGGTGCTGCCACAATCCAGATGTGAGGAGGTCTGGAAATAGAGGGACACATTTGGAGAAATGGTGGGAAAAAAAAATCTCTGTCTTACAGGAGGGTCTCTAAGAGTCCGGTAGTTTCTCTCCAAGAGTAGCATGAGCCTATGGTAACTGCGAGAAGCAATTTGTTTTTCTCTTCTTGGCTCTAAAAATTCTTCGTTGGTTCCTCCATGCCCTGTAGATTAACGTTGCCCCAGTCTGTGTCCTGCCTGCCTCTCTAGCCCATCTCTCCTGCTGTGTCTCTCCCAGGACCTTAACTTCTTTTTGCTCCTACCTGCCACCTCTTCTCCCCAAATAGGGCTAAATCCTTTGCATACCTGAGATCTCAATTTAGACATCACTCTGCAGCAGAAAATCTCTTCAGTCTTTCCACCCTCCCCCCCTTCTCTCCTCCCTGCCCGGTAAGTGTCTTGTTTCTCTCATGCATCTCTCTGTCCCTTTGCCCAGCACGAGAGCACCCTGCTGCTGTGTAGACCATTATCCTGAGTGGCTCTCCAAATTTTGGTCTAGACAGAAGTCACCCCCAGTGTTAGCTAACTGCTGACTTCCAGAGCCCCAGACTTTTATCGAAAGTGTTGCCATGTTGTGATCCATTGTCTCTGGGAGGACAGAGGCCTCCATCGTCCCAGCATGCAGGACAGGGCCTGGTGTGCTGCAGACGGTCCTTAGGTAACTGTCAAAGTAGCGAATAAATGATGTGAGAACAGGAAAAGTAAAAAACGACTGAAGTCTGTCAGCTTAGGAAATAGGAGGTAATGGAAAAACATGGGAAGAGGCATCGATTTGTGGGAGAGAATGATGAACACCCACGCGTATATTTCAGACGACAGGTGGGGACTCAAAGCTGTGCCCGGGCCTCCATCCCTCCTGTCTGGCATTGACTGTGAGGTGGAAAATAGCTTTCTATGTCCCAAGGACTCAGAAGTTGTGTTTTCCCCAAAGGCAGTGTATAATTTTGAGAATTGCAATCATTTTTTCCATGTTCTTTAGAAGGCTGTAAAATAATTTTAGATGCAATAGTAATTCTAGGTCCTTGCTTACCCTTGACCTTTGAAGTTTGATTCAAAACATCACACACTCCCCAGCCCAGCTGTTGGCAACTTAATGATATATTACAGCAGGAAAGAACGTGGCCCTCTTTGTAGGAGGAACTGGAAATCTTTGGTAATGTTATCTTACCTTGACTTTTTTTTTTTTTTAGGGTAGAACAGAAATATAGTTTTGTTAGTGTAAATGAAAAAGAGGAACAACTAGGACAAATGTGAAGCTTCCCAGTGTTTTTGGAGCTGGCCGTGCAGTCGGTGTAAAAGCTCTTCAAAACCTGTGGTGACTCTTTTAGCCCAGGAATAATAATTTCCAACTAAGTGAGTCCACAGACTTTTTTTTCTTAGAATTTGAGAAAAAAACGACCATTTATTCACAAAGTAGTAAAAAAAAAATGTTGAGCTGCTTTTACCTATTTGCCACACCGTATCCTCATCCTTGGCTTCTAAGTGACAGGATTCCCAGGAACTAAGAGGCAAACCCACACTGCCAACCACCTTTGAAAACCTCTTAGTCTTTTAACCAGCAACCCTCCCCCACCCCCCCACCCCCCGGAGGAATGCTGTCTTTGTAAGGTAAGCAGGGAGCGAAACCAGTGAATGCCAGTTGTGCTTCTCACGGGATGCTGTGAGCCGGGGCCGTGTGTGGATGTGAGATGCTCTGCTGGGCAGTAAGCGTCCTGAGCAAACGGGACAGATGTCCTGCTCAGCACTGATGACAAAGATGTTGGCTGTGGATCAGCGAAAGTGCTTGGCTGTGGAGTGGATAAGTTAGTCTGTAGCACCACTTGGTCCTGGTTAGCTGGTTATCATGCAGTGCTGAGCATGTGCAGTTTGAAGGATGCTGGTGAATTTCACGCAGCGGCATCATCTACTCTCTCCCCAGTAGTGTGTATTTACTTTCTTGGTCAGGGTCACTAATCGTGCCCTGGACAGTCTTGGGCCCCTTTTCCTGTGGGCATGCTGCATCCAGGCAGGGACAGTGCTGGGTCTGGAGACGTTATCAGAGTCTCTGTATAGGTGGGGACGTCTCTGGAGATGTTATCAGCGTCTCTGTATAGGTGGAGACTCCAGGCTCAAAGAGATGGTGAGACTTCATGTGAGGTTCCAGGATGGTGAGGCCTCGTCGGAGGTTCCAGGACACCTTGGTGGCAGGGTAGAGACCAGAAACCTTCCTGACCAAATTGACTGATGACTTCCTGGAAGCAGTTACTAACAACCAGCTTTTTAATGAGAGGGTGTTTTCTTTCTTGCATAAATGTGGCCTTTATCTTCTTTTTCTGAATTGGAAGATATTTTTCTATTGCTTTTCTTTTCACTGGCTTCATATCGGAGCTTCTTACAAACGCTCTGTTCTTTTAAGTCCTAGTTTCTCAGTAAGGATTCTCCATCCCGGGGAGGCTGAAAACTTGTGCTTGGCTCTATTCAGGCTGCGGCCATCACCACCCCTACCCCCTCCTCCCCGACACGCACATCTCAGTGTAAACTGAGAATTCCCAGCCAGGAGGGTGGTGCTGTACTGTCTGGTGTTGGAAGATGTCACCCTTTCCTCCCCTGCCACTCAACCTGTCCTCCTCCCCTCCGTGATTTTTCATGTATAACCTCCTCTAAAGCAGAGAAAATCATTTTGCTGACTTTATAATTATTTGGGAGGGGGTGTCCTCAGTGATGACGTTCTCTTGACTGAGCACTGTGCTGATTGTGTGTCTGTGTTTTATGATGAGCCCACCATGGTCTACGATGAGCCCACAGTGGCCTCACGTCCCAGTGCTCCTGCGAGTCACGTTGGCGTGTCCGTCTAATCTCTGCCCTAAGCTGGAAATGTGCCCGTGCAGTGTTTTCAAGCA
>NW_003852449.1:2233219-2239116 GCF_000181295.1 Otolemur garnettii | reverse complement strand
ATCCTCTAGTGCAGAAACATCGGCCAAATCAGAGCTGAGGCTCCGCGTCGCTGCCTTGGGATGGAAGAGGCGTGTGCTGTGGAAAGGCAGATGACTCTACTTCAGCGTAAAGATTTTACTTTAGTTACAGTGACTCCTCGGGCTTAGCAGATACCTGAGGGAGGTATTCTGTGGAGCTCCTTGGCTAGGCAAGAAGTCCTCGTGAGTAGACGGGACCTGTGGCTGTCTCCTCAGTTCTCTCATGTTCTGGTTTATGTTGGGAGACGAGGCAGGTGACGGTGGGAAGTCGAGCCCTTAGTAGAGAACGACCAGGCTCTGGGGTGAAGAAGTGGCCTGAGGATGAGTCCTGCTTTTATACTTACTCTGAGTCTGGGTTCTCTCATCTATGACGTGATGATAATATAGATAATTGTGACTTTTGAGGCTACATTTGAAGAGAAAATGTGAAAATGTGTGGGACGCGCTTGGCCCTGCACCTGATGAGAAGCTAGCACCATCGTGTGCTTTAAGAATGCTTGTTCTGGTCTCTTTGCAAAGACAGCAGCCCTGCTGGGTGCCTGGCGTGGATGGCAGAAGCGTCTTAAGTATGTTGGTTTGAGGTTGAATTCCCTTGCCGGAGTGGATGCCCAGGCCCATCTCATCTTGTATAATTCAAATTTTTTAGCTTCAACCTCGATGACAGGTTCACATAACAGGCCACAAGCCCCCTTGTAATTGTGGTTGGAGGAAAAGAGCATCTGGGGAAATGCTGTGACCCTCCCCGGCCTGGCTCAACACTGTGGCGTAGAAGGAAGAACCTTTCCAGGAGGTGCTGGAAACGACAAGAGCATGTGTGCTGGTTTGTTTTAGGACACACAGTTCTTGGATTCTGCTTCTGGGGGGCTTGGCTGGGCCCGGCGGACTGAGGTTCGCTCTATAGGAGAAAGTTAGAGTTCAGGGCTTTGCAAGCAAGTTCGAGTCACGGCTGCTGGGCTTCTGCAGCGACGTCAGTTGGTGAAGTCCTTTAAAGTTCATATTTTCCGTGCATCTGGAAATTCTAGTTACCAGAATTGAATTGTCGCTGTTTGACTGTAATTTCCATTCCTTTGGTGGCGACTAGTCTGGGACTGCCCTTGATTAAGGGCTCAGACTTTCTCTAAATTCCCCTTCTCCTGCCTTCATTTGCTTTACAGACTTTAGGAGTTTCCCAAATTTTTCAGGGAAATCTGAGAAGACAAGTTTAGGTGTCTGTCCATTCTCCGTCATGGTCCCATGGTGAGCCGGCTGCCACTTCTTCCCCGTCCACCCGCTTTGTCGGTGATACTTTTTACAGTGATAGATGCCCATATCACAGCTTCTCAAATTGGTGTAGACAAGTCTCCCTGGGGTCTTTGCTAAAATGCTGATTCTGATTCAGGAGACCCCGGAGAGGCCTGAGACTCAGCTTTTCTAACTAGTTTCGGAGTGATTCTGATGCCTTGCTGCTGGCGTGCAGATCAGGAGACCAGGAGCAACATGGTCTCCCAAGTTATACCCAGTTCCGGAGGGATTCCATTCTCCACACGTTCACCGAAACTTTCAGCAAATACAGCTATGTCTGTTCCTCGAGTCCGCAGGTGGAACTTTCCATTTTCTCTTTCAGCCCCAGGAAACACTGCAGCCTTAACTTAGCTCTGCCTCCTTTGATCTGCCTGCCTGATACTGATCTGTGTCATCCACTTAAGATTTCAGTCCCCACATATGTGACCAGTGCTGTGACCAGCAGCACACAACACATAGAAATGCATTTTTCTCTTGGGGACATTTTGCTTTCAGCTCTTTTTTTTTTTTTTTTTTGAGACAGAGCCTCAAGCTGTCCCCCTGGGTAGAGTGCCATGGCATCACAGCTCACAGTAACCTCTAACTCCTGGGCTCAAGCGAGTCTCCTGCCTCAGCTTCCCAAGAAGCTGGGACCACAGGTACCCACCACAGCACCTGGCTATTTTTTGGTTGCAGCTGTCATTGTTGTTTGGCAGGCCTGGGCTGGATTTGAACCCGCCACCTTAGGTGTATGTGGCTGGCGCCTTAGCCACTTGAGCCACGGGCGCCGAGCCTTGCTTTCAGCTCTTAAGCCCCCTGTTGTTGACTTCACCATCAGATTTAGGGCGCTGCAAAACTCACAGATAGGCACCATCTATCAGGACCTCTTTTTGGGGAATCCACCCTTGGCACTTTCCTAGATAGCATCGGCTCCCCTGGAAATTGCTCAGCATCAACCTTCCTGTGGTTTGCTCCCTCGCTTAGTAGGCCCACAGAAGCAAGCTAAGGTATCTTTGGCCGCTCAGTGTGATGAGACAATCAGTCAACAAAACCCACCAATACACCTCAGACCGCTCCCTCTTTTTGAAAGATAGGAATACCTCTAAGGGCATGCAGGAGTAGAAACTGGGATAGCCCATTTCTTTGGAATTAAATGGAATGATCTCGAGTCTAGCAAATGTCAGGTCTCGGTTAGAAGGGCAAACTGCTCTGTTGGCTACACTTTCCTCCCTCTCCTCCTCTCCTGGTTGTTCGTAATTCCCAGCTCCTAGCACTTTGCCCAAACAATGAAAGGGAGCTTACTAAATTATGACACCAAGGTATCCCATAAGTATAGGTTTAAGGTTTTGTCCTTGGTTCCCAAGCTCATAGGTGCATTAGAATGACAGGTGGAACTTGTTAGAAATATAGATTTCTGGACTCAGACTCTGACTTAGGAGGTCTGGAAAGAGGATGGTCAGTTCTCTCTGCCCTCTCCTCTTCATCTCTTTGACTTCTGAAGCTCAGGGTGTCCCCAGGCTCGGGACTGCTACTCTCCAGCCACGCTCACCCCCTCAGGGATTCTACCTGGGCTCAGAGGCGGAATCCCCGTAAGTGCACTGGTCACATTTCTGTCTCCCACCTGCCCTTCTCTCTGGCGCTGCAGCATCAACCACGCACCCAACATATCAAACTTAATTCGTCTTGGTCCCCTTCCCAGCCTGTCTCCCATCTGTCTTCCTCAGCTCCAAATACTTGACTCCACACTCCCTGCAGCACAGGCCAGGAGCGTCCATCCTTTGTACTCCCTGTGCATCTGTCAGCAAGGCACCAACTCTCAAGATGTTTCCAAACCCCAGTACTCTGCACTGTGACCTGGTCTCAGGCACTGTCATTTCCCTCCGGGATTACGGCCATAGCCTCTGTTCTGTGCACAGCAGCAGGTGCACAGGGCCCTGTGAACTTTGCGGGAGCTGAGGAACCAAGAGTGAGGCAGACAGGTCATTCATGGGTGAAGAGTGGCCTCCTGGGGTGTATGCACAGAAGGGCAGCCTCGGCAGCACTGAGGCGGGTGGGTCTCCACAATGCCACCCCTCACTCGGGGCTTACAGCCTGTAGGGAGAGGGGTGAGTGTCCTACAGAGACAGAGTCAGCCCTCCAGAACAGGCGAGAATGTGCATCACAGCCTGTGATCTGTGTGATGACATCAAGGTTGACACGTTCTTACGCTAAGAACAGTAAATGAAGTGGAAACCAGGAGGTGTGCTGGACTGCGGTCAGTCAGAAGTCAATGCAGCGGCCAGCATCGGAGGTGGAGTCACTCTTGTCTTCACAGCCCCTAACTGACCTCCTGCTGCTCCACTTGACACTGTCCTTGCTCTCCTGAAAAACCCATCGCTTGTCCCGCCCCCTGCTTCCACCCTAGCTGTTCCAGTGAAGGCTGTCTCCTGAGTGAGCGGCATGCCACACCTCCACCCCTCAGGTCTTTGCTTCCAAGTGATCCAGCCCTGGGGATGTAACAGCAGCTCTGGGCCTCTCTGTGGCATTTATCCCATCAGAGGGGCCGTATGGGTTAGTTTATTGTCTGCACCCCTGTCCCAATGTGAGCGTCTTTATGCAGCACCCGGTAAGCGCCCAACAAATGTGTGTTCAGTGAATGGAAGAAAGGGAACTGTGTTTCCCAGCAGTAACGGACTTCCTAAGCCTCACTATCATGCTTACAGCCAGGAGTTCACTGAGGGCGGGTTCCCTGTCATGTTCATCTCTGTGTCTGTGGAAAAGTTGTCTTCTAAGAAACTGGTCTCTCGGGCTAAAAGGTCAGGACCACTGGTATAGAGGAAATTCCACAGACGTTAGCAACAAGTGAGCCAGGCTCAGATCTGAGATTGGCCTTGGCCAGTCACGTGACTGATTTCAAGTTAGTAAGCCTTCCGGAGCCATCACTTCCCCATGAGAAGATGAAAGTTCTATCTTCTCACGATTTCTTTTAAGGATTAAATGAGATATCATCTAGAAACCTCTTCACAGAGGGACTTAACATCTGAGGAATTATCTGACTAGTATTAACCACTTAGCCCCTTCCTCTTCATCTCACGTACTCTTCATAGATTCTTTAAAATCAGTGAAAGGTGCCAACTGAGCTTCTCACTGTTCCGAGCTCCTGGTTCCTGGATTAATGGAGACCTCACATTTATCCCAAAGACTCAAGGAAAGAGAATGAGTGGCCATAAATTCATATGTTGGGGGATCTTAAAAATATGTCTACAACGTATCCAGAATCCATGGCCCAGCCCCAGGGCCTTTGCATGTGCTGTTCCTTTTGACCAGAATGCTCTTTCATAAAATGTTAATGTGGCTTCCACCATCAACTGCTTTAGATCTTTGTTCAAAAGTTCATCTTCACAAAAAGTCTTCTTGGTGCCCTTTAAAAAAATACCAGCCCTCCCATCCTAGGAAAATACGTGACCTTTCCTACATTGTCATTAGTTTCTTTCCTAACCCCCATCACTGTAGGGTAAACTATATATTTTAATTATTTGTTTATCACCATAGACTAGAGGAAAATAGATTCCACGAGGGTTGGACTTTGTTTTGTTGTCTGTTGTGCCTCTGCTACCTGGCACGTCGTAGGTGACCGATAAGCATTTATCAAGTGAATGAATGGATGGAGGAAGGAAGGGGATAGAAGTTCTGTCCCCACGTGATCATGCTGAGGATGAAACGAGGTAGCACGAGTAAACTTCCTACTGTGTGCACCCAGCCTCGTCTGGCTCAGAGGTGGCTCAGCTCCTGCCACTTGGCCCGCTGACAGCTGACACCACCACAAAGCAACGTGCTGGAGCGAGTCAGGCTTCAGAACCAGAAAACCTCTACCCAGTGTAGGGTGACCTTGAAAGCGGGAGTCTGGGCTCTCATGTCACACACTCCCTCCAGGTGGTTGAGGGGAGGGCAGAGACCCTGTCTGTATCCTCCCAGCTCTCAAGGACTGGATTATGGAAAGTGATGGGGTTCGACAAATACCCCCCTCAAAGCAGAACTCCTGAGTCCTGTCTGTCTGGGTTATACTTTTGCTGGCCTGAAGGAGGAAATGTCTGTGTGGTTTTAAAATGTTCCTGAGACTTCATTGTATGTCAGAGATTGAAGAAAAGGGTAAATTAAACGAAGTGAAACTCAGAAGGTGATCAGCTACAGTGTGTCCTCGTCTTCAACCTTGGTGGTTTCATCCTGCTCTGGAGACCACATTTCTCTGGGTCACAGTGCTCCAGGGTGCCCCACTCATCCTGCAGTCACTCCTCTGCAAAGGAGCTGGGTGGCAGGCCCTGGTCTTGGGACTGCAGCTTCCTTCCTTTGGAAAGGGACGAGTTCCCTGCCTTGTGGGGGTAGGAGGGGCCTGAGGATGAAGATGATTGGGCTGCAAGCTCAGAACAGAAAGGGGCAGAGGGGCTGGAGCTGAGGAAGGGTCACTTTTGATCTAACTGGACTTTCTCATACCTGTCTTTATGATTTGGGGGAAGGAGTTGGAACTGAATTTCCTCTAAGATTCTGGGCCCACGGGGCAGCTCCTCCCTCTGGAGGCCCAGCCCCCACTGGAAACTCCCTTCCTGGGCCATCTCCTACAGGACTGGCTCTGGGAAGACCAG
>NW_003852449.1:2198871-2232608 GCF_000181295.1 Otolemur garnettii | reverse complement strand
TCACCTTGGATGTGACCCGTTCTCTGTTTAAGATCCCTTTTTGTTTGAAAGGATAGAATGGATTTTGCTTTCTTGACTGTGCTCTCACTGGTCTACTCAACCAAAACAACTTTTAAGTTTTATAAAGATAGGACCACTTACCACATTTTTTTGGAGACTTTTTTTTTTTTTTTTTAGAGACAGAGACTCACTTTATTGCCCTTGGTAGAGTGCTGTGGCGTCACAGCTCACAGCAACCTCCAGCTCTTGGGATTAGGCAAATCTCTTGCCTTAGCCTCCCGAGTAGCTGGAATTACAGGTGCCCACCACAACACCCAGCTATTTTTTTGTTGCTGTTTTGGCTGGGGCCGTGTTTGAACCTGCCACCCTTGGTGTATGGGGCCGGCACCCTACCCACTGAGCCACACAGGCACAAAGCTGAAACTGTTGGTGTGAGGCGGCCTCACGGCTGCTCTCCCCCCGCAGGTGTGTCTGTTGGTGTGAGGCGGCCTCACGGCTGCTCTCCCCCCGCAGGTGTGTTTGTGTCTGTTGGTGTGAGGCGGCCTCACGCTGCTCTCCCCCCGCAGGTGTGTCTGTTGGGGTGAGGTGGCCTCACGGCTGCTCTCCCCCCGCAGGTGTGTCTGTTGGGGTGAGGTGGCCTCACGGCTGCTCTCCCCCCGCAGGTGTGTCTGTTGGTGTGAGGGATGGCTCCCCTCCCTGACCCCGGGATGAGCTCCCCTCCCTGACCCCGGGATGGCTCCCCTTATCTCCCGCAGCGCCAAGTCACCACTACCCACGGCTCGAGCAAAAAATGTTCATATTCTGTTCCAAATGCTTTGAATTTTACTCTTCTTGAAGGACTCCAAGGGTAATGACAGTTTTGGCAGAATTTTATTTCTCAGTTTTAAAACTAAGATTAGAAAAGTAAACTTGTTTAAAGCCTGATTTTTAGTTATACTATGAAAGAGAAAAACCTGTTTCCTTAGAACAGCTAAGGTGCTGTTAGAGAAGGTGCCAGTAGAAAAATATCTCATGAAAAGTAAAAATCTTGCACCCACATTAGGAGGGTATCGGAGTGCCCTAAACACACCACCCTGCAGGTGTGGTCAGAGCTCACCTCCGTCCCTGGCCGCGGCTCTACACCTCCTGCGTGCCCAGGGAGCTTCTTGGCTTACTCTACTGTGCCTCCGACTCTGGAGAGACCCATGTTCACGGGACTTTGGGGGGCTCCTGCTCAGGACTCCTGACGTCACTGCTGCTGCTTGCTCTTTGCTCACTGATCTTTAATATTTTTTAGCAGTAAATATTTTTTAGTTAATGTGTGTACTTTTATTTTTTTAGACAGGATGCTAGTTCACAGGTAGTAGACCATGATATAGTGTAGACATTACTTTCCCATGCACTGGGAATGCGCGTGATAAGTGCTTAAACAGTGGCAATATCCAGAGATGGACTTGGGTAGGAGAGGAGCCAACCGGACCGGTCAGTGGGAAGCAGGAAGAGTGGGAAGGAGAGGGAGCTGCTGAGGATAACTCCCCGGCTTCTGCTGGGGGAGCTGGGTAAGAATAGGGATCCAAGTCCCTGAGATGGGATCGCAGGAAGGCTTTGGGGGGAATGGGGAGCTTTGATTTGGACATGTTTTCTGGAGAGTGTCTGGGGGTGCCAAGTGGAGATGGTCTGTGCATAGTCCACACTCTGAAAATCCCAGGCAGCTCAGGAGAGATTTCTTGGCTTGAGATTGATTTGGAAGCCATAAATATGTATGGGATGGCCGTAAATTCTGAAAACATAGATGATGGTATTTTGTCACACGTTGTAATGTAGTATCAATAAATCATTTCGTACATACTTACCTATGTTTGCAGATTTTATGACCATCCTTTTGAAATTGGCTGGAGCTGTATAGAATAGAATATATAAAGTGAAACAGGGAAGGGATGGAGTGTGGAGTCTTGGGGACTGTGATTTATGGGGCAAAGGGACCTGAGAAGAAATGGTGGGATGAGATTCAGAGTGCAGAGAAGGCTCCTGAGGAGAGCAGTCCATCCCCCGAGATGGAGGGGAAAACGGGAAGGATGAATAAGGATGCTCAGATATCAGCCCAACTTCCAACTCAAAAATATCCTGTCTCTAGAATGCTGGCTTTGCACCTCTGTAGGTTAAGCGCTTTGAGAATTGGATGGGAGCCGCCGACCGTCTTCCACACAGAAATACGAGATTGCTGCACAGGCCTGGCCGCAGGGAGCCCAGGGGGAGGCTCTTGATACCTGGAGACAAAGTTCTATCTGTAACTTCTTCTGAAGCCCCACCGGAAGGTCTCGGCTGCCCTGCCCTGGAAACTCGAGGAGTCAGTGTTATTCAGCAGCGAGGTCTCATTCAGTCCGTTAGCGCCCAAATGCCCTTTGTCCCCCTTTATGGGATTTTTTTCTTTCCCTCTTTTGTTTTCACCTTCTCAACAATGTTAATTTTTTTTCTTATTTGAAACTGGCTTTAACTTAATTGGCATACCCGTTGTCACTAATGAGCATGTCTTTAAAATAGGATTTAATTTCGCTTCCTCAGCACTACCGTCCCTTTAGCCTCCGTCCTCTTTGGAAATTGCTGTTTGGCTCCTGGCCCTGGTTCATGCTCTACCCACTTTCATACAAGCCTATTCTAATAAATATTTGCTGAGTGGAGACTAGGTTTGGTGCACTTACTTATTCTCATAGCTGCGGAAGTCCTCTCTCTGCGGGGATTTAGGGCTCTAGACTGTGTCTCCAGCTCTGACACGGCACATCACACAGTTCCCGTGGCGGCCAGCTCTGCCAGTTGGAGGTAAAAAAAGAAAATAAAACACAAATCTTTATCTAAACTCTGCCGAAAACCCCACAGATGGGGTGGATCGGTTGATCTTCATTTGGTGATTCCTCTTTCAGTCCTGTGGTGGGTCCATCTTCTATTATTTTCTGTTCTCTTCTTTTTCCTTTCTTCCTGTTTGCATCTTCTATTTCAGGTTCCTCCGTGTCATGGTTTTGTGGTGCTGGGTCTCAAGTCGCTCTCCCTGTGTGTGTTTGTATGAGAACATTCCCTGCGTGTGGGTCCCCAGTCATGCCGACCTTCCTCTTCTTTGACACCTAATCCACGTGTTGGTTATTTAATGTCAGGCACTGAGATTCTTCAGTTGGTAGCTGGGATTCTTTGCCTCCAACACTGTCTGCTTAAGCTTGAACTCTTCTAGATGGGGAGATTTAAAACGTCAGTGATATCTTGCCACAGATCTGCTTATCATGCATTAAATTTTATAAGTTTTTTATGGCGCAACCCTTGGAGCAGGACAAGGTTGAGATCAGAATCGTACTCTGAACTTTCTGGGCAGAGCAAACACTCCAGCAGAAAGGCCCCGCTCCCCCCGCTCCCCCAGTCAGGACCCCATTCACACGTGAAAGGCTCGGTACCCAAAGAGGGCAGCCTTGGAAAAGGCGGGAAATGGTCCTGAGGTTGATTCTGGCTCCATCGCTTTGTTTGGCTTTTGGCTTTGCACTAAAACGTTTTCTTTTCATGAGGGTATTTATCATAATAAACATGTGTTTCTAATGTATCAGTCAGGAGGATGTGTGGTCTTGTTTGTTCTTGATTAAAAAGCCTATGTCAAAAAAGAATCATTTCAAAGTTGCAGTAATAATTGGAGCAATAAGATGGTGAGGGGTAATTAAAGGATGCGGCTTTCTTTCAGAAACAAAAACGGGTCTGGTGACCACATGTCTGCCTCCCTTTTTCCTCAAAGACTGATGAGAGATGTGATGGTAAGAAAGGATGGAGGCTGGAGACACAGCAACCGCGTGCTGGCACGTTAAATCCAGCCCAGCCTCCCACAGCCACTGCGCTCAGGAATTTACACCTTGTAACATCTTAAAGAAACTGAGACCAGCACATTTCATCCCATGTCACGCAGTGGTGACTCCTGGACATGGAGGGACGGCTGGTGCAGCTGTCAACCCCCCACCTCGCACTTTGAACGGGGGTGTAACTGCTGACTCTCCCTGGTTGAACTCTCTGACTTGGAGTCGTAAATCACTTAGGTCATTTCTCTTGAGTTGTAGCCACTTATGGACTTTTCATTTCAGCCGCTTTGACTTGCAGACCTCAGGCCAAATGAGAAGGAGATGTTGTCCTGGGGACAAACTGGTTTTTTTTGCAGTTTTTGGCTGGGGCTGGGTTTGAACCTGCCACCTGTGGCATATGGGGCTTGCACCCTACTCTTTTGAGCTACGGTGTCTGCCCAGGGACAAACTGTTTTTTACTATGTGCTGTGATGTTTTCTTCTTTTTGTAAAAAATCTTGTCAGGTGCATAGGCAGCAAAAACAATGATCCAATGTTCTTGGTCAGGACTGACCATCTTTCGAGAACTGTCCATTGTAACACATTCAGCCCGTGCTCTCTGCCCCATTTTATGCTTTCTGGGCCAATCCTCATGGTTTTCTGTAGTTCCTGTGCCTTTTAATGTGACTGTCCATATGGATTAATAGTCACGAATAAGCGATGTGACACTGACAACCTCCTATGTAGAGTTTGGTGAAACTCTGCCGCACTGGATAAATGTGCCCTGAACTCTAGTGTGAGAAAAATGGGGGGGGGGGAAGAACAGGATACTCCACCTATTGTCTCAGTGGGAAAACAAGACGTATAAACAAGAAAAGCCACAAGAAAAATATAAATCATACTCTGCGTATAGTTGAGCAAATAAATGGCGTGGGAATAGTAAGAGTGGCTTGTGAGCAGCAGTCTGTGTTCTTTTAGAGAGCCTTACGGGAAAGGTGGACCGGCGACTGCCCCAGTCCCTCTAGGAAAGACTCCAGGGAACGCTCAGTCTTCTTTTAAAATGGAATGCTGTGCTCTGACCAGTTACTGATTAAGTTGCTAAGTTACATTGTTTCTTGTTCATTATTCTGCTAATTGAATAGAACATATTTTCAAATAGCTTTTAAAATTTTGTTTTATTTAAAAAACTCATTTGAGAATGAATTGAGGCCAGCATAAGCTTTTATTTGGGATGTTTCAAAGTTAATTATCTGACTCACGAGAGAACAAATTAGGATATTCTTTTATTTTCAGAACCCACATTTGCGCTGTATTTTATTCTGAAGAGCTCAGAACACATCTGTCGCCATTATCCCATTTAAACCCGGCATTCCTTTTGAAGAATCTAGGAAGGCTCACATTTTTAGGAAGCTCCAAGATTTCCAAATAATAAGGACACACTTGAGAAATGGTTATTCAGAGTCAGCCGTCAGTACTCTGAGATCACAGAGCAAAATCCAGAGCAAAGGGTGGGCCTGGGAGGGAGTCAGAGGGACCCGTCTGCGTTCTGTGCTTCTCCTTCACACTGGGATCACATTTCGACTCTGGTACCTTCTGGGTCCCCTGTTTTACAAGTCCCACTCCAAAGGTAGCCGTGTGGTCCCACCTCTCCTCAATTCTCCAGGCGTGGAGTGCCTGTGGGTCCGGGTTTAAGCTTTGCCAGCTCTACACGGCAGCCTCTGCCTCTCTAGCTAAGTTCAAGTGGCTTTATAGATGATATTCTTTACTTCCAAAGACAGCATTCAAGTTTGAAAGGTCGCTAAATGCTACAAGCAATTGAAAAAAATAAACTCTGGAATTGAACTGGTAGGGAGCAGAATAATATATATATGTACATGTAGTAGTGCCTTAAAAACAGTCAATCAGAGTAAGGTGCCAAGTCTGTGTCCAACACCGCCCTGCAGTCCCGACATCAAGGCGCGGTGAGGCTGTATGGTCAGAAGCCACTTAGGTGGCCCCAATCCCAGGCTGCCAGGAGAGGACCTCTCCAGCCAAGAAATCTGCTAGTTGGTAGAAGAGGTCAGACATGATCCGTGAATGGTATTACCAACTGTAGCCTGTAGGAAGTCTATTGTACCCCAAAACTTCTCAGCCCTCTGTGCTTGGTCTTACGAATTTGCTTGATTACTTAAACCCCTCACTCCTTCATTCTCTAGAATATCCTTAATGGGAGTTAAGGACTTGTGTTCTAAGACTTTAACTCTCACGTTTCCAAAAGTCATGTTTCGTTGTATTTTGAGTAAAGGTTATGTTGATTATTCTCTTAAAGGTGTAAAGATGGGGGATGGGCCCCTACAGGGCTGGAGTGAGAGTGTGAGGGTGACTGGAGTTCAGACTCCGATGACAGACAGATGGTGGTAGGAACTCAGGCTTTGTCTAGGCTGATGGGCCTACATTAAGTTTCTTTTGGTTCTTCAGAATTAACTGATAGCATGAAACATTTAAATTTTCTTATCATAAAATTTGGAAATGTTGATAAAACCTTCACAGTATTGAAGTAACCAAGCACATACATATTTGTTTAAGGTCACAAAAAAGGATAACAAGAGCCCAAAGAAGAACTTTTGTCTAAAAATACACTGAGAAATTAGATATACTATAATTCATAAAACTATTAGTGGGTAGCATGAAGTTTGGTCATCAATAACATGCACGTGTTTAACACATAAGTAAGTTTTTAATCTCACTGGAAGCAATAAAATTAAAGGTTGGTCTACTTTTTTCTCCTTAAACATTCTGGGTAATAAATCAGTGGGAGCTATAATAGTATACTATTATTAATATAATGTTAATAAGTTGATTAGCAGACTAATCCATTTCTGATGTGTATTCATAGTATACCAGTGATAGTTTGCAATATTTAGTCCTTCATTACCTTACTGATGGATCAGAAGTTTAATAATCTGTGGTTACTTCTTTTTTGAGGGGGGGACAGAGTCTTACTTTGTCACCCTGGGTAGAGTGCCATGGCATCATAGCTCACAGAACCTCAAACTCCTGGGCTCAAGTGATCCTCTTGTCTCAGCTTCCTGAGTAGCAGAGAGGTGGAACTATAGGTGCCCACCACCATGCCTGGCCATTTTTTAGAGACAGGGTCTCGCTCTTGGTCAGGCTGCTTTTGAACTCCTGAGCTCAGGCAGTCCACCTGCCTCAGCCTCCCAGCGCGCTAGGATTACAGGTGTGAGCCACCGTGCCTGGCTTTATGTGGTTATTTCATTTGTAATTATTATTAACATTATTATTTCAGTTTCAAAAAACTCCTAGAATACATTATTTCCTGGGAATTGAAAGTCCAGGTTTAGAGACCTCATCTGACTTCTTACTGGTGATTTTACTGCAAGTGAGAAGGTGTCAGCAGAAGTCATCTCCTCTGGGAGCGTCTATCATATCAGGATTTCACTGATGTTCCAACTAGCAGGGAAAGGTTCAGCCTGTGGTTGTGATTTCTTTGAGGGGAACCATCTCAATTCCACAAAAGCTTGTGTCAATCTAATTTAAATTTTACTGCTCTCATGTTCTTGAGAAAGAAAAATAAACCCATCGATTAGACTACTATCTGAACTTAAATGCACTTTACAATGGACAAATGCCACATACAAGCCACACCTGTGCCCTCTTGCTGCTGTCAGATTGTGTTTCTAATGATTTAAGTCTTTTTATTTTATTTTTTAAACTAGATTTAGTGAGGTGTAATTGCCTACAATGAAATTCATCCTTTTTAGGCTCAGTGAGTTTTGGTCACTGAATGCCATCGCGTCACCACCAGCACAACCACAATAACAAAGCTGGTCCCTCGCCCCACAGAACCCCTCCTTCCATGCTGTCCTCCTGGTACCTTCTGCTTTGATCTCTTTTCCTCCAGTTTTTCCTTTTCTCAAATAAACCTTATATAAACAAAACCATACAATATGGGAGCCTTTTCTTTCTTTCTTTTTTTTCTTTTGCAGTTTTTGGCTGGGGCTGGGTTTGAACCCGCCACCTCCGGCATATGGGGCCGGCGCCCTACTCCTTTGAACCACAGGTGCCGCCCGAGTCTTTTCATTTTTCATCAACAAAAACCATCGTAAGGTCTTCTTGCTGTTTCAGCCTGTGGTGTGTCTGTATTCATTTTTGTTTTGGGTGTCAGGAGAGACTAAGGCACTGAGAAAAAATAAAGATTAAGAATAAAAAGGACTGTTCACATGGGAGTTGAGAAAAGTGATATCAATATGAAAAACAAGAGGATAGAACAAAATCATTCTGTCTGATTTTGCGCCTTTGGAGAGAAATAAATGCCCTATTCTTGAAATGATCACTCGAAAGTATTAGATTTTTCTCAACTATGGTTACAGTAAAGTAATGTGATAATATATTTCCTTCTGTCACTTATATAAAAAGGAAGGTTCCTTGCTGGTATGATCCGAGTGTGCCCCTCAAAGTTCATGTGTTGCAAACTTAATTCTCAGCACAATAATACTGGGAGGTGGGGCCTTTGTTAGCTGTTTAGGTCATGAGGACTCCACTGTCAGGAAAGGATCAACACTGTTAAAAATGCAGAAAGTTTGGTCCCCTTTCTGCCCTTCCATTTCTTCTGCTATGTGAGAAAGTAACATTTGTCCCCTTGGGACAATAAGCTACCGTGATGGCAGCAGAGAGCAGCTGTCACCACACGTGGAACCCTCCAGTGCCTTGACCTTGCACTTCCCAGCTTCCAGAAGGATGAGAAAATGCATTTCTGTTCTTTATGAATTACCCAGTCAATCTCGGGTATCTTGTTATAGCAACGCAAACAAACTCATACGCTAGCCAACTGAGGATTTCAAAATATTTGGATCTTTCAACATTCTGAACATTTGTAGGTGGAGTAATTTCTTTTTTCTGTAACAAAAGAAACTTATCTTCTTTGGGCCTTGCCAGAGGAGTGACAGCGTGGTCCAACAGGAGGTTCTCTTAGCCGTGTGACCTGGAGCCTGCATCTGCTTGCCTGGAACACGCCAGTTAGTAACAGTCTGCTCCCCACTGTGGTGTTGTGAGCATTGATGAGATAATGCAAAAGAGGCCCTGTGTCTGGGCACAGGGAGCACGGACAGAACCAAGTATCTTGTAATGCAGGGCAGAACACAGAATGTTTAAAAATAATGCGTGACTCTTGTTTATGTATCACAGCAGCCATAGGATGGCACAGAATTTACTCAGTTAAGAGGCAGTAGTTGTGGATGCAGAAAATGGAAAGATGCGGCACCTATTTCTATGATGCAGTCGCTTTAATAGAAGAGGGGGAAACATCCCTTTTAAAGCAATCACAGAATGGATCATAAGTCAACACAGAAATAAGAATGTGATGATTCAGCATAGAACATATAACACAAGGCTGAGGAAATGGGGCTAAGCACAGGCTTCAGAAATTGGGCTGTTTGATGAGATTTCTGGATTTTCTTTTGGAGGCTTTGAGGAGGGGACTGGCCCAGACCGACAGGCCAGCAGGCAAAGAGAAGCAATGGCATCAGTGAGGGCAGGAGGCAGGAAGAGTCAGGGACCACAGAGGAACATCCAGGAGATGCAATGACTCGCACAGAGGGGTTACATTGTAGGGGGCAGCAGAGGAGAAACTGGGGACCTACATGGGAAGTGAAAAGGAAGAGACGGGTGAACATACAGTCAGCTGGCACAACACTAAGTGATGGCATGGCTGATCTGCAGTGCATTCGGGGCTGCTCTAAATTCCGGAAGGGAACCGTGACCTGATGGAAACTGTGTGACAAGAGTGTGCTTGTGCCCCACACGTTACACACAGCTATGGGGATGTGTGAAAGTGTGCAGTGCACACGTCACCACTCCTGCTTGCCTTTCCCATGGCAGACATCAATAATCGATCAGGACTCTGATCTCAGATGCAGCCTCAGAATGCTCCTCAAGGCAGTGTTCTTGAACTTGGTATTTGTTGAGTGAAGTTGGAAAAAGAGATGAAAAACTATTGCCACCCCAGATTCTTGAGTTAAAATACAAAAAGGTGCCAAAAAACGTATAGACAAATTTTAAGAAAGGAAAAAAAAACTGTATTAAAATTGTAATACTCAGTATATAACCTTAACAAAAAGAGAAGCACCAGTCATATTTGAGCACTTCTTAAAATTGCAGAAGTCAAATGTGACCTGGATATTACAAATATAATACAACTCTTTCCTTTCTTAAAATGTGTATACATTTTTTTGCACCCTGTCTATATAAGAGTTGTTAAAAGGCACTATTCAGGTACTGCATTTTATAGCTCATAAGAGTCACTGAAAAAAAAATTTTTTTTTTTTCTTGAGACAGAATCTCACTTTATGATCCTGGGTAGAGTACAGTGGTGTCACAGCTCATAGCAACCTCAAACTCCTGGGCTCAAGCAAGCCTCTTGTTCAGCTTCCTGAGCAGCTAGGACTACAGCCACTGGCCACACACCCAGCTAGTTTTTCTATTTTTATTAGAGACAGAACCTCACTCTTGCTCAGGCTGGTCTCAAACTCCTGAGCTCAAGCAATCCACCTGCCTTGGCCTCCCAGAGTTCTGGGATCACAAATGTGAGCCACTGTACCCGGCTCACTGAGCATTTTGAATTCATCTAGTAGGAAGATCTTTACTAGGACTTTGGCAGAGCCTGTCATAGAAATGCTTTTCACAGGCATTTTCTGAAGTATGGTATGGCATTGTCTCCCTTAAATTTTTTCTAAGATCTGCAAACTTAGAGGACAACTTTACTGAATCCTATATTTTTGTTTCCCATTATTTGTTTTTTCCACAAATAGTCATTAAATATTCATTTGTTAAAAGCTTAACACATTACATCACAAAATTTGTATTTGCACTAAAACTGTGGTTCAGAGCAGTTCAGAATTAGGTTACTGTGGCCGGCCCTATTCATCAGCACGGCTGTCCAACTGCTGGGGGACGGGGATGATTTACACCTAACTGGGAGGCCGAGTGTCCACACGTGTGTGTGTGTCTGTGTGTGAGACAGAGAGAGAGAGAGAGAGAGAGAGAGAACACATCTTGCATAAACCTGTGGACTCTGCCCTGGTATTTATTTCCCACTGGAGAATTCCTGATAAAATAATCCTCTAAATACCTTGACATGTGGTTTAAATCATCAAAGAGAAAAAACCCTTGTAAAAGCACAGCGAGGGCACCCCAAACACGCTCACCTGGCCAGTTCACCCTCTTTGTAGTCAAGGTAAGCCACGGAAGGCTGTCAACTTGGAGTCAGATCCCAACACATCTATTTTAAAGTGTCTTGGTGGCCTGAGCTATGGACGGTGCTCCCAGGAAGGGCAACTTGGGAAGAGCATCATATGACACTGTGTGCTCATTCTCAGAATGTTTCCTGACAAAAGGTCAGAGCTCTCGCGAATGCCTGTGTTGTTATGGGATTTGTTTGTCTTGGGAGCTGGTAAACAGGAGTAAGCAGGGCCAGGCATTTCAGATGCTTACCGTGGGACATGCCAGTGGGCTGACCTCACACTGAGCAAATGAGAATTAAATGGTAATTAAATCCAAAGTTCAGTAGATTGAGACCAACAAAGATGCTGGTGCTTTTGGCATTTTTGTGGGAGGAGGATGAAAACACCTACTTTTAGACAGAGGCCTGGGAGGTGATGTCCTCACCTCTCTTTACAGATGTGCCCTGAGCAGGGCGTGCAGGGGTCACTTAGGGTCACTCGGCTGCACACGGAGTTGCTGGAGTCCACATCTGCCACATTGCAGTATTTAATCATTTTTGGTGCTTCCCCCACCCCATCCCCCTCAAAGCCTCATGCTTGAAAATTCTAGTTATTGAAAAGTTGCTCCTGGGTTGACAGCATCCTTCCCCGGACTGGCCAGAAGAGCTAAGAGGTGCTGAAGGAACTTTGTACCTGTGGCCCGTGGTGAGGGGTCCACAGGGTGCGGGGGAAGGCCCCTCCACCGGGGAGGCTGGTGGAGCCACGTGTGATTCCCCTTTCTCTGAAGTCGTGGACAACCCCCTTGTTGTTCACCTGACATTGTTGATAAGTGCTGTCCCTTTCTTCTTGTGTGTGCTGTCCAGTTCATGCTGAGCAGCAGGGGTGGACACCACAGAGACAAAAACTGGCCTTCGGGACCCGTGACACCTCCATACCGCAGTCCTAGGAGGGGCTGGCGGGCTCCAGGGGCTGGGGTGGGACAGGGCAGATCCAGGGAGACACTATGGTGGGGTTGTTCTGGTGACAATGTTTCCACCTGCCTGTCTTCTCGTTCATCGGGACAACTCCCATTCATCCTTCAAGACAGCCCTAAGGCCGCCTCCTCTCTGAATCTTTCCCAAGACTTACCTTCCTCCCCAGTCCCTCCTTCATGTTCCCAGAAAGATGAGTTTCAAATGGGGCATCTGGGTTGGATGGTTTCTGAGGCTTTGCTGGCAGCACTGCCTCCTGTCCCAGCCGCGCTCTTTAGCTGGTGGCCAGCCCTGCACCAGCCTGAATCAGGATGGGGAGGAATCTGTCTTCTAAGGCATGTCTTCTGGGACATGGGTTGTCTGAAGATGCTGGGTCCCTGGGTCCTGCCCAGCCGGATGCTGCCTGATGAGCAGTGGCATGCGGACGGCACTATCTCCTTTTCTGGTCTCTGTGAGCAGATGCTGATGGAGTGCCGGGGGTGGCTTCAGAGGCCTTCTTCCTCTTCCCCCTTTCTGTTCATGAGATGTGTTCTATACCTGCTGCAGAATCTGGGAGCCCCAGCAACACCTGTCTTCTCTGGAGGGGAGACCTAGAGGTCTCTGTCTGTTGGACTCCCCCCAGCCCATGGTCATTCACTTACACACACACACACACACACACACACACTCACTGGCTGAGGGCCCCCTGAAGCCTCTGTAGTTACCTTTACATTACAGTAACACTACTGGCTGGAGAATGGCCGGCACTCTTGGTTAGTTCTGTGTGCTCACACCGGCTGAGATCCCCTACCATGCCCAACACTCTTCTGCCTTTTTCTTCCTGGTGCTTGTGCTGAACTGGCCGAGGCCAGTGCTTGGTGTACACAGGGTCCCCCGGCTCCCACCAGAGAATGCAGCTCCAGGGGATTGAACTGGTTCTGTTTGCAGCTGTGTCCTCAGAGCCTAGAAGTGTGCCTGGCGCACAAGGATGTCAAATGAATGAGCCCTCAGTCCCCTGAGCTCACATCTTGGGCCATTCACTCCACCCATCCAGGCCTCCATCCAGGGTTGGGGTGGGAAGGGGAGGGTGGCAGAGAGAGGCGAAACTCCAGCTAGACTGAAGGTGGGACTGAAGCAGCAGGGACTTTAGTGAGAAGACCGTCCTGCAGAGACTGGCTCAGTACAGCTGGCCACAGCAGAATCACACAGCTGGGGGCCCTCACGAAGAGACTCGGTGAGCCCTGCCTTAGTCTTTGTCCTACAGCAAGGAAAAGATGCAGGGACATGGGTGTTCTGGCCTGCCTCTGTGAGATGCAGAGACTTGAGAGCAGGTGGACACACAGCAGAGACGTCCAGAGGACAGATGCTCCTGAGATAGGAGCAAGGGCTTCAGCAGAGGGTGCCGGGCTGCTGCCCCTGCAGGCCCCAGACCAGCCTCTCACTGCCACACGGAATGTCACGCAACTTCTGCACAGACACCACCATGAGAGAAAGGATGAAGGAAGACCTCCCAGGAAGCAATAATCAGCCTGCCACAGAGTGTGAACATTGAAGGGGCTGAACATCTGACCTCCTGTAGACAGAAGACCAAAAGGGGCGGAGACCTCTTGATTTGCATATGCAAATGTTTGATTTGGTGTCATTGGCTGTAGGCTTGAGGGCAAGATGAGGTTCATCACAGACAACAATACCTTCTACAAGGGAGTCTAACAATGCCTTTAAAACACACCTAAGCCTAGGCTGAACCTCAGCTGTCCTTCCTCCTTCCCAGCTACCGTCAGCCCCAGATGAGGTTATAGGGAAGATTTTAAAGAGTAGAAAGTCCGAGTAGATGACAGAGATCACAGAGCAGAGGCCTGCAGGTTGCAGGGGAGGTAAGAGTTTCACAAAACCTCAGAAACGTAAACATCATTCTTCGTCTCCAGGTAGAGGGCAGGGGCTGCTTCTGTCCTTAGTGTGTTGCTTGTCTAGTGTCCTCTGCTTTGGTGCCTCATGCCTGGGGACCCTCCCGTTCTGCTCTTCCGTGGTGCATACTGCACAGAGCAGAGGGCCCGGCCCATCCATGAGCCTTCAGCCTCTCCTGCTAATCCACCACTGCTCAGGGACACAGAGCACATGCCCTCACTGGGAACATTCCCACTCTCTTTGATTCTTAATGTATCCTGGTGACAAACTTATCCTAACACATTAAACCCTCGGTTGCTTTGTGTCGGGAAACTCTGGCAAACTCAGGGAGTAAATGCCAACAAGTGTGGCTTAGCTGCAGGCAAGGTGACCAAAGGGCGAGGTGGCTGCTCTGCTTTGGAAGTAAATGTGTCTGTGTGCTGAGTGGGGTGGGTGAGCAGGGTGGGAAGGGGTCTGGGGGGGCCAAGAGAGGGCTCTGCAGAACTATGAGGTGCGTTTTCTGTTAACAGACCGCTACACACACGCAGCTTTTTGTGAGCATTTCTGCTTTTGTTTGTTTGGTATGGAAATCGTGAAAAGACTAGCTGATTTCTAGTCTGAATTCTAGAAATTAGACTTCTTGGGGCAGAATATGACCAGCATAGCTGGTGATGATTCCCCACACTGGAAGCATCACGGGGTCAGGGTCACAGGATGGTCTGATCAGCCGGACCTGGATCATTTAGATGAGCCCAAACCAGAAGGAATTCTGCAGGTGACCCCAAGAACATAAGGAGCCCAGGAAGTCACAGAAGTCTTGGGGAGAGCATTGGACTTATTCACACCATGGGTTTCAAGACAATCTTACCTAGATTTCAGACCGACATCTGGATTTCATTAATTGAAAGTCACAGCCAAACCTAATATCTTTCCCTCCTCTCTTCCCGTCTCGGTGAGCTCTTGTTTCCCAGGCATTTCAAGTTTTCATTCCTTAGGTGGAGCTGTTTTCTATTCTCTTCAAAAACACAGAGGAAGGAGGAAGACCACGTTCTGTCTTTGGGTTTCTTGTTTCCAGGGTGGAGCCACGCCGGTTAAAAGAACGTGACTTGAGAAGCAGAAAATCCTCAGCATGGCTCCACATCAAGATCATGCTTTATGGAGCTGGCAGTGAAGGTATTATGTGTGCAAATATTGAACAAATTCTCCAACTGAAGGGCTTGAGAACCATGATTCGAAACCAGGCTGTCCTCTCCCCGCTGTGGAGACGCCCACTGCGCACCTGCAGTATGCTGGGCTCTGGGGAGGCCTCGGATCCCATTTTCCCTGCAACAAAATTCGGCTGTTTCTGTGCCTCTGAAGCCAACAGAGGGCTTCCACAAACTTTTCACCATGTCCCACCACATTCAACTGCTTTTAGTGCCACTGTGCTAAAACATATCTTTATTCAAACAAACAGAATTTAGATCCCTGGCCGAACCCTGTGGCTCATGCCTGCAATCCCAGCAGTCTGGGAGGCCAAGGTGGGTAGATTGCCTGAGCTCAAGAGTTGGAGAGCAGCCTGAGCAAAAGTGATCTCTATTGAAAATAGAAAAAGTAGCCAGGCATTGTGGTGGATGCCTAGAGTCCCAGCTACTTGGGAGGCTGAGGTAGGAGGATTGCTTGAGCCCAGGAATCTGAGGTTGCTGTGAGCTATGATGCCATAGTACTCAACCCAGTGCCACAAAGTGAGACTCTGTGTCTTAGAACAACAGCAACAACAATAACAAATTTAGATCCCTTAGAAATAAAAGGGTCTTGTTTTTGACTCACATAATTGAATGGCATTGGGGTGGAGGCTGCCTCAGCTGCCAGTCTGGCTTTGTGTCTCCTGGTCAGTCTGCCTCCAGTGCTGACCGAGTGGACTTCTGGCACGCAGACTTATACTGTACCTGGGCAGAAATTCTAGGGTGAAGAGAACGTCTTTTTGGATTGCTTTGGGAGAAACTTCTTGGGGCAGAATATGACCAGTGTAGTTGGTGATGATTCCCCACAGTGGAAGCATCACGGGGTCAGGGTCACAGGATGGTCTGATTGGCCGGGCCTGGATCATGTGCCTGGTCTGTGGTCACAGAGGATGAGCCAGCCCCACTGGGACCGGGGGAAGTGATTCCTCTACTAAAGGTGGAGTCTTGCAGCGGGGGTGGAGGTGTGATTGGCACCCCCAGTGGGACTCCACGTCCCATGAAGAGCTAGCATTCAGAGGTGCGGGGTTCTCCTGCACTGGGAAACGGGACCCAACAGGCTCTAGGGGAGAAGAAGTCTGTGCCGTGTGTTTGTGAGTCTTAAGAAATATGCACTTAAAACCTAAACCTAGAATTCACATGAGTCGAATGAATGTGAGGAGTAGGTGGGTGAGGTGAAAGAATTTGAATTCGTCTGTTATGTGCTCAGAGTTAACATAAGAATATACATTAAAAATCCCATCAAAATATTCTTTCTCATTTGCTTATATATTCATCTTCCTATCTCTCCACTGTCTACCTATGATTTGTGTGTTGTGTCTGATTAGATAACACACACACCAACACACACTCAGACACACACACAAACTCTACTGCATGGTGGAGTCACCCAGTAGCCGGCTCACAGGCACACATGTCAGACAGTGGGCCCAGCTGATTTAGAGTTGCTATAAATTAATCTTCCACTAAATCGATTATGTTCTCATGCTGGTACACACAGGTATCGGTGGAGAGTTGTCCTCCCAGTTCCCGGGATTGTGCAATTGTTTCAAAACATCAAGGAAAGAGGAGATGAGACACAGGGCTTTATTAGCCAAATGTAGCTTGTGCTTCTGACTTCAGCAGTGAATTTCTTGTGGTGGACAGAGAGAAGTAACCCAGGCAGGTAGCACATGTAAAATCACTCACCGGCTCAGAAATCCCGGGCTTAGTGTCTGCTGGCTTTGTTTTTGAGTTCCAAGAGCTATTAGTTTAAATGTCAAAATTTTTTATCTGGCTCATGTTCCAGGAGAACGTAGCAGAAAGTGAAGCTCCCGTACGATACTTGCTTTTTCGTTGTTAATTGTAGTGGGTATCCTAACACAGCTGTTTAAAGTATATGCACAATTTAAAATAGTTGCATGCCCAATACCTGGATTAAAACAAGATTACCAGTGGTTTAGAAGCCTATTAATGAAACCACACCCAACAAATCTAGCTCAACTTTTACATAATAAAGCTGTAAGTTGTTTCTCAGTTGTGCTGGGCCCCAAGTTGAGGGTCACATAACTTGAGCATGCCCAGATGACTCTAGTATGAAACCATAGAGGGCCTTAAATGTTCAGTCTGATTGTCTGGTCGGAGCAGGCCATCTGCACCCTGCTGCAAGGTCAAGCAAATCACCCCTCTTTGCTTACCAAACCCAGCCCAGCTTGGGAGACAGATTCGAGCACTTCCTCCTGTCTCCCGCCAGTCGACCTGCAATAAAGCTTTTCTTCTCTGAAAGGCCAGTGCCCTGGTTCTGGCTTCTTTGCACGTTGGGCAGTGAGCCGCTGACTGCTGGGTGACACCAAGACCCCTTACCACAAGCATCTCCCACTCTCTCCCCCCAAAGGCGATTGGGCTTCTCAGTTCTGTGTTGATCATTCTCTTGCTGCTTCTCCTCGTAGCTTCTCCTGTTTATTCATCCCTAAACAATATGTCGTTCAATTTCACCTGCTCATGAGCTTGAAGTAGGTGAAATAATACTGAACATGTGGCTCCGAGACCTGCTTACTCTGCTCAACACGCACTTGAGACTCTCTCTCTGTCGATGCAGGTGGCTCCGGCTTGGTCATCTTCACTGCTGGTAATCGTCCGTTTGAATATACAGCAGCGTGTTTGTCAATGTTGTGGTGAACATTCTCGTCTCCAGGTGGACGTGTCCAATCATTTTCCTTGGAGATTTTGAGTCACTGGAGTAGAGGAGTGAGCCTTATTTTTAGGTACTCTGCAGAGATGTCTTCCTCTGTCAGGACAGTGAGGTGAAGCTTTTTAACGAATGACAACATGACGGTGGCGGGGACGTTAGGCCCTCGGCACATTCTGTGGCTCTTTGTTTTCACGCAGAATTGCTGCCTTTGCCCTCTCACGTCTTTCCCTTCACTTCCACACACAGAAGGCTGCTTCCTTCTCTTTTTCTCTCCCAGAAGTAACGCTGCTTCTAGGCTGCCTTGCTGAGTTCTGTCAAATTTCCCGTAACTGGAGCTGTGACCCACAGTTCCGGACTTGACTTGTGTTTATCACTTTAGTGCTTCACGCTGGACTTTTGCTTTCTGGGGGTGAGTTTGTACGTTTTACCTACGGCCTCCACTCACCTCTTCTCTTACCTGTGCAGTGTCTCAGGGCTGCTCTCCCTCCACTGGCCCGGCCAGTAGGTTCACAGGTGGCCGGGAATCTAGTACCATCTCCACTGGACTAGAGAGCTCTATTTTTTTCTCTACTTATAATTTGAACTTTGGGATATTTTCTGTCTCTTGGGTCATGTGCTGTTCATGTGTTCTTTTTTTGATCTTATAGTTTTGGGGAGCATGGGTGCAAAGATTCAGATTTAGGCAACTGCCATCATCCCAGTGCCTGTCAGAATTCCTATGTGTACCGTACTGGGAATGAAAGCTCTCATGATTCAGGAATAATCTGTCAGGCGTGGCTACCCGTGCTCTGTTTACCTTCAGAATTCTCTTAAATGGATCTGTAAGGCAATTCCTTGACCCTAACTGAGCCCAGTGGTCCTTGGCACACTTGGGATTCGGGGTCAGTAGTGCACTGTCTTCGAGCCTCCCTTGCTTCCTCCCACTCGGTGTGCCAGCCAACTTGTTGACCTCGAATGTGACTCCAAGGACAGCACAGTGACATTTGCCAACACAAGTATTTCTAGAAGGTACTGGGAGTAATACAGTACTTATTTGATAGTAAAAAATAATCCACCAGTCAACCCTGAGAGATGCCCATCCCCTCACCAGAAAAGAATCATTATCTGCTGTGACTTTTCACAAACCAAGATTTTTGTCCTTCCAGTTTAAAAAAAGTTTGTTGTCTAAAGCTAACATTGGTAAAATAACATTGGCTTTTAGCTAGCTCGGGTGAAAGCGGAGGTGCTGCTAGGCTCTGCGGAGAACCCGGCTCTGTGCTGTCTCCAGGCCTTTCCCCTCTCCGGCTGCACCTGAGGAGCCCCAGCGGGGAGTCTGGAGGCCTAAGGTGATGGGGACGGACAACGCACTTGCTCTCTCTGGCTGCGGTCAACGTATAGGAGGTTGGAGAGTGGATCTTCTAGATTTCCTAACAACTCTACTATTCTGTGAATCAATGGATGTCTTTTAAATTATTTCTGATTAATATGAGGGTACAAACGGTTAGGATACAATGTTTGTGTTTGGTAGGTGAGGCCCCTATTGTACTGTGTCCTACTCCCCGGAGGCGTGACCTGCACCCTACATTGACGATGGCTGTCTTTTTTGTTTGCCAGTATAAATCCCGGAACTCAGGCCATCACGCTTGTTTGATGTTGATTTTCTTTACTTCATCTGTGTGGGACTTAAGGTTAGTAACGATAAATCATTTTAAAGTTATTTCTAAATGCATGTTCAATTATTAGATTGCCTTAAAGCTTTAAAAAATGCTTTCAAAAAACCTTTCAAAATTATTTGAGCATCATTTTCATAATTCACAAAAGAATAAAGGTTCTCCCTTGTCGAGAAGAAGCAACTGCAGAGTACAGAATGATTTTTTTCCCCTCTGACAATTCTTGTCAAGGGATAGCTCGTCGGCGTAGCCAGTTTCCTCCTGTGGGAGGGGGATGAGAGACAGGAGGCAGACTCCTGCCTACATCACATCTTGTCTACAAATATAGCCACGTTATCAGGAAAGAAAATATTTGGACATAGTTTAAAAATTAATATCTTTTATTTTATTTGCTGATTCTTTATAGTTGTTGTCTTTAAAAGTATTTGTGTAATGATTTTGTGTTCTTTTTAATTATTTAAATTGCTTCCCCATGTATGTTGGAGAAGTCATCTGAACCCATGGATTTTGTTTTAGTTATTTGTTAAATCTGTCGGGTAAGATGGCCTAAAACAATTTCTTGCCCTAAATTAACATTCGTATATCAAGACCAATGACATCAATAAAATGAATTTATAGGTTTATTATATTAGCACTTTATTGCATGTGTCCAAGATAATTAGAAAATAGAAATAAAGAAGGAAAATTATACATAATCTATTTATAATCTTAACATCTAATGATAATCATCATTAACTTTACTGTAATGGTTGTGTATAAATCACTTTTAACTTTAGTATAAAGATTAAAAGACAAATATATATATATATATGTTGTTGTTGTTATAGTTGTCATTGTTATTTAGCAGGCCCTGGCCAGGTTCAAACCTGCCAGCCCCAGATACATGGCCAGCATTCTATCCACTGAGCTACGGGCATCAAGCCTAAAAGACAAAAATATTAAAAATAACTATAGCAACAATGCTTTATTAGCAGACACACAATATAAAAAGAATAAAATTATGACATGAAAAACATAGTCGGGAGGAATATTGTAGAGTTTTTGTATGTAATCTAAGTTGTCGTTACCTTAAAATAGCCTGTTAACAACTATAGGATATTTTGTGCAAGCCCCATGGTAACCACAAAGCCTAGACCTATGGTGAATACACAAAAGATAAAGAGAAAGGAATCAGAGCATCTCACTATTGAAAATCATCAAAGGAAGATAGAAAGACAGGAACAAAGGAACGACAAAACACAGAATAAGGACCAAAATGGCAATGGAAAGACCTCACCTAGCAATGATTACCTTAAATGTAAATGGATTAAATTCTCTAATCAAAATGTAGAAAGTGGCTGAAGGAATAATTTTCCTTTTACCCAACACAGTTCTTAACTGGGACTCCCTGTAACAAGAGTCACATTACTAGGAGAGAAACAAAAGAGGTTTACTGACATGTTTACTTCATGCCCACATGAGAGAAAACCTAGAGAAATGAATAAGTCTCCAGAGAAGATGTCAAAAAAAATGCTTCCACTTCAGGCTTAAATACTGTCATTATCTGAAACCAAAGAGAAAAGGGTGGGGTAAGGGGACTGGTGAAGGAGAGATGGCCAGGAAAAATGCTGTCATTTGAAGGTAGAGTTTGTTACACAGATTTCAGGCTAGGCCTTCACCATTGGCAGAGAGCATCTAATGACTTAATTGCCCTTTCTGGTGCGGAGAGGGAGGCACCCTTACTAATGGAGGTTTCCATTATAGATATAAATTGCTTTTATAAAAGGGCAACTTTTCAGAGCTAATCCTGTGACTGTAGTTTCTCAAAATAACCAATTCAAAATAACCAATGCGTCAAAAAGGCATATTTTCAGGCAGCCTGATCTGGTCTCCTGCGGTCACATTTTGTGGTAGGAGGTCCCTGTTAGTTTGTTCAATTCACCGGTTAAATTGCATGTGAGCAGTTCCCAGTTTTTGGCAATTATGACTAAAGCCACTAAAAAGATTTGCATTCAGATTTTTGTTTGAATACATGTTTCTATTTTTTTGTCTTTAGAAGAGGATTCCTGGGTCATACAGTAGTTCTATGTATAACTTTTTTTTTTTTTTTCTTTTTGTAGAGATAGAGTCTTATTCTATTGCCCTCGGTAGAGTGCCGGGGCATCACATAGCTCATAGCAACCTCCAGCTCTTGGGTCTAGGTGATTCTCTTGCCTTAGCCTCCGGAGTAGCTGGGACTATAGGTGCCCACCATAACGCCTGGCTATTTTTTTGTTGCAGTTTGGCTGGGGCTGGGTTTGAACCCACAACCCTCGGTATATGGGGCCGGTGCCCTACTCACTGAGCCACAGGTGCCGCCCTCTATGTATAACTCTTTAAGAAACTTTCAAATTGTTTTCCAAAGTGGCTGACCTGGATTTCACTTCCAGCAGCAACTCAGGTTCTAACTGTATGTTGGTGTCTGAACTTGATAGCGTCACTTTTTTGGTTTACTTCTTGCCAGCCTAATAGATGGGTAGGAGTTTCTCCTCCCGGTTTTATCTTTCATTTACCCGGTGACTAATAATGCTGAGCATCTTTAAATGTGCTTATTTGGCATTTGTGTATCTTCTTGGGTGAAGACTTTAAATCTTGGGCCCATTGTAAATTGGGCTATTTGTTTTTTTATTATTAAATTTTAAGATTTCTTAATATATTTTGGATTCAAGCCTGATGTCAGATATGTGTTTTGGAAAATTTTTTTGCCATTTTGTGACTGTTTTTTTTTTTTCGTTTTCAGTGTTTTGATGAGCAAAAGTTTTAAGTTTTGATGAAGTTCCATTTATCAGCCTTTTCTTTTGTGTATCTTGCTGTTTATGTCTATCTAAGAAATCATCGCCTAGCCCAGGGTCACAAGATTCTCTCCTATGTTTTCGTATAGAGGTTTATAGTTTCAGTTTCTGTATTGATGCCTGGCCCATTAGTTTAACTTTTAAGGTGTGAAGAATGGGTAGCTTTGTTTTTTTGATTATGGTTGGCCAATTGTTTTGGTATCATTTGTTGAAAAAAACCATCATTTATCTGTTGGATTGCTTTTGTGTCATTGCATTTTGATAGATAACATAAGACAGTAATCGGTATATATTGGCAGGTGCTGGTTCATAGGTGTCTTTGGCTGGGTCTATTTGTGTCACCTGTGTTGCTGAGACAGCAAACACCTTCCACTTTATTCTGTGAGCTGACCCATTTAGAAGACCTGGTCTCCATTAGGAAAATCACCTAAAATGTACTCTTTACCTTTGAGTTTGCTTACATTAAAGCTTTTCTTAATTTTAAAAACAAAAACTAGAAAAAATAAATTCCTAATTTATGGCTCTTTGGAATTTAGAGTGCACTTTTGTAAAGAAGTAGTATTTGAAAATGATGCTTAGTACCCAAGATCGCTCACAAATATTTGATTTATCCTTCATGAAGAAGAAATGCCTGCAAGTAATGGCTCTTTGATGGGAGCTTATTTAAATGAGCTCGAGTATTATAGACACTAGTTCTTTAGTAGAACCAATTTAACCTCAAATGTATGACTTTCCTTTTCTTGATTATTTTATGCATTACTCATGATGGTGCAGGCTGAATGATGTTCATTAAATACCTGCTATATGCAGAGAGGTACTAGGGCTTTCTTCCGTTTTTAAAATTAATCTCATTCCTGTAACAACTCTGTAATGTAGATGATTTATCTCCATTTTATAGATTTGAAAACTGAGATCTTCAGAAGTCATTCAGTTTTCTCCAGCTCTCACACTTAATGTGATGGATCTGGAGTTCAAATCCAATTCTGTCTGACTTCAGAGTCTACTATTCTGTGATGATTAGGTCAACTTCTCTGCCAATGAAATAAATGATAAGGGGGGTGGAGAGATCGCTCTTCAAAGACAGAGTAGGAGAAAGGGGATGAGTGCATATGAGTGAAAAAGACTTAATAGAGGTGAATATATTCTGCCAAAAAAAAAAAAAAAAAAAAAGCCTTTGGAGAGGAAAAAAGGATGGGATGCAAGGACTTCTTCTTTCTGACCACTAGGTGACACCATTGACAGGAAACACCTTGGTTGCTGTCTGGAGGTGGTGGAGTTGCTGAGGTGGTGAGAGCAGGTTAGAGGGGACACAGGCAGAAAGGCCCAGGATCTCAGGGGGATGTTGTAGCTGTCTCCACTGTGGACATTTGAAGCAGTCAGAAGTGGTGTTGGTCACATGGAGAGTGCCTTGTGGAGAAAGGTGTCCAAAGTGTAGGGCTGTTCTGCTGCCGCTTTCCATCTAAATGTGAGCCATTTCTGTTCCTACCAAACATTAACTAGGAGGCAATGTCAGTGTAGGAATAGAGCACACATCTGGAGAGTGGCTTTGTATGCTGGAGCCTGGTCTGCACTGGGAGCTGCGTTATCCCAGGCAGTCACCTAACTTCCCTGGGCCTCAGTTTCCTTCTCTATAAATGAGGTATAGCAGTATCTACCTCGAAGAGCGGTTGGACAGATTAAATGAAATAATAGATGTGAAGCATTTTAGAATAGTACTGTCCTCAGAGTTCCTGTTAGGTGCTGCTGTTGTTGTTGTTTTTAGGAATCTCTAAAAAAGATGACAGCTAAACTAAAATTAAAAGTGAATGAATTAACACAGTTCCCGATGCTAAGAGGGAAGTCTTTTAGTTTAGATGATGCATTTTTTTTTGCTTTTGTTGAGTGTAAACACAATATTCTCAGTTGAGGTGAGCACCAAATGTTAGTCTCCTGTGTGGCTTTTCATTTTTTAATAGAAGAAAAGCTCATCTTTGCATATTTTGGTAAGAAATCACATAAATACTGTCACGTTCACGGTCAGCTCTAGACAGAATTTCAAGGTGATGACGTTTGTCTTGACACCTCAGCTCCCTCTGGCATCTTGCCTCTTCCCCTCCCTCTTCCTGCCTCTGCCCTCCTTCACCTTCCCTCTCTCTCCCCCGGGGCCATCCTCAGCTGCTCTGTGAAACACCCAGAATGCTTTTCCTCCCTAATGCAGAAGTTGTGAAGTTAATCCTTCTCCACTCCCCACAGAACTCCAATTCAGTCAACCCTTCTATCTTTGGAGATCAAAAACTGGATTCGACTAATTCATAACAAATGGAGAATGAAGGATAGTCTTACCATCCCCAGGCATGTTTGCATTTTGTGAAGACTTGCTAGTAGCCAAGAGAGATCTGTAGCTGATGGCATTTCAAGCCATGTAAGAAAGTAAAATGAAGAATTGTGAGTGCTATTAAGGAGGGTTTGAGAGTGTGAGGTCTGACAATTAAGTTTGAGAACTCATCCTAGAAAAAGTGCTCACTGCTGAATATCACTATGGTCACCTTCAAGGTACTCACTCTCCTTGGGAAGCACCAACACTGGTGCCTGGTCCACCTTTCAAAGCAATTTTGGAGCTCTTTTTCTGAAATGGCCATAAAGCTGTCATCATGTTACCCTTGATGTCTTGAGTCATTAAAATGTCTTCCTTTCAATATTTCTTTTATCTTTGAGTAAAGAAAAAAGTCACTGGGGTTGGATCAGGTGAGTAGGGAGGGTGTCAAATACAGTTATTTGTTTAATGGCTAACAACTCCCTCACAGACAGTGCTGTGTCAGCTGGTGCATTGTCGTGATAGAAGAGCCATGAGTTGTTGGCCAAGATTTTCAGTTAAGATTTTCCTAACTTTCTCTCTATTGATGTTTACTTGGTCTGCCTCTCACAGTCAGCTGACAATTTTGATACACAATTTGATGAATTTTTGCAAAGTGTTTGTCAGTTCTGCTCTTTCCTGGCTGTCCTGACCTTTTTCATGAGTGTCACCTTCTCTCCATTTGTACACTGCTGTTTTCTTCCTGGCATTATCCTCATAAGCTTGGACTAACATGTCCCTGATTTCACATCTACTTTTGCTAAGTTTAACAAGAAATTTATGAATGTTTGTTTGTTGCTCTGGTTCAAGCTCCAATGTTCTTATGACAGCACACAAAAACACAGAACCACATTAGCGAATGCCACCAGCAAGACCCCAAAACATGTTGACACAAACACATCTGTGAAACACTCATACATCACAGCACTTATGTAGCCATCAGGGAAGTACAGGTCACTGAGCCTCACCAATAACTCAGAGATTTCATTTATTCAATAATTTTAAGTGTTTTCATCAGCTTTTTACCAGCATTGCTTGCATTGAGGAAAATTAATTCCTTTAATCTCTTTTTGTATCCTCATTTTACCATTTTCAACACTATTGTACGGCAGAGGACCCTGGTTACTTTTCCATAGCCATTCTCTCTTCTTTTTTCCTAGTAATAAAGTGCCTAACTTTATGGTCATCAGAATAAAGACTGCACTCCCCAGCTTCCCTTGTAGGAGTGGCCTCGTGTTTGCATTTTGGCCAGTAGGACACAAACAGGAATGTTGTTTGCAACTTAAGAAATATTCTTATAGGAAAGGGCCCATAGAATATCCTGTTTCTCCTCCCAGGTGGCTGGGAGGTTGAAAGCCCTCAACACCATCTTGGACCAGGCTACTGAAGGCCTGGGGTGACCGTAGGAAGCAGGCTGGAGCCTGCGGGCTTGAGGAGTTAATCAAATTACTATATCTGCTCTGGGCTGCTGTTCCCTGAAACTTTGATGTAATAGAAACTTTGTGTGTTTAAACCATTATTCATTTGTGTTTTTATCTCATATAGTTGAATTTAATTCTAGCTGCACATAGTTAGCAGAAAGCTATCGGTAAACTAAGTAGCCAGCTCATAGGTAATTGTGAATACTTAAAAAGTATAACTCAAATTCACTAAAACAATTAGATGGTGTTTTTTTTCCAGATAGTATCTATACTCCACGACCTTCACCTCTTAGCAGTAGAGTCTCCCTCTCTGGTTCTCTGGACTAGAGATGAACTCTGTTCAACAAAACTTTCTGCGATGATAAAAATGTTTGTGTTTTATCATTCTGGTGGAGGCCACTGGTCTCATGTGATTCTTGAGCACTTGAAAGGTGGCTTTTGGGACCAAGGAGCTGAATTTTAAACTTTGTTTTAATTAATTAAATTTCAGTAGCTATACATGACTTGTGGCTACTGAATTAAATAGCATCACTCTGATTCTGGGAGTTTGGCTCTTACTCAACTTGTCCCAAGTTTTCCTTAATTTGAGCTATATTTTTGAGCAAAGAAACTGAATACTGAAAATAGTAAGTGGCTTAGGGAACCGGTTACGGCCACCTGAAGCTGCCTCTGACAAGGCAGGATGAGCACTGGTGGAACTTAGAACATCTTTCCCCAAGACGGGAATATGGTGAACACATGGACCTTCAATGCGTCTCTCTTGAACTTTTTAGAATCTTAAAACACAGACAGTTGAACAGATCTGGTTCTTTTGGTGGCAGCCCTCAGAGGCCACAGGTGGTGAGTGGCTGACTTTGTTCTTTTTTGGCCCTCTGCCACGTCAACCCTCAGACACTGCACTGTGGTCCTATGTCTCACCAATTTCCGGGCCCGTTCCCGTCCCCTGCTGAATGACAAGGTGTCTTTCCCATGTCTCAGGTGCTCACCGAGGTCCATAGTCTCCGTGATGGGTGACACGTGTGGGTGAGGCTGTTCACCCCCATCTTCCTGCGTTCAGTTGTAAGATGGCACCCTCTGCTAAAACAGACACCCTCTGCTGGTGGCTTAGCAGTCACGTTCTGTCAGCCTCTGAACCAGGACTGCCACTAGCAAAGGGGACCCTGTTTATCTGCTAACTCTGCACCACAGCACGGATATTTGCAACAGTTGGTGAGAAGGAGCCAGGGATTTTGGCTTCTGTGTGGCTTCCTGATACCACCTGTCAGGAAACGCGCCTTAGAGGCTGTTTTCAAATTTAGAAAAGAATGCTAGAACTCCAGGAAAGCTCAAGATCTTTGTCAGGAGACTGGACCTACTCTATGTTTACAGTGTTGTGCTAGATTCTGCAATTTTCCTTTTTTAATTTTTTGAGACAGATTCTTACTCCATTACCCTGGGTAGAGTGCCATGGTGTCATAGCTCACAGCAACCTCAAACACTTGGGCTCAAGTGATCCTTCTGCCTCAGCCTCCCAAATAGTGGGGACTACACATGTCTGGGTAATTTTTCTATTTTTAGTAGAGATGGGGTCTTGCTCTTGGTCAGAGTGGTCTTGAACTCCTGAGTTCAAGCAATCTACCCTACCTGCCGTGGTCTCTCAGAATGCTGGGATTGCAGGTATGAGCCACCTTGCCCAGCCAGATGATGTGATTTTCTGAGCAAGTGGATTTCCTGGCTTATGAATTATTCTGCAGGGAGGTTTCTCTGAATCTCTGCTTAAATTCTAGACATTAACTCTTGACAGGCAGCAGAGGAAATGTGTGAGTGGTCCTGACTCTTTCCCAAAGGCTGAAGACTAGAGCTCTGACTGGTCTATACCCTTGTGTGTGCACTTCCCTATCCAATCCAAGGGTTGACTGTGCTGTTGAAGGCAGGCTCTTCATTCCTACAGGGAAGGTACCACCACCTGGAAAATTTCTATTTCCTTTGTGGGCCCAGAGAATTTTGGTGCCATCCAGATGTGGGGTCATGTCCTGACTCCACGGCTTACTAGCTGTGTGATCTTTGGCAGCTTTTGACTTATCTATGACTTGGTTTTTATAAAATGTGGATGGTCATTGATTGCCCTTGCAGTCTAGTCAGAGTTCAGTAAATAGCACAGTTATTATCACACCTTCCTTCAAATGAATGATCACACCATCATTCTTTCCATTAAAAAAATTAAAGTGCCCACTTATGTGTTTTTAAATTCCAAGCAGTTACTGGCGCAGACTCCCAAGAATATAAAGTATATGTGTGAACTACGTCGTGTTGTAGTTGAAGTCAGGTTCTCATGGAGGGAGGCAGGGCCAGGGATGCTCAGCAAATCATCCCCCAGGACAGAGTCAGGGTTGCAGGGTCCGAGGGGAATTAGCTGTTTTGAGCCAGACAGAGCAGGTGGAATGCATTGCTAAACAGTACGCGTATGTCATTGTTCTTTCTCTGTTGGGAGATTAAATAAAAGCCAGCTTACCTCAATAAAATCATGAAAAAATCTGAAGTTATCCACCTACGTAGGGTGAGGAAAACCTTGTCCAGAAGAGGAATTGGTGTCATAATGGGCCCTGGAAGGTAGGGGACCTGTCCCGGGAGGCCTGTCCACTGGGATGCAGAGGAGTATGGAGTGTCAGGTGGGTTGAGGGTCAGTTCTCTGCTGCCTGAGTAAAAGGAAAAATATTTGCCTATTTCTAGATTAATGCTAATCAAAACTATGACATCCCTCCCAAACAGTGGCTTAAATAAAGTAAATGTTTATTTCTCTCTCATGTAAATGAAGTCTTGGGACAGGCATTTTGTGAATACTTATGCAGCTGCACTAAGTTGGGGGTCCAGTTTGTTTCCAGCTTACCACTTCACCCTCCGAGAGAAGCGGCCTTCACCTCAGGGTACAAGATGGCAGCTAGAGTACTGGCCATCACAGCCATATTCCTTCCTGAGAGCAAGATGGAGGGAAGAGAGAAGAGGCAAGGGGTGCATGCCAGCTGTCTTTCCAAAAAATTTTCCTGAGGTGGGTGCAGTGACTCATGCCTGCAATCCTGGGAGGCCAGGGTGGGTAGATCCTTTAATCTCAGGAGTTTAAGACCAGCTTGAACAAGAGTGAAACCCCCTCTCCACTAAAAATAGAAAAACTAGCTGGAAGTGGTGGCAGGCATGTGTAGACCCAGCTGCTTGGGAAGCTGAAGCAAGAGGATTGCTCAAGCCCAAGAGTTTGAGGTTACTGTGAGCTACAATGACGACATGGCATTCTAGCCACGGCAACAGAGTGAGACTATCTCAAAAAATAGTGAGACTATCTCTGGAATCTGTTACAAACAGTTTGCTTCCATCTCAGTAGCCAGAAGTTAGAAGCATAGGAGGTCTTCAATTCCTGTGAGTGTTTCCAAGCTAAATCTGGGGTCTGTTATTAAAGAAAATGGGGAGAATGAATATTGGCTAGAGAAGCAGCAATCCCTACTGGCACCCACTGACTCCCACCCTACGTCCTGACAGACTCTAGATTTTCCAAAGAGAATTGCTCCTTTCCTGGTGTTTATGTAGTGGCCACTTTGGCTTCACAGGCAGACCCTGAGGAGTGGTTATGGAGGGGAAGTCTGGCTTCCCTGGTCTGTGCAAACACTTGAGTTAGTCATTTTCTGACTGCAAAAGAAGAGGAATCTCCTGGATGTCGGATGAAGCAATTCATTCCACTGCCAAGGCAGCAAAAGTTGCATACCATAACATCACGTTTATTCAATACGAGTTTATATAATACATATAAATATATATATATAATAATAAATGTGACATACATGTGTATGCTGGACGTTCCTGTTTACTAGGATATATCACAGGTTGGGTCCAAATGTGTATTGTTCCCCTTTTCCTCTTTTCCAAATGGGAATTAAAAAAAAATTCCCAGATGTTCCAGTAGGGAGCTACCCCTCCACCACTGTGTTGTGGCCATAGAGTATGGGGCGGGTTGATTTGAAGCAAAATTCATGTATTCCCTCCCCTGGCACAGCAATTGGACTGGATCTCCATCATTCACTGTACTTGCCACTTCACGAGCTTAAAGATTGGTTCAGGGGTGGACAAATCAGGACAAGACTTATAACTCTGATCAGTGATGTCACAGGAACCTCACATCCACCCTTATCTCTTTCTCTTGCTCCTTCCCATTCCCACTGGCCCTCCTCACCATGTCTTGGGTGCAGACAAGGGAGCTGGAATCTGAATTACTTCTGCCAGCCATCCATCAGCAGGGAAAACTCAATCTGAGAAACAATCTGATACACAAAGGAGAATGTGTCTGAGAGAAGCAGAGCCGGAGTCCTGATCAAACTCTACCTGAGGCCCACATTATTGCTGGTCTTTACACTTAGTCAACCCATAAATAATTTTTATGGTCAGTTTGACTTTGTTGAGTCAAAACTTGCCATCTCGATGATACACAAGTTAATGTCAGGTTGAAATCAGGTGCTCAAGCCAAATATGAGGTCCGGGCTGTGGAAATGGCCACGATGCTTCTGGAACAAGCAGCTCTACTTTGAACAGGTGTTTTCCATGTAACAATCAAAAGGGAGTCTGCCCAGGGCTTAGTTCACAAGGTCTGAAGGTTCAAAAAGTGTATGAGTTGCAGACTATACAGGGGCCAGGGAGAGGCAGCCTGGCTGTTGTGGTCACCCCCCTGCTAGGGACAGCTGGCTGCTGGTGAGAAGCCTTCCTAGAAGGTACACAGAGAGAAGAGAGCATCAAAATAAGAGAGAGAACCCTCCGTTATCCCCAGGAAAAATTAACAAGATATGGAAAGAGTGTGGATTTTGTAGTCAGACTGGGTTTTAAATGGTGGCTCTGCCACTTTCTAGCAAGTTCTCTCACAAACAGCAAAGTAAGAGAACAAACCAACCAGCACCTTCCTGGGAGGCTGCTGTAAACATAACTGGATGTTTTAAGGAACGTCTGGAACATAGAAAAATTAAATTAATGAGGAATAGTTATTCTTGTGCGTTTGCAATAGAACCAGAAGGGCTTGTATTGGTAGAACTCCTGTAGGCTATTTAAAAGGTGGGTGGACCAAGAGATTTTGTGACTTCAGCAGGAAGACTGTCCCCGAGTCTGATGGTCACCTGCTTCTTCTGTTCTGAGGTTCTCTTGCCAACCCTGGGGCAACAGAGAAACCATCCCAGTTAAGTAGTTTCCAAGAGCTGGAACAGTTACTTTACTGGCATCACACTTGGTTCTCTGGAACAGACGTGGGAACCAGCACCGGAACTGGGGTACCAGGCACATTGAGGGGGTGCTCAGGGGACGCTACCTGAAGTCTGGGGGTGGCAAGTTGGTTATTGTCTATCGGATCTGATGATTAAAGGCTACTTTGGGAAGGGCACAGAAAGCTATCAATACCCCTCATTCTGTCATTGTTTATACATTTTATTATTTATTTATTTTTTTCAGATACAACAGATATTTCTTTATTCTTTATTTCTTATTTTATATGTTAAAGGCCTTTGGGCACAGAGTTCATTTGTGTACTAGAGTGAGGTCCAAACTGATTGTGAAAAAGACAAATAAGTTGTGACTCTAGCTTACCCCATCCAGGAAGGGTTCTGCCCCCATAGGTGGGTTTGTGGGGTGTTCTCAAAGCTTCTCAGTGCTTCAGCCTGTAGAGAGACAGGGCCAAGGTTAGCGAAAAGTCTTGCCTTTGCTGTTAGCTCCCTCCGTGGCCTCAGGCAAGCCAGTTAACCTCTGGGTGTCTGGATTTCCTCAGCTGTGAGCCAGGGATAACGGTGCTTCCTACCTCACAGGTGTGCTGGGGCATTAATTAGTGTTTGCCTGGTGCTGCGGGCTCTGGGGTGAAGGGGAGCATCTTTCCTGCCAGTTTGCTGCGGGCGAGACGAGATCACAGTCCTCCAGATGGGTCGCACATGGGAAGTGGTTTTAGCAAAAGATTTTCCCAAATGAGACGCAGGCTTCAAGGCCTGAGGCCACTTCAAAAGGAAAGGTGCCAGTGCAACTTCCTCCTCTCCCTCGCCTTGGCTGGCCGTCGTTTGACCATCCTACCAGTGAGAAGTCACATCCCAGGTGTCTGTGAACGGGCTGGACCAGCAGCATTTAGTTAGTTCAGCAGTTTCTGCTGCATAGAGTCTTAAAGATCCAGCTTTAACTCAGAAAGGTTATCGTTACAGGGAATTCTTAATTCCTTGTGAAGAACAGTTAGTGTGAGGGACCATTTAGCGTGTCCACCCCACAACAGGCGGGGTAAACAAAGCCGTGCTTACGTCACCAAGTGGACAAATCCCGTAGGCAAGAGGCTTCCATCTTTTCCTTGTCTTTGCTTAACTCCCCCTTCCTGGCCCGGTCACTATTTTAAAAATGGCCTTCTAAAGAGCACTGGTGTGTTCTTGGAAGCTTTTAAAGAAGTGTCTTTTGAGGCAGGACTTCTGGGCAAGCCAACAGCAGAGTGTCTGGAAGGGAGGGGAAAAAGCAAATGTCTCCTTCAAGTGCCAGACAATTTTTTGTTTTTCAAAAACTGATATAATTTATAAATTTGTCAAACCAAAGAGCAAGGAGAGCTCTCCTTTCCCCAAGAACAGAAATGCATATTCTCTTACAGGAGAAAGCAAAATGAAATACTTTGTTAATGTCATCAGCCAGGTACTAGGTAACATCTTGTTAATTAAACTGATGCTGCTGAAAATCTTGAACAAAAAGTCTGAGGCAGAAATGCGAGTGATGATCGTCCTGTTATTGGATGGGATTCGTCACAGGGCAGGCAGCACCTTCACTGCCTCATTTGTTCATTCTGTGTCTGTTTATTGAGTGTATTTTAAGCATCAGGCACCGTTCTGGGCACTGGGAGCAGGTCCCTGTGCTGTGGAGCTTACATTTTGGGGGAGGAAGACGGGAACACACAAAGAAATAATTGCAAATCAGGAGAAAATGAAGGAGTGGGAGGGTATGGTGGAGATTTATTCCCAGTACCTGGAAGCCCGCTCTAGAAGGTGGCTCTGAGCTGCCGGAGCCCCGCGGTGGGAGCAAGGTGTAAGCCTTACTAACAAGAGGGACTGTGTTGTACCAAAGTAGTTTTCAGCAGGTGGGAACCAGTGTGGGTGGGAAAGCACATCCCTCCAATATGGTATCCAGTTACTTCTTTAATTTAGGTTCTGCCATGACCTGTTGCCTGTGAAGGAGTGTGCATTATGTTTGGAACCCTCAGGGTAGGAAGGTTGGCAAGTGCTTGGGAATACTGAAGACTGTGCCCGGAGACCTGATGGGTTAGTCGTGCACTCTCATTATACCTTAATTTCCTTACCTGAAAAAACAAAGTGAAGTGATTTCAGCTCTGCCTCTAGGAAGAGTACAAAGCATGATCTGATTATTGTTAACGCTTTGTTTTCAGAAATCTGTGAATAAAAGAAAGCAGTAAAAAAATTGAAAGATGCTTCTTATCAGTAACTCAGAAATTTAGGATAATTAGGCAGAGAGCTAGGTTCAAAAGTTAGAAATTGTATTTCTTATAATGAATCTTTTTTAGAAAACAGGAGTTTTAAAAATATTTGCACAGAGCTTTCAAACCATTGAGAAAGTAAAGGAATCATTGCTACTATGATGTCTGTTTTCTCAGCTTTTGAGTTTCTTCCATAGACTTCCAGAAGTGAATAGCTGTGAATTGCTTTCAAGTTTTGTAGCTAAGAAATCCATGTGTAATAAATACTAGACTGTTCAAAGTAAATTCAATAAATGAATTTAGAATGAATAATCTATATTCTAATATTACAAACTCTCCACAGGAATTAAGAATTTTT
>NW_003852449.1:2193874-2198492 GCF_000181295.1 Otolemur garnettii | reverse complement strand
GCAAGGTCCCAAAGAACTTCCAAGAATTTTCTAGAAGGCTTTGAGGCTGCTGAGAGGCAGGTGAACAAATGTGGGCAGCTTCAGTGATTCTACCACTTTACTCTTTGTGCCGCGGCCTTGCTCCTTGGTGTCCTGCGCACCTGTCAGGCACAGCCATCACTCTGGGGGGGCTTCTCCTACCTCTCACCGTGGTGAGACCTTGGCTGTGTTGAGGTGTTTCCCTTGTCTTAGAAAAACCTGGGCGGAAATGGTCTGTCTCATTCCTGAATTCATTTTAACCTCGTATGGCAATATAAAACTGAGACAAGATCCTTTTAGACAACATCTTTTTTTTTTTTCATGGAATATCCAATTAAAAAAATATGATTGTGAGTATCTGATTATCTTCTGCCTGAATCAGAACATTCAGTAAACACCACGTTCAGAGTGACAAGGAGTGAGAACAGAAGTGCCACCCTCCCGCCCTTACTCGTACTGTGGTCACACAGTATGAAGCCTTTCAATTAAAATACGGGTGACATGATTTTATGAAATATTTTGCTGTGTCATTTGGAGACGCTGCGGTAAGACCTGCTAAGAACATCTACAGGTGAAAGGCTGGGGAGGGAGTAACCTACGTACAGTCTGTGGGGAAAGGGCGGACAGAACACGAGGGAATAAAAAAGTTGCGCTTAGAGAGAACCAGGCATACATTTGTGCAAAATTTCACTCTTTATTAGCAATAAATTAAATTAAGATGGTGTTTTTCTGATGACTCATAAGATAGATGGTGCACGAAGGGGCCTGGAAGCTACGGGCCCAGAGCAGCACGGCCAGACCTGGAGAAACCATCGTAGGTGGAGCGCTTGTTCCCCTCGCCTTTTATCTCCTGCACCTGTGTTTGAATTCATCCAAACTTGCATCAATCCTTTACACAGCTGTGGGAATTGCACCTGAAAAAAGCTTGAAGTCGTCTCAGACGGGCTAAGTTTCATCATCCTGGATGCTCAGACCCAAACAGGTTTAAACACTTTGCCAAACCTGGGGATAACGGGCTTCCCGTTGGTCTTGGCTCTGCTCAAACGTTCAAGTGTCTGTGCCAGAATGCGCACTGCAGACTCCGTTGTATAGATTCCAGCAAGTTGTAGCCTCGGACAAGCTAAAAAATAAAGTTTTAGGGATAGCAAGCCTGCTTTGAAATCTATACAGAGACACATACTTTGATAGATATAATTGGGTAAAGAGCCGTTGCCCCCTTGTACAGACCCATCTAGTGAATTTAACCTTTTTTCCTCGTAAACAAGTTAATTTAGTATATTTCCAAAAAGAGCTAATTAAATTTCTGGTTGTTTCATTAGGCTGTTTCTGATGTCTATGCTGATCTCCATAATTTTATCACTTTTAGTTTGGGGTCTATCATTAATTTTTCCATTAAAAATAGTGTATGTATATAAGGACATTGTATTAAAATTCATATAGTAAGAAAGACTGAATAGTTCTTGCCCTGCCATACTCTCTTTCCCCCAGACTGTACCCCCTTTCACCAGTTAAGTATATGATGTTCTGCCAGATCTTTTGTAAAATGCATTACTTTGTGTGTGTAATCCTGAGCAAATGATTTCATAACATAAACATTATTCTACCATTGTCTTTTTCTTAAACTATTATAGCGCATTATCAAGCTTAAAAAACTTGGCCAGGGTAAGGCATGAAAGCTGGTGTCTCCAGGTGTAGAATTTGCTCTGGGTAAGGACTAAATGCATTTAAACTATTTTCTTCAAAGTTGACTCTCTGCTTCTCTGTTCTCACTACCAAGAGTCGGAAGGCTGGTTTTTGTGGGATCAGAAAGACATGAATCTGAAAGTTGACCATGAAAGGAATGTAGGGCTTGCCTTTGGGGACAGAAGTAAAAAAGGGAAATCTCCCCTGGGGGGGCTTCTGTCGTGAAAAAGCTTGGGCTTAAATGTAGCGAGTCATTTATATCAACCAGACACTGCATCGCTGGCGCAGTTCTGCACATTCATAGAAGATCATTAAATTCTTCAGGCCTGACCACTGGCTGAGAATTGTTCTGGGCCACTGTACCTGGAGCAGGTCATTAAGATGTTGGTGACAATGTCATTCTAGGGCACTGGGCTGTGTCTTCCTTAGGTGGGGCCATCATTTCTGCTGACACACTTTACCTTGATAGACAGATCCTGTGACCATCAGCAGGACAGGAAGAGAGCCCGATAAATTTGGTTCAGATGTTGTGTGTAGCAATAAGTGGGAGCAAGGCAGGCCTTCCCGTCCCAAGTGGCCAAGAGCCAAGGGGTGTGCCTTCTGAGTTCTCACCTCCTTGCTTTGAAGATCCAGATGTTTATAGGGAAGACCTATGGCCTTGTGACTAAGAGCACATTCTGAGGTCAGAGAGCCTACATTTAGGCCCAAGCTTTTTCACTAACTACTTTGCCATGGTTTTCTCACATAAACAAAAGCTGTGACATTACGGATGCCTTTCAAGATTCACCCCATCTCTCTCCCCCACTGTGTGGTATGTGCTTTGGGTGAAATTGACCCCATCTCCAGTTTCAGAAGTGGATCCTGATTGGAATGATTGGCTAACCACTGTGCTCCCACCCCTTGTCCTAAATGATGGCTCCACAGATCCCCAGACAACTCACACATTGGTGCAAAGCTCTGTATGAAGAGCTGTTTACTCACACATTGGTGCAAAGCTCTGTATGAAGAGCCGGTTTGGTTCGTTGGTTCTGGGATGATGTCCATTCCCTTCATGTGGGTGAGGAAGTGTGCAGGGTTTGCAACTGTGAGGGGAATCAACTGGTTGACAGTTGTAACAAATGGAGGAGGACAGAGCTGCAGGAACTGCAGAAACCTTGATCCTGGATCCAGAGCTCTGATCAAGCTGTGCCTGAAGCCCACGCCACTGCTGGACTTTTCAGTTATATAAGCGATAGATCTTTCTTATTAGTTAAGCCAGTTGAGTCGCATCATTTGCCACACACAGCATACCAATTTGCATGCTTTCTCCTGGGTGGTGGTGAGGGTTAAGTGAGAGGTGGGAGCAGGTTTCCTAGCAGAGTGCCTGGTGCGTTCTGAGACGCTGTCGCCTGCCCGGTGGGTGGGAGGTTGGAGGCTGCAGATAATGACATGTAAGCAAGCCTGAGAGGTAGGGTGGTGGTGATTTTTGGTGCAGAGAATAGGAATTAAGCATAGAAACAATCACTTAAACCTTCCATTTCATCAATCTCTCAGGCTAATTACTAATTAGTTTACTATTTAATTGGTAACTACAGCTATTAATTATGTTAGGAGAAAAGAGATTTGTAAATGTGCAGTCTCATATATTCTATAATTTAGAATCATGAATCAGAAGGAGGTGTTTGATTTGCTTGCCAGTTCAGAGGGCTCTGGGCCTTGAAGATGACTTCTGGAATGGAATGCGGCAGAGGCCTGAAATATTTGTTGACAGTCGAATGAATAGGAAAGTGCAGTTTTTACAACCACAGGACTGAAGAGAAATCAATGGAGATTACAGTGTTGTTGCAAGTCTTCAGCCAAGTGGGGAATGTGGGGGTGGAAACCCGCCTTTCTGAGGCTGGGGTGATGGACTGCTCTGGGCCCTGCGGGAGCCCCGGGGGCTGGGCAGGGGAGAGGCTGCTATTGACAGCCGGGAAACAGGGAGACAACAAAGGGGGACGAGAGATAATGAGCTCCGGGCCTGACATGTTTAGTTTTAGGAGGTGGTGGGACACCCAAGTAGAGATATTCTGCAGACAGAAAGAAATATGGGATTGAAGGGAGGCTGAGAGGTCAAGGCTGGGCTGGAGATTTGGGAGTCATCTGCGTTCAGGTGGTAATTAAAGCCATCTGACGGGAGCTTCCCAGAGGAGGGTGGGAGGGAACAGAGCCCAAGGCCCCGACTGAGCCCTGAAGGAAAAGAGAGGGAAAGGCACTCGCAGGAGGTTCAGGAGAGAAATGATGAGAGGAAGGGGAGAAACTGCGGAGTAGGGTCCTGTGGCCGAGGGGAGGGGAGACGGATGGAGACCCATGAAAGGCTCACTGGGAGGGAACGCTGTAAAGAGTGACTAGGCACCACACTATTTAGAAGGGAGCAGAGGCCGTTTACCCACCAAAGAGTCAGCGAATCACTGGGATAGGCTGAAAGATTTGGGGGAGGCTGGTTTCACAGTGCTTCCTCTTCTATGAGAGAGGAAATACTGTCTGCCAGTTTGGAGGGTTTATTGGGCTAGTCAGCACTCGCAGTAAGAACCCAAATAAATGGACGTTGTTTTTCATTGTAAGGTCACAGAGACTATCATCATAACGTTATTAAGATTAAAAAAATAGTTCTGAGAGTTATAGGAAAGAGGACTTGATGAGGGAGGGTGGCTGACAGAGGTAACTACACCTTAGGGACCGGGGAATTCAGAAAACACAAGTAGTGGAGAAACGCTGTCAGTTAGGCCAGCTACACAGACTGAGCTGCCAGAAGGGCCACATCCTCTTGGACAGAAGTCAGTGGGGAGTCACCATCTTATACCCTGGGGAATCCTAATAATGCCAGCTGTGATAACCTGCTGATTTATTCAATTCATAGTTCTAAAGGAATTATGCAGTGATAAAGCCTGAAGGATCC
>NW_003852449.1:2183920-2193762 GCF_000181295.1 Otolemur garnettii | reverse complement strand
AGCTAAGGGTCGCAGTGCGGGTCTAGCCCAGCCCTTGAAGCAGACTTTAGCACTGGGCCGGAGCTCTGTTTTTCAGGGTTAATATTCATCCCTCCACCCTCACCCCCAAGGTAGCCAATAGCTGCTCCCATAGAAGAAGGAACCCATATTTCCATAACAAACCTGATGGGGTAGGGAGGGTTGGGTTACAGCCAGGGACAAGTGGCTACCTTACACAGGAAAAGCATAAACTTTTGCTCTGAGACACGACATTTGTTTTGCTGTATTTTTTGCATTTATAATTTAATATAGCATTGATTTTCCAGCCCCTAAAATTCCACCAATTGAATTTGATTGAATTGTTCTGAAATGTAGTCTGCTTTACAGAGAGGCAAAGGAGCATTAAATTAGCTGCGTAGGGGCCGAGAAGGGAGAGATTGGGAAGAGTCGGGGTGGGAGGGAAGGTGGGGTCTACTGGGGAGGAAAGACTCTGTCCTCTCTAGAATCATCCATATTGTGTTTTGGGGGGAGGGACAGGTGGAAGGGAGATGATCCAGGGATTTATAGAGTGCCTTTTACAACCCAGATCTAGTGTGTCCATTCACACACTGCCCACACTAACGCTTCAAGGTGGGTTATTGTTCCGCTTGCAGGTAAATGCATGGAGGCTCAGCTTAGTAATTTTTCCAAGGTAGTGGCAGAGGCAGGACCTGAAACAAGTCTCTCTGCCCCCACCCCGTCATCCTTTCCTTCTCTTTTTCTGGTTCCTTGTGAAGGCCTCATAGGAAAGCTCTGTCCCTTTCTGTCTCACCTGCAGCCACTGCTTACTTGCCAGATGTGTGCTCTGCATTCAACTGTATCTCACTGCCTGAGCTGTCCCCTCAGCAGTAGCATGAGGTGGAGGTGGCAGTGGAGGGCTGGGTACCTTGTGGTCTGAGGTATTCTCACAGGCGGGCTGCTCCCACAGCAGGTGGCATGGGGGGAGTCCGTGCTTCTGTACCTGGTGTTACAGGTGTTAGGACCTGTGTCTCAGATTGGCATCTGGGCCTAGAGAGAAGGCAGAAAACGGGTCCAAATTCAGGAGGAGGGAGAGACCAAAACCCTGTTTCACAGCGAGGCCAGGTGGCAGGTGAGGAGAGGGAGGGTGGCATCTGGGCCTCCCCCGGCTGTTGACTCCAAGGCCTAGTTGCAGCAACAGGGTTGAGGGTTGGGCATTGAACACAGGTACCCAGGGATGGGGTTGGTTTAGCTGAGCCCCGTGAGTGAGGGAGGTATTGGGAAATATAAAGAAATGGGAGTTGGGGAAGGACGAGTTAGTATTTTTTCCCCAAGGGAAAATAGGCCTAAAATATAAGGCAGGTAAAATATAAAGTGACCCGTTAAAATTTGAATTTCAGATAAATAAAAAAATAACTTTTAGTGTAAGTGTTCCAAGTGAGGATACACAAGGCATATTCATACCAAATCAACAAATCAGTCATTGCTTATCTGAAATTCAGAAGTCACTGGGCATCTTGTACTTTGATTTGCTAAATATGGCAACCCCACACACGGGGGGAGGAAGGTTCACGTGTGCCTCCTGTTCTCTGGTGGGCACAGCTCCGTGCCCTCCACGCCGGAGCGAGCTTCTGGGTGAAGGCTGGAGATGTGCAAAGGAGCTTCTTTTGCACGAAGACACCAGAACAGCAGAAATGGCAGAGCCATCGCTTGTAATGTTGCTGCACAACTTCCTGAAACTAAACCCTGACATTTTATGCCACTAGTTAATAAAAAAGGTATGGTACCTAAGATAATAAACAAGCATGCAAAATATTCTAGAAAACTACCTTATTCTCCTAGTAAAATTATACTATTATACTTCCACGAAAGGATCAGTGAACTTTTTCTGTAAAGGGCCAGATAATCAATATTTTAAGCTTTGGGGAAAGTCCAAATGTCTCTGTCCCATGTTACTCTCCTTCCCATCCTCTTCTTTCCTAAACAATCATTTAAAAATAATCTTTAGCTTGTGGGCTGCACAAGAGCAGGAGTGGGGCTGGATTGAGGCCTGTGGACTATAGTTCGTGGCCCATTCTAATGTGAGCATTAAGGTGGCGTGAGGGGCTCTGGTGAGGAATATTTATTCATAATTATTATGTTTCTATTTATAAGGAGAGGGCATTTTTTATCTGCTTACAATTAATGGGTGCATATTTAACATTTGCTATCAGCAAGGCACTGCTCTGAGTCTCTCACATGTATTCACTCATTTCAGTGGAGACATGGAGAGTCTGGACAACAGTCCCAAGGTTGCATGCATGTGAGGATGTGGCGGAGCTCAGACTGGAAAAAGCCCAGCTCCCGAGAACTCGGCCTTCACTGCCACGCTACATTTTCTTATGAGTGTTCTGACTACTTTAAAACTGTATAATTAGCCAGGCACAGTGGCTCACGCCTATAATATCAGCACTCCGGAAGGCCAAGGCGGGTGGACTGCTTGAGCTCATGAATTCCAGACCAGCCTGAGCAAGAACAAGACCCCATCTCTACTAAAAATAGAAAAGCTAGCCCGGCATTGTGGCCAGCGCCTACAGTCCCAGCTACTCTGGAGGCTGAAGCCAAGGGGTTGCTCAAGCCCAGGAGTTGTGAACTATGAGACCATGGCACTCTACCCAGGGTGACAGAGGGAGACTGTCTCAAAAAAAGAAAAAAAAAGCATAATAATTACACATGGTATGCAGGCATCAAGATATCACATGGGACCTCTAAAACATATGCAATAATTACGTATCAATAATTTCTTTTTAAAATCTTTCTCTGTCACCCAGGTTGGAGTACAGAGGGACAAGCTGCAGCCTTGAGCTCCTGGGCTCCAGCAGCCCTTCTCTCCTGCCTCAGCCCCCTGAGTAGGTGGGACTACAGGCGCCCTCCATCGTACCTGGCAGTAAAAACTTTAAGAAAGCAAAATAGAAAAAATGTATGAAATTCTTGACCACAGCTCATTTCCACTTCCAAATAGCTCAATATCTCAGGTTTCAAATGTACTTTGATGAAATGGTCAGAGAAGGAACACTCTTGCTTTATTTTATCTACAGTTTGGAATTTAAGGAATTTCCAGGCTGATTGGAGTAAATCAAATTAGGTTGTGTCAAATGTGGGTAAAGATCACGTATTTCTAGTATCCAGACATAAACAGACCATGCAAATATATAGATTTTGAGTATCAAGGGCTGTAACTGTAGAGTCTGGGACTCCCCATTTGAGAAAGAAATTTCTATGGCTCGGGGAGCCTAGACATTGTATTTTTGGAAACAACACATCAAGAAGTTTAAAAAGCAGGAAATAATGAATAAGAAAATTTCTAGCTGAAATATGAAGATGACCAGCCCTCTCTTGCCCACACTTCCCAGGTTTGGGGTGTGCTTCCTTTTATCTGTACTTGATAGAGATGCGGAGTGTCTCATGGTTTGGGCCCCACCACTTCCGCCATCTACTCCAGACGTTCCTGACTCTTAACAAGTCAGTGCAGTGGCAAGGAGAGTTGGTGCACTAACAAGCCAGTGCGGTGACAAGGAGAGTTGGCGCGCTAACAAGCCAGTGCGGTGGCAAGGAGAGTTGGTGCACTAACAAGCCAGTGCGGTGGCAAGGAGAGTTGGTGCACCACCTTCTGCCTCGACGGGGCCAGCGGCTGCTTCCTGGTCTCTCACTCGCCCTCAGCAGCCTGACATGACAGCTTTCCTGGATTGAGCCTGCGATCACATGGCGGCCCCAGCTTTTATGGATGGCAAAGAAGTGTTTTCTTAATAATAATTTCTTTTCCTTGTGAAATCCGTTTTATCTTTCTTCCTTGGCCAGCTCTCTCTCCATTTCCCCGCCCTCCCCTTTTTTGTCTTTGGACCATTGTTTCTATACCATTTCCTCAGTGACACTTGCCCCCAGTAGTAGAATTCCTATCTATCTATCTATAGACTTCCTGTCTATAAATCACCAGCTCGCTATGTAGTATGACAAGTTTTGAGACATTTTTACTGAAAGAAAACATAAATGCAGAAACGTATAGGCCATAGCGATTTTAAAGGGTGCTGTCTCCCTCCTGGAGTGATGTAACCAGCCTGCTCCACGCTAGATGTGCTTTGGGTTTTGTCTACTTTTTCTTTTTTACCCTCCAGGACAAATCTTGTGACCTCAGAATTTCAGAGTGAGTTAGTGTATTCTTGAAGATTTGCAGGCCCAGTTTCTCTTCGTGTGATAGGATATGGTTTCAATAACTGTGTTTTGACTGAAGAAATGATTGATCCGTTTCACAGCTGGCTGGAGTGATCGAGCAGCCATTTATCATTATTAAATGATGTCACAGCCTCCTGGAGGTGCTGGAAGCCTGTAGTGCCCCTCCAGGGTGGTTACTCTCCCCTGGGTCTGCCCGCGAAGCACTTTCCTCGCTTTAGGCTGCTCTTCTCTTAACAGAGGAGTGTGTCACTTTCCGTACTGAATGGGGGGCGGGTGCATCACGCACGTGTGCTGGGGGCTGGGTGGGGTGGGAGCACAGAGTGACCTCACGGCCTTTCATGAGCTCTTGTTTTCCACTGGAAACAAATTGCGTTGGAAGCAAAGGAGCCATCAGTACCCACGGATGTTCCTCTCGGTACAGTGTAGTTTTATGGGATTGGGAAACTTAAACGATTTTGATTTCAATATAATACTGTTGTGAATTTTAGACAAAGAAATGAAAGCATTATGATTCTGAAATGACTTTTAAGTACAGAAGCTTTTTTTGTTGTTGTTGTAAGACAGAATCTCACTATGTCACCCTGGGTAGAATGCCATGGCATCATAGCAACCTCCAACTTTTGGGCTTAAGCGATTGTCTTGCCTTAGCCTCCCAAGTAGCTGGAACTACAGGCGCCCCCCCACCCCATGCCCAGCTATTTTTGGTGTAGTTGTCATTATTGTTTGGCAGGCCCAGGCTGGATTTGAACCCGCCAGCTCCAGTGTATGTATGTGGCTGGTGCTCTGGCTGCTGAGCTACAGGTGCTGAGCCAGTATAGAAGCTTTTTGTTAATTTATTAATCTCTTTTTACTTATTCTGATGTACCTCCCCTCCTACCTCACTCACTGGGTTTGGTTTCGGGTAAGCAGATCTGCAGATACGCAGCAGCTCTTTTCTTAAAGGTCATCACAAATCACGCACCCCGAAAAATTGAAATAAAATTATAGACTTGCTCCGATATAGTGCCATGCAAATAGTGGGTACTCAGTAAATTTATGTTGATTTGATTTGTAAGAAAAAGCCCAAATGTTAGATTGTTCCAACGTAGATGACGAGTGGGTACTTGGGCCCTCACCTACAGGGCTCATCCAGGTGAGACTGAACTATGGGGCTGGGATAGCAGGAAGTAATCAATTTTCTTAGGTATTTGACATGATCCTTTGAAGGGCATCGGCTTTTGAATTTTTAGGATTGTGTTTTCTGCAACGGCGCTTCCCTTCTCTGTTGAGACATGAAAGTGAGTGTCGTTGTTGAGCAGTAAACACAGAAGGATGACTCTGTGGCTGAAGTATGTGAAGTATCTTGTAATTCAGTAGGAGAAGCGAAGTCTGCTTCAGCTCTGTGCATTCTCGGGGATTCAGAAAGGATTAAGATAACAATGGTTAGGACCCGTGTAAGAGAGTAGCTGAAGGATAGCATTCCTTGAACCTCGGAAACCTGGGTGAAAGGAATTGGGCAATTATGGTCTTTAGGAGATCTAATGGGGTCATTCGTGAATGCCATCTTCATGCAACTGTCATCTCAGAGATCAAGGGAGGTCACTGGCTTGAGAGTCGAGGGAATGAAAGTGGAGTGACTGTTTCCTGCCCAGTCTGTCTAAAGACTCTTAACTCTTGTCTGATGCAAGCTACGCATTTTTCTTTTTTCTGGACACATCAGGGAGGGTGTAAAGATACGATGCCTTTGTAAAATGAGCGCTTGGTTTTACACCTAGGTTATGTTTGTGCTATAGCCAAAGAGCCTGTATTTGTTTTTCTTCTTATCCAATCACCAAATATTTGTTAAATATACATTATGTATGTTGTTACCAATATATCAAAAATATGTGTGTGGGAGATTTCTCATGCCTCTTGGTAGGCATAGAGGAATTTGAAAGTGGGAAAAAGTAAAATTATAATATCCAACTCGGGAGTGCTGCATGTTTTCAGTTGGGTCTAAATGAGGATGACGAGAGTCATCTAAGGAGAAGTGGAAGAAATTAGATGGGAGGAGAGATTATTAAGCAGATACATGAGAATTACAGGTCAGTATATGAAGGGCTGTAGGGTAGAAGGAAGAATTTTTTCTTGGATGCAGAACAAATGGACAGGCATTATAGGGAAGTAATGAACTTGATACACGAAACACTGTGAGTAGACCTGGAGGGAGCTTCTTGCTTTTATACACGAGCAAAGACGCTAGAGCTGATGAGGTGGGCAGCTTGCAGCCATCGAAGGTTTGTGAAAAAGTTGCAATGTGTCGATAGCTTTTTAGCATGGATTTTGCCAAGGTCTAGGGAGGTTTGGGGCACAGAAAAAGCTGCCTGGCAGCATTTGTGACACATGTGAAGTGAAGGGTGGGGAGATGGGAAGGAATAGGAAGCTTGGATTTCAGGGACATTTTGCTGAAACATTAACAGGACTTGAGACAGATGCAGAGAACGAAAGAGAAGGAGGGTCTAACATAACCCAGGGCCATAATCTGGGTGATGGGGGACAGCTGGTCCTACTGGTAGAGTTAGAAAGGCCGTGTGCCGGAGATATTTTTGAGGAAGCAAAGGAAGAGGAGAGGGGAAGGGGAGTATATGTGTAAATATGTTTGCTTCAGGATATGCCAATTCCTTGGGTGGAAAGATGGAGGAAGTCAGTCTGAATTTGGAACCTACTTGGCTAGATGCAGCCGTGGAAGAATGCTCCCGATAGGAGCTTCTGCAAGAGAGACTGCAATAAACAATCCAGTGCAAATGTCCATGTCAGCCCCATTGTAATGGGTATTTAGGGTCTCTTGATAGTTTGGAGACGGTTCTGTCCACATGTGGGAGGGGGACGGTGGTGAGGGACAGTGGAAGGCTACAGGGGTTCTTATTTTTAAATTACACAACAGATTCTAGCAGGTATCTCTTGCATTTCAGACAGAGACTAAAATAACAACCCTTAAAGCCCCAACTTGCTAATCACAATATTCCAATGAGCTATTTTATTGAGGCTTGGGTGTATCTGAAGAGTCATCATTGTTGTGAAGACCTTTACAGACATTTTTGCTTTCTACACATAACAATTCATAAAGGGAAACATAACTTTAAGAAAGTCCTGAGAGGCATCTAGACATTAGCAACAGATAATTCTTTAAACATTTTTTTTTATTAAAAACATTTTTTTAAATTTCAGGTTAACGTGAGGGTACAAACAACCAGGTTACAAATTTGCATTTGTTAGATTTGTTCCTCTTGTAGTTGTGTCCTACACCCAAAAGGTGTGCCATATACTCTTACGTTGTGTCCATTAAGTGGGAGCACCCCAATCCCCCCTTCTGCGTCCTATCCCTCATTCCCCTCCCCCCAACTTGGATTGAATTGAGTTTTTCTCTTATGTGGGTATGTGTTAGATCACCTACTGGCTTCATATTAGTATTTAATACATTGGAACTTGCTTTTCTAGTCTTGTGATACTTTCCTAAGAAGAATGTATTTCAACTACATCCAGGTTAATACAAAAGATGTAAAGTCTCCATCTTTTTTATGGCTGAATAGTATTCCATGGTGTACATGTACCACAGCTTGCTAATCTGTTCCTACGTTGATGGGCATTTAGCTTGTTTCCACACCTTGGCCATTGTAAGTTGAGCTTTGATAAACAGTCTAGTGCAAATGTCCTTATGATAAGACGGCACATCTCGCTGGGTCCTCTGCTGCCTGAGATAATCACCGACTCCATAGCTCTGCACATCATCCTTAGGATTTTTCAAGAATAAGGTACAGACAGCTGAGTACAAAGGGAGCTTTTATCTTTGTTGTTTCTACCCATGAGAATTTGAGTCCATTATTTTTCACTAAATGGTGCAAATGGAAACTTATTAAGTATGGGAGGAGCTGGAACATGCAGCTATTTATTGAATTGGTTTCTACAGCACCTGGCCATAGCTCTGTTGAAAGCATTTGGAAGATCTGCTCTTTTATTAGTATTACTCGGGGTATGTCCATCCAGATTCCTTCCATCTTAATGAAATTACTCTCCCAGGGCTAGAGCGGAAGTGTTGACTAAGGGTGCTCAACAAGCAAAAGCTATTGTTTATAGCATTGTTTTACTTTTGGGACTGAAAAATTCTGTTTTAATGATTCTGAATAATCACCCTGTGATGGGTAAAGCTAAACACATTCCAGTGGATTGAATCACTCATCAGCTGGGCAGCGATAGACCATGCTGGAGAGGGGAGGAATAAAGATGGATTTAGGAGACAAGCTACCTCCTCACCAACCTGGCATTAATGCTAATTTCAAAAAGCTCCCGCCCACAGAAAGTATAAACATTGAATTCTGTAGTGGCAAGATTTCTCAAACGTCTACTTCAGTTACTACAAATATTTATGACTATGTACAGCCTCCCTTAAACTTGTTTTAAAATATATTAATAATTCTGATAAGTTACTGTAAACAGAAATCTTTGGTTCGAGTATCATGTACTCTCCAATTATTGTAAACTAAGCTAGCACTGTTTAAAAATAAGCATTTTATGTTTGTGGCCCAGGCATTTTTGTTTGCATCACAAAACCCATTCCCTGCTCTTAAGGAGGAGGAGAAATGACAATTTAAACCTCTGGGGCCCAGGTGGTTAAACCCGAAAGTTAGAGAATGATGTTCCTTTTTTCTTTTCCCTTTGTTAGTGTCAAAAATATCTGCCAATGGACTTGTTAGTTAAAAACCACTTGGCTGGTAATGTCCACACAACTGGAAATTTTGGGGTTCACATCTGTAACCACACGTGAGTCTAGAGGTGGCCTCAAGTGGCACTTCTAATCTGAGTGCGAGCCTGGCTGCAATGTGCTCTAATATTAGCAGACAGGACCTGCTTTCCCAAAGGGAGGATGATTCAAGGTTATTTTTGTTGTTAGCAAATGCTGGTAAAGTCGCAGAAGGTCGCCCGTTTCCCATCACCTTAAGGCCAGGGATACTGGCAGACCTGACATCAGGCTGTGGGCTGCTCGTCCTGAGACTTCTCTGTCAAAGCGGGTTCAGCTGATGAGCTATGAACACGCTTACAGTCAGATAGTAGATGAAAGAGTCTCAAGATAAACGAGGTGCTCGTGGAATTCCGGCCAGAGTTGTTTAAAAGACGATGGCAAAGGCCGTTAATTCTCCTCTGGCCCTTTCAAAAGGCAAGCGGGTGTTCGCCTTCTCTCTGAGAGCACATTATCTCACCCGTGCAGAGGGGGCCTCCTGAGGATGGTGAAAGGGCAGGCTGGCCTTTAACAGTGACGCTAAATACTACTTATTCCTGAACGGAGGAAGGGACATTTCCCCCCCAGGTATGGTAAAGGGCTTTGCAGCCATCTTTCCAGGTTAGCAGTCTGACCAGTTTATATCACGTAAAACACCCGTGTTTTTCCTCACTCTGTTCCTTTTTCTCCACTGAAAGCTCGGATGATACCTGTGGAAGATATCAGCATAGACGTTGACAATCTTTTCAAGAGCTGATCCAATCTAAACTCCAACTGAACACTTCTTGGTGATCTCTTAATTCTATCGTCACACTTTAGACGGTGGATTTCAAAATGTGGGTTAAAATAATAGGTTATTCACATCCCCCGCCCCCCAGTGAAATAGCCAGTATGCCCCATTTACAAGTAAGTTACATTTTGTGTT
>NW_003852449.1:2179040-2182905 GCF_000181295.1 Otolemur garnettii | reverse complement strand
CTTGAGGCTCTGAAACAAACTGCCTGAACCCCTGGAGGAGCAGAAACCTGAAAGGCCCAGCAGCCGGCCCCTGCTCCCTCTCGGATCTCCTTCTCTGGTCCAGCCAGCCCAGCTTTTTGTCATCCACTCCTGAGACCCTCCTGAGAGCCTCGCTGCTCCTTCTGGGGACACACCTCCTCTGCCCGCTGCTCCTTCTGGGGACACACCTCCTCTGCCCGCTGCTTCTGGGGACACACCTCCTCTGCCCGCTGCTCCTTCTGGGGACACACCTCCTCTGCCTGCTGCTTCTTCTGGGGACACACCTCCTCTGCCTGCTGCTTCTGGGGACACACCTCCTCTGCCCGCTGCTTCTTCTGGGGACACACCTCCTCTGCCCGCTGCTTCTGGGGACACACCTCCTCTGCCCGCTGCTTCTGGGGACACACCTCCTCTGCCCAGGCGGTGGGCTCACTCTCTCACTGCTCTCAGGGCTTTGCACAAATGCCGCCTTCCCCACCAAGCTACCCTGAACACCCTGCTGGGAATGGGGGGCTCTCCCTTCTCCACCCGCCCATCTCTGCCTGGGCCCCCTTTCCACAGTAGCACTTACTGGCAGTAGGTTTTCTGCCCAGCTGCCTTTGTTTACTAAACATAAGCTCTCCAAATGGAGATGCCGTCATCTGGTTTGCTCTTTGATGTAGCTCCAGGGCCAAGCATAGCCCTGGCACACAGTAGGCTCTCAATAAATATTTATCCGGTACATTCTAATACACTTGAACTTGCAGCTGGCACATGTGATTGAAGAGTTTAACTTTGCACATCAAGTGAAGCAAAAATGAATCCCAACACTATGCAATTATATTCTATTTTTCTCTTTTATATATAGTACATTTTTGTACATTTTTTGTCTTGCATAAGACCATATATATATGTAAATACACATATTGTATCTTGTGAGCATCCAAGAACCATCCCAGGGTAATTTTGACTGCACGTGCTTTATGTTTTAGTTGCTTTGGAACCTAATTCCCATGGAAGATACAAGTCCTTATAGTTCTGAAGACAATGCAGGAATTCTGAAGGATTTTTAAGCAAGAGCCTGATAGAATCAGATTTATGTATTTGGGAAGGTTGCTGCCTACAGGAGAGAGTGCCGTGGAGGGAGGTCATGTTTGTGGCAGGGTGAAGATAGAAAGTGGTGAAATTCCCATGAGAGATGATGGTGCCCTGCACTGAGGTAATGATTGGAGATGGGAAGAAGGGGCTGGTTTGAGAAGTGTAACAAGAATGATTTCTAGAAGTTGGAGTTGAACCTGTAGACGTTAGCTAGCTGTGATGTAAAGATTCCCCCAGTCATTGGCTCGGTGCCTGTGGCTCAAGTGGCTAAGGCGCCAGCCACATACACCTAAGGTGGCGGGTTCGAATCCCCAGCCCAGACCCGCCAAACAACAATGATGGCTGCAACCAAAAAATGGCCAGGCGCTGTGGTGGGCGCTTGTGGTCCCAGCTACTTGGGAGGCGGAGGCAGGAGACTCGCTGGAGCCCAGGAGTTGGAGGTTGCTGTGAGCGTGATGCCATGGCACTCTACCCAGGGGGATAGCTTGAGACCCCGTCTCAAAAAAAAAAAAAAAAGATTCCCCCAGTCACAGAGCTTATCCATGTGTCACCCAGCTGGGGAAGGGACCTGAAGCATCCCTTGCAAAATCATGCCTCTCTGTTAATAGTTGATGATACATACACACAGACGTGGGATAAGACTAAAACTAAATAATTCTGGAAGGAGAGCAAAGGCAGGAAAACAGGATGAAATTAGGGCTGTGATTCTAATCAGAACACAAATGTTAGGGAAAATAAAGATACTCCAGTTGACTTAAGCCTGTAGCAAATCACAAATTCATAAAGTTGAATCATAAATTTTATGATCATAAATCATAAATCGAAATAAGACGTGGTTCCAGAATCAGTCTTTCTTGCTTGGAACTTGGGATATATTTCCTAAAGATATGAAGGTCTAAGATGAGGTTAGGTTATGCCAATCTAAGTCAAAATGAAACTAAAAAGCATGTTTATTAACACAAATACCAGAAAGATACTATTGTAAAAATGCAAATTAAAGAATACAGAGAATAGGAAATGTCAACAAGATATTTGATAAAATTAATTTTTAATGTTGATGCCTGAAGATGAGCAGATTGAATTATATGAAAATGGAGACATTAATGGAAACTTGAAGATTATGAAGTAGGTTTCTGCGTCTTTCACAGGACCTAGCCCTGGCTCCTTAGTATAACAACCCGGGAGAAGACTGGGAGTTTAGTTACGCAGTGGGTGTCAAGTGGGCCACCTGACTGCTGACAAAGTTTGCGGGTCCTTAGACTGCCCCCGCAGACACACTGTGTGCAGTGGAGGACAGTGGTGTAATCCCATCTGCTTGGCTCTAGCCAATCTGTTCTTGGGGTACCGTATTATAGTCAGCACCGGGCACAATGTCAGAAAGATGTAGTGAACTAAAGTGTGTTCCGAGTTGATAAGTCAAGAGGCTGAGATTATTGGAAAACCAGAGAATGTTCACCTTGGATGAGAAGGGGCAAAAAGATAAAGGCATCCTATGGAAGAGGAATTAACAGGGTCCCCTGAGTCCCCAAGAGGTAGAATTAGGATGAATGTAAGTTATAGCGAGTGACCGTAAGGAAAGGGGTACCATGTGCCTCCTCATGGCACTGACCCTCCTGCCAGGCATGGTTGGCTTCAGCGCCAGGCGAGCGGCCTCGGGGTAGGGCGGGAGCTGCGAGTCCTCATTAGCTATGTGGGTGCTCACCAGCTCCTTGCTTGCTGGTGAACTCATCCTCTCTACATTCTTCTCCCCATGGGTAGGGTTGCACCCAAACCATTGCAGAGAGTTAAGTCCATGTCACATTCTTAAATATCTTTAGGAAACCAAGTGTAAAAGTTTTCTCACCCATGTGAGCATCAGGCAGGGTTTGCAGAGGGGAAGTTTTCCCTGTGTCTAGCTCAGTTATTTCTCCCCTCCCCAGCAGAGTACGTGTCTTTAGGAAATCTAATGACCACCCTTGGACAGGATTGTCTCATAGCGTGGTCCTCGGTGTGGGAGGAACACTATTGATTTTCAATCAAACAGAATTATACATTGTAAGTGAATGATCTTTGAAGAGCATTATTATAAGTTCTATGAAAGTACAACCTATCATTACTGTAATTCAGATGATGCGACTATTATTTTTCTTCAGCATTTACTGTCTTATCCCATAGTCTGTTTTACCTTTTGTAGGGAATGTTTCCCCCGCCTCAAAATTCACGACTGTGTCTCTGGCTGAATAGTATTAATTTGAACCAAACATGCTCATGAAACACCACTTGCCTCCTCCCTGTAAAGCTGCTTCACGTAAAATAAACCTGACAACACAACCAGATTTCTTAGCTGGTGCTGATTATGCCCCTAGGTGAATGCTAGGGACGCAGAGCGCGGAGATTCCCGTACGGCTCCTGTGCTGTAAAATAGTGCTGCAAACGAATACACAGAGGATCCCCAGTGGGGTCAACTTTAGTAACTGAGGAAAGTAGGCATTCACTAATCCTGTTTGGTTTTTCATTCGGTGTGTGCTGAGGAGAGGAGACATGGCTGGGAGAAGTTAACTAGGGATGGAGTTGAAGGATGAAGTTCACACAAGGAGATGCCTAGCGTGTCCTCAGACGGGGAGGACAAACAGCTAGAGAGGGCTGAGGGACCTCCACCAGCACTGCCTCGGGGAGGGGCCCTGGGGGACCTCCACCAGCACTGCCTCGGGGAGCGGCCCTGGGGACCTCCACCAGCACTGCCTCGGGGAGCGGGCCCTGGGGGACCTCCACCAGCAGCACTGCCTCGGGG
>NW_003852449.1:2150433-2178732 GCF_000181295.1 Otolemur garnettii | reverse complement strand
GCCCTGGGGACCTCCACCAGCACTGCCTCGGGGAGCGGGCCCTGGGGGACCTCCACCAGCACTGCCTCGGGGAGCGGCCCTGCTTCCTACGTGCCCTCTTGGCTTCTTATTTTTTAAATTCAGTTTATCATTCAGTTTCCGGCAATCAAAGATACTGAAGGGTGGCTGGTGCCTTGGAGTTGGTTAGGGATGGAATGGTCGCGGGTCGTGCTGTTGTCACAGCTGCCCGTCTTCTCCGTGTAAGTCTTAACTTTTAAATAGTTTAATAACAGATTCATTTTTTAAACGTAGGGTAAGAGAAAACACCTGGCCTTCGTTATTAAGGACATACTGAGTTTATCGTCTCGGTCTGAGTACATGTGATGGATGGCTGACTCTCCCGCCCGCAGGGCACAGCGTCCACCTTGCTTCTCCTGCCCTGATACGATTTCTTCTCTGAAAATTCTTAGCATCTGGGCTGATTCAGCCATCTCTGGTTCCAGAAAGGAAGAAAAATTAATCTGCTGACCTCATTAAGTCAAATTATGCCTCGTCTAGTTGATCTTCGGCGTTTTGGCTTTGGAAATGAATTCTTGAAGTTGCAAAGTGCGGCCTGACTTCTCTCCTGAAAGCTGCTTTAGACGCGGTTCCTGGAAGGGCCTTTCTCATCTCTTTCCAGAGACCAGGCTCTCTCGTGTGTGTTAGAAAGGGAAGTGAAAAACAGAGGCTCCGAGAAATCTCAACCAGGTCAAATTCTTAGTCATTCACTTCCACTTCTGGGACAGAAGCAGTTTGAGACTAAACATCCACCTGCTTTTTCCTGAAGCGAAGCTTTCGCTGGACGGTCCTTACCCTTCCCTTCTGCAGAGCATCGCTGGACGTACTGCTGGGGAATCCTTACAGATGTCTTTTCTTTTTAAAAAAATCTTTGTGTGTTACTGAGCCTTAGAGGTGTGAAAAGAAAATAGAAGATTCAGGAACAGAATGCATTAAGAAAAAAAAGGAGTCTACTTGTAAAGTATTGCAAGGAAGACTGGAATTCAGAAGGATACATTTGGAGTTAAAATCCTCAAAATTATCAAGGTCAGAGTCTGCTCATGGTGGGGAGAAGAAGAGCCATTTCCTCATCGACCGTCCTATTCTATCCATTGCAACAGCATCAGGGAAAAAGCTGCTTTTGTTCGGAAGACAGTGACTTTTCAGAAAGGCGTCAGGGGTCTTCCGTTTTGGGGTCTAGATGTATGTACGTACAGTGTCCTTATTTTTTGCCTTTTAATTTTTTTTATCTATCTCATGTGCAAAGTGCCTTCTCTCTCTCTCTCATGAGATGTGATGTGCTCACTCAAAACCGTGACAAATGTACTTTCTCAATGGCAAACTAAGCTTTGCCTGGTAGGTAGCAAAGCCCAATTTCTCTGAGTTCCTTCAACTGGTACCTGAGAGGAATAAGTCTCCTTCTGCAGTTCCCCAGCTCCCCCATCGTGCCAGAAACAGTAGCTTATTGGGACACGACTTACCAGCTGGGGTAGCTGGCCATTCTATGCCCTGGCGTCAGCTTTTTCTCCTCTGCTGCAGTTCTCCAGATAAGCACAGCATCCTTGCCGGCTCAGCTCACGTCCAGCACGCTGCAGCCTGGCTCCCTCAGTTCAGCTCTAGGTCCCGACCCGTGCGATCTAAAGTCGACACATTGTAAATCTAAAGTCGACACATTGTAAATAGTATTTTATAATCGATTTGTGAGAGAAGCTTCTCTCTTCAGCAACATAAGTATCCGACATATGTAAGTAAATAATACTTTTCACTTCTGGTCAGTGAAATCCATCAAATTAAGAGGCAGGAATTAATGGCCGGCCGGCATTGGACTGGCTAATTTTGCCTCTGGTCAACCTGAAAAACCAGTAGTTAGAAAAAGGCTCTCAGTCAACCGCTGAGAATTCGCCATCCCTGTCTCAAACGCGAAGGAGACACAAAGATAGGTTCTTCAAGGATGGTGAATCGATCCAGGGGGCCCTGAAGTTAGACAGTTAGAAAGAGTGAGAATTCTGGCCCGTGATGGAAAAGCTGCTGCTAACAGGACTAACAGGGTAACTCTGTCGCTGGGCAGGAAGGATTTGGAAAATGCTTTTTCTATCTGATCAGATGAATGATTAACTTCTGAACGAAAGGACTAAACATAGTGGATGGTGATGACACCAGGACAGAGGACCCGAACAACAATTTTTGTTCTGAAACGGCTATTGCACGATCTCACTGGAGCTTCTTGGGGGAGGTGCTGAGCACCCTGAAGTCCTCGTGGCTCCCTTCTTAAGAGTCCTTGGCCGTCTGTCCTGGTGTGGGAAGTGCAGTTTCCCCGGCAGTGTGTGTAGAAGTTGCTTTCAAAATGCGCGGCTCATTTGCTCCGTTGTACTTGCCTCTGTAAAAGTGCATTTAACATTGAGAATCTGACTTTAATCTGGAGTTTTGGTCTTAAACTGCTGTGAAAGAAGAAAAAGTAGAGGACAGAGAAAAAGGCAGGGAGGTTTGGTTGTAGGGCTGTTATGTTATTGCTCCTGACTTGAAGAGACCTGATACCGGTTCCTTCACTTGTGGTAAATTCCAAACAACAATAGAAAAGATAATTCGTAGATTTTGCTGCTCATAATTATCAGGCACCATCAGTGCGATTTCGGAGGGACTTACCAGAGTGAGGCCGCCTGTAACGTGTGGCGAGCAAAAGCTCCACTGAAATGTGCAAGGGGAGACTTTGCATTTTAGTTGCCATAAAAATTGAGAGTCAGGACGTGCAGTTTTCCTAGAAGAGAGGATAGCCAGAAAATAGGCTAGGTAACGTCCCCCCGGGCAAGGTCTCACGGACAGGATCGGGCTTTGCTCTATGATTCAGAAGCGCTGTGATAGTCTGCGACAGTCATCAGTGAAATGAGGCCTCTGGTCACTGCCCTTGGTCCGTATACTCACTAGCGGGCTCACGTACACTTATAAACGTGTGCTCCATGTCACACCAGTGCCGACTTCTGAGTTTCAAATGTGACTGAGGTACATTTGCTAATTATAAGAAATTCCTCATGTAAAGTGATGTGAAGATTCGTGGTTTTATATTTATTTAGGAAATAGTTTAGCTGTTGCCACCAGCCAATGGATTTTCTAATTTTTTCCAAAAAAAAAATCACAGACCCTTAGTTTGTCTACTCCAGTGGGCGAGGTGTGTAATGCGTTTCCTCAGAGGCCACATCCACTTACACCTTCTCGCGGGCACCCAGGACACGGGGGCCACTCCTGTGGAAAGTGCTGCTTTGCCAAGCTGGGCATCCTGGAACCTGGCTGCTTCTGGCTTTAGAGAGGTGATAAAATTGCCATGGAAGCGTATATCATTGCCAACAAAAATAAACCTGTGCTATCATCACCAAGCCAGAAGGCACCAAATACACAGCAAGGGTCCTTTTCAGCAAGTGCGCCCTGGGAGGGCAAGAGGCCACACAGCCAATTGAGAGCGGCAGGACAAGGCCGGCAGAGTGTTCCTGCCTGGTGCCATCAGCTATGAGAGTTGGTTTAGATCACGAGCTGAGCACCTGGGTGGTGTGCTGCTTCTCAGATGAGGGCTCACCAGACATCCGAGGGATGCAGATACACAGGAGGCAGGTTGACATCTACAAGTCACATTCTCGCCACCTCACTGCTGACGCCCACAGTTGAAGCAGCCTCCTCCCGCATCCTGCTGGCTGTGGCTGAAAGACGAGGTCACACTGCATATGAATGAGCTGAATCCTCAACAGCTGAGGCATTTCTCACCTGTCTTTTTATTTTTAAAAATCACAACAATGGAATTCTATAAAAGCGTCTAGTCTATGAAGTATGTAAAATATAAAATGGAAGTCCTCCCGGGTAGAATGTCGCTCAGATCCCCCTGGAGGCATTTACAGTCCACTGAGGATTGTCACCAGACCTCCTCACAGCCCTGGAGATGACGGGTTTTCACAGACACATGTGACCCAGCAGGTTTTCCTAATCAGCTCCCACCTGTTATCAATGAGTAAAACCCCCTCAAAAACCACTCTGGGCTAACATAAGTCCATAAAAATAATTTTAGCTAACAGTTCCCATCTTTTTAAAAAATGTGACCCCCAGTAAGAAACAGATCTTACGTCATAACTCAGTACCCAGATGCCTGTATATATATGTGTAACAAACGGAAACGATGTGTTTATGAAACACAATACTTCCCCTCACTGCATTCAGTTTACTCTAATGTTTTCCTGTCCTGTTCTGTTCTTCTAAATTAAAAAAATAAAAGTCAGTGATAACCTCCTGGATTGGTTCATAACTGACAAGTGGATTGTGACAGCTCCACTGTATTCCTACCTGCAAGGACATGAGCTGACCTCTCTGGTTTCCCTTGAAAATTAAAATACACAGCAACATTAATTCATATTCTGTGCGTTGCTAACCGACAAGAGCTGAGCCACAGCCAGCCCCTTTAGGTGAAGCTTGCCCTCTCTCTTGTTAGCCGTGGCCACAGCCAGCCCCTTTAGGTGAAGCTTGTCCTCTCTCTCGTTTGCCGTGGCCACAGCCAGCCCCGTTAGGTGAAGCTTGCCCCCTCTCTCGTTAGCCGTGGTCACAGCCAGCCCCTTTAGGTGAAGCTTGCCCTCTCTCTCGTTTGCCGTGGTGAGGTCTCCTCATTGACTGTGTTGTGTCCAGCCCCTCTAGGGTAGAGTTCAAGGCTCCTCAGAGTCCCTGGGATCTGTTCATATATTTTTCCAATTTATAAATTTTTGATTAACCTACAAGAGGCACAAGTTGCATGTATATATTGTACAGCAGTGAAGTCTGGGCTTGTGTACCCATCCAATGAGTAATGTCCGTTATGCTCCATGGGCAATTTTTTTATCCTTTGCCCCTTGCTCTCCCCATTGCTCTCCAATGCCCATTACACCACTCCCTGTGTCCTTGCACAAAGTTTATCTCCCACTTATAAAAGTGAGAAAGTGTGGCATTTATCTGTTCCTGAGATACTTCACTTAGGATAATGTTCTCCAGTTTCATCCAAGTTTCTGGAAGAGACATTATTTCATTCATTCTTATGGCTAAGTCTTATATATATGCCTATATACATATTCTGTACACACTTTCTCTGTCTCTGTCTGTCTCTCCCTCTCTCTCTCTATATACACACACACACACATATATATATGTCTGTCCATCTATCTATCTATAGATAGAGCAGCAGGCTGAACACCCACAGTATAAGTTGATAGGCACTTAGGTTGATTCCACATCTATTGGGATTGTGAATTGTGCTGTGATAAACAAACAAATGCAGAGATCTTTTTGATATGATGATTTCTTTTCCTTTGGGTAGATACCCAGTGGTGGGATTGCAGAATCAAATGGTAGATCTACTTTTATCTCTTTGAGAAATCTCCATACTGTTTTCCATGGAGGTTGTACTAATTTACATTCTCACCAACAGTGTATAAGCATCCCCTGTGCACTGCTTTTGTTTTTTGATTTTTTTAAAAAATAATGACCATTCTAATGGGAATAGGATGGTATCTCATTGTTGTTTTAATGTGCTTTTCTCTGGTGATTAGTGATGTTGAACATTTTTTCCATAAGTTTCTTGGCATTTGTAGATCTTCTTTTGAAAAATGCCTCCTTATATCATTTGCCCACTATTTATTTATTTATTTATTTGGGGGGATTCATTGAGGGTACAAGAAACCAGGTTACACGATTGCATTTGTTAGGTAAAGTCCCTCTTACAATCATGTCTTGTTCTCAAAAGGTGTGTCACACACCGAGACCCCATCCCCCTCCTTCCTTTTCTCTGCTCTTCCTTCCCCACTCCTCCCTCCTCCTTCCTCTCTCTTTTCTCCCCTTCCCTCACCCACATCGTGTCATTAATTGTCATTAATTGTCCTCATATCAAAATTGAGTACATAGGATACATGCTTCTCCATTCTTGTGATGCTTTACTAAGAATATTGTGTTCTATTTAAGACGAAGGTTAATACAAAGGCTGTAAAGTTTCCATTTTTTTTTTTTTTTAACAGAGTTTGTGCTTTTCTTGCTGAGTTGTTTGAGTTCCTTCCAGGTTTTGGATATTAGTACTTTGTCAGATACATAGCTTGTGAATACTTTTTCCCATTCTGTATGTTGTCTGTTTACTCTGTTGATTATTTCTTTTGCTGTGCAGAAGCATTTTAGTTTAATGAAGTGTCATTTGTCTATTTTTGTTTTTGTTGCGTTTGCTTTTGGGACCTTAGTCAAAAATTCTTCACCTGGGCCAATGTCTAGAAGAGTTTTTCCTAGGTTTTCTTCTAGAATTTTTATGGTTTTAGATTTTACATTTAAGTCTTTAATCCATTTTGAGTTAATTTTTGTATATGGTAAGAGATGGAGATCCAGTTTCATTCTTTTGCATATGGCTATCCAGTTTTCCCAGCATCATTTATAGAATCAGGGGTCCTCAAACTTTTTAAACATGGGGCCAGTTCCCCACCCCTCAGACTGTTGGAGGCCGGACTGTGGGCCCTGTGACGAGTCGGCTGCTAAGCAGGACAGGCAGCGGTGGCAAAACACCTGGCGGGCCGGATAAATGTCCTAGGTGGGCTGCATGTGGCCCATGTAGTTTGAGGATGCCTAGATAGGGTGTTCTTCCTCAGGCATTTGTTGTAGGTATATGGTTTTATTTTGGAGTTCTCTATTCTAGTCCATCAATTTGTGTATCTAGTTTTATGCCAACACCATGCTATTTTGGTTGCTATGGCTTTTTAGTAAAATTTAAAAAAAAGTTTTTTAATATTTTTTTCTTGTACTACAATTTGAAGTCAGGTCATGTGATGCCTCCAGTTTTATTCTTTTCACTTAGGATTGCTTTGGCTATTTAGGCTCTTTCTTGGTTCTATATAATTTTAGAATCTTTTTTTTCTAACTGTGAAAATTGATGTCGGTGTTTTGGTAGGAGTATTGAGTCTAAAGAGTGCTTTGGTCATTATAGCAATATTGACTCTTCTGATCTATGAGCATGGGATTTTTTTTATTTGTTTGTGCTGCCTATGATGTCTTTCATTTGTGACTTGTAGTTCTCCTTGCAAAAATCTTTCATCTTCCTGGTTAAATAAATTCCTAGGTATTTTATTTTTCTTGTAGCTATTGTAAATAGAATCAAATTCTTGATTTGGTTCTCAGCATCGTCATTACTGGTGTATAGAAATGGGATTGAGTCTTGTATGTTGATTTTATGACCTGATTCATTGTTGAATTCATTCATAAAATTCAGGAGTCCTTGGGGGCTTCTGGGTATAAGGTCATATCATTTGACAACAGAGATAATTTGACTTCCATCTTTCCAATTTAGATGCCCTTTATTTCTTTTTCTTGCCTGATTGCTCTGTCTAGTACTAGTACTTCTAGTACTATGTTGAATAGAAATGGTGAAATGGGCATATTTGTCTAGTTTCAGTTCTTAGGGGGAATGCTTTCAATCTTTCTTCATTCAGTATGATGTTGGCTGGAGGTTTCTTGTATGTGGCTTTTATTATTTTGAGGTATGTTTCTTCTATGTCACATTCTTTTGAGGGTTTTTATCATGAAGGGATGCTGGATTTTGTCACATGCTTTTTCTGCATCTATTGAATGAGCAAAAGATTTTTGTTTATAATTCTGTTTATGTAGTAAATCACATTTATTGACTTGAATATGTTGACTAACAAAAAATCAGATTTTGTAACTTTTTCCCTGATGGTGATTTTCCTACAGAGACCACTGCTAATTGTAAGCAATCAAGTGAAGCACTGTGATCTAGTAACAGGGAGAGATATGTGAGTAAGCACAAGAGCTCTGGGGTTTATAGTTTCTTGGTTAACCAAAGTCTTCAGTGAGCTCTCCAAGGACAATCTCCTGTCTGGTAGACACCAAATTCTTTTTCAGACTTTAAACACCATTGAATCTTTATTATTGAAAGTTAAGGGATTTTTGAGGTCTTGTCAAAAAATGTAACACACCGTTAATTGAACTGTCCTTTGTTAACGCTTTAAGTAGACTAAATAGACTTATGTTTCTGGGATTTGAGCTTGGTAATTTTTGGACTTGTATGAAATGTTAAATCAGCTACTCAGATCTTAGAGCTGTTTTCTTTGCATCCTGAGCTCAAATTGGGAGCTCAGCTTCTAACATGCTTTGGCAATTCCTCTCCACAAATAACACATTCAGTTTAACACCATTTAATCAAATATCATACTACTTTTATGCCATTAACTTTGTTCTGCTACGTGCTATGATCATATGTATTTAACATTAAATGTGAATGAAAGTGTTATTTCTGAAAGTTTTCTCCCTATTTCTTAAGTGAAACCATGACTGTGGCAAAACCACTATGACAAACCTGTGATTTTCATTAAAAATTTTAGTGACAAACATTCTTTTCTAATTATAAATATAGAGTGGGTGCATCCAAGGATCTGTGTACCAATTCAAAATGTCAGCTACACCCTTGTTTTTTATCTGTTTGCTCCAGCCAGTTGAATTCTTTGAGATCTTGACAGAAACACATTTTCTTTTCATTAGTAACAGTGCAAAAAACTTGTTCATCACAGTCAATTGGGCAAATGCATCTAATCCACATCCCAATTTCAGAGCATCAGTGTACATGTGAGTTTTTAATTAAAAAATTATTATCATAAAATGTAAAATGTACCCAGCATAAAATTGACCATTTTAGTCATTTTAAAGCATATAGTTCAGTGGCATTAAGTAAGCACATTCACATTGTTGTGCAACCATTGCCACTGTCCGTTTCCAGAACTTTTCCTTCTTCCTGAACTGAAACTCTGTGTTCATTAAACAATGACTCCCACCCCTCCCCCTGCAGCCCCCGCCATTCTGCTTTCTGTCTCTGTGAATCTGACTCATCCAGGTGCCTCGCATGGTGGAACCACACTGTGTTTGCCCTGGGGGTTGGCTTATTTCACTTAGCTTAGGGTCTTCAGAGATCATCTAGGTTGTAGTATATGTCAGAATTTCCTTCCTTTTTATAATGGTAATATTGTTTGCTACCTTTATAATTTACATTAATATTCTGGAATATTGGAATTGTCCAATTGGAAAAAATATTTTTCCAGAGGACAAAGTATGCATATACCACACTTTATCTGTTCATCTTGTTGATGGACACTTGGCTTCTACCTGTGGGTTATTGAGAATAATGTTGCTGTGAATGTGGGTGTACAAGTGTCTGTTCTGGTCCAGGCTTTCAAGGCCTTTGTGAATATCTCCAGACGTGGAATTGCTGGATCATATGGTAAATCTATTTTTAAGGTTTTGAGGCACCATGACACTGTTTTTATAGTACCTACATCATTTTTTGCTTTCCAAACAGGGTTTTCATTTGCTCACCTCCTTGTCAACACCCTTTAGTTTCTGGGTTGTTTTTTTTTTTTTTTGTGATAGATGTCATAATGAATGTATACTGAGGTTTTTAAAATAAATTGTTGGTGTGTTATGGTAACTTTTGTGCAGACACAAAAGATATAAAATTAAATATTTTCATTTGGTATATGCAATAACATAGACTTTCTTACTTATGTGTTCCTCTTTTAATAATATATCTTAGGTAGACACATGAATAAAAATGTGTAAGAAGTTGAGGAAAAGGAATAGAAAGACGTGGAAGACCTCCAGATTGAACTAGAAAAACTTCCCCAAAGTGATATTCTAAATGTGCCAGTTAATGGTTGGAGTGCTTAGGTGCTTTTTAAAACACCTAAAACATCCTTTGATGGTGAAACTTTATAAATTATATTAGCAAAAATGTGACAAAGGCTTAACAACACACTTTCTTATTTTAGATCCAAATGCATACAGCAACATCTGTTTTTATGTGCTATAATGAAAACTCCGCAGTCTTGGTTTTGCAAATACATTCAGTATATGATGACACATTCCTATGTTTATCTTCTTTTTTCCCTCAGGCTTTTCACTGTTTTTAAGGTTCCCCAGTTTCACCCTGGTAGAAAGTGGATTACTTCGTTAGCAAGCCCAAAGTGCCAGGTGAAAATCTATCTAACATCTACCTCTCTGGAACAAATATGCCCAGGTTACTGGTAATATACACATGTGGTATCATTTTTCCCTTATTTGGAACATACAGAACTAAATTAATAACAGTTCTTACAAGACCCTGGGGGTTTGTGTAAAAGAATTTTGATCTCCTTAGGAAGGCTCACCAGTACTCTCTTGGGAGAGATGCACTTGACTTTTGACCTCTTTTCAAAGGCACCTGTGTGAGCTTTTAAAATCCACTACCACCAATTACCCACTTTCAACCTGAAGTGTTTAAACCCAGGACCACATTAACTGAGCTTAGCACATAGCCGTGTCATTGCCGACTTTCTGATCTGAGGAGATGTCTTGACATAGTTAAAAGGGAGTTTAGGGATGGGGCATGAGATTAATCAGGTCCTCCTACTGACAGCTACAAACAAAGAAGCCTTTTAGCCACCTGGTTTGTGCCTCTCACACCTGCATCCAGACTGCTGGGAGGAAGCTTTGTACCACTGCGCTGATCCCATTCTTCCCAGGTACTTGTGTGTGGCTGTGCTGCATCATTTAATTAATGACTCTCAGAAAAGGCACCACAGAAGATGCAGATAAACAGCTTCCCGCCCAGGAAAAGCCTTGCAAATTGGTTCATAATAGAGTCATGAAGCCCTCTCTGTGCTTCCCTAAGACACTAGGAAAGGAGGCCCAGCTCATGGTGTATTTGAATTAGGTACATAATTCTTTCTTCTGCTATCATTTTCTTAAAAATTTAAACCAGGGCAAATACACATTTCTCTCTGCTTGCTTCACATCGTGGTTAGTTGGTTTCTTTGGCAGTAAATGTGGCTTTGACTTTAATCACTGAGCTTATTAAATTTAGTATTTTTATTTTTTACTTACGGTGCAGAAAACTTCGGCATTGTAGTCCTAAGTCATCCCAGTGTGCAGGAAGCCAGAGCGCCCTGCGAATGTGAGGTTTCAGTTGCCTGGCAGCACAGCCCCTCAGCCTTACATGCTGTGGAGGGTCAGCATTGCAGCGCCTGTGCTGTTCCCGGGTCCAGTCAAGTTCATGTGCTAGGCCTGGTTTAAATCACTGATGTTGTAAGATCTGGCCATGGACTACAAAAAAAAAAAAAAAAAAATTCCAAATGTTTTCTGGTTCTACTTTTTTTTTTTTTTTTTGTATGAAAAGTAAAACCATACAGAATCTCTTGATTGCACAATGAAGCACAGTCCCAGGGCCATGCTAATAATTTATCCCAATTTAGCCTGAGCTGAGTTATGCAAGGGCTATTTCAAATATTCTTATATGAGCCATTTGATCATAAGGTTCAAGAGTCATTTTGCTGAATAGAATGGTGTACACTCTCTGGTACGTGTTTAGTGGGTAAAGCAACCTGCTATTACTCTCCTACGGAGAACTGCACTTGTTTAAATGCCTGCTGTAAATTGTTTTCACTACTGTATTTTCCCAGTAGCTACCTGGTACTGTGTCAGTGGTAACAACTGTGGTTGGAGTGGCATTGTTTTATTCCTTCCTATGGCTGAGCAGTACCCCATAGTATATATATAACACAAATTCTTTATCCACTCCCGTGCTGGTAAGCACTTAGGTTGATATTATATCTTTGCAGTTGTGAATTGTGCTGTGATTAACATTCAAGTGCAGGTGCTTTTTTTTGACAAAATTATTTCTTTTCCTTTGGGTGGAAGATCAAGTGGTAGGTCTACTTTTATTTCTTTAAGGAATCTCCAAGCTATTTTCATAGAGGTTGTACTAATTTGCAGCCCCACCAACAGTGTGTAACCATTCCAGTTTCTCTGCATCTGCACCAGTATCTGTTGTGTTTTGGCTTTCTAGGGATAAGGTGGTATATCATGTGGCCTTAATTTGTATTTCCCTGGTGGTCATTGATACTGAACACTTTTTCATGTCTGTTGGCCATTTGTCTATCTTTTTTTGAAAAACTTCAAGTCATGTCTTTTGCCCATTTTTTAAAGGGGGTTGTTTGTTTCTTGCTGTTTTGTTTGAGTTCTTTGTAGATTCTGGAAATTAGTTCTTTATCAGAAATATGGTTTATAAATATTTTCTCCTATCTGCATGTTGCCTCTTTAATCTGGTAATTATTTCCTTTGCTATGCAGAAAGTTTTTATTTAACCAAATCCCATTTCCTTAATTTTGGTGTTGCTGTATTTGCCTTTGGGGTGTTTATTGTAAAGTTTTTGCCTAGCTCTAGAAGAGTTTTTCCTGTGTTCTCTTCTAGAATTTTTATGGTTTCTTGCCTTACATGTAAGTCTTTAATCCATCTTGAATTACTTTTTGTATGTGGTGAGAGATATGGGTCCTGTTTCATTCTTCTGCATGTGGCTGTCAGATTTTCTCAGAACCATTTATTGAATACAGCATCCTTTCCCCTGGGGTATGTCTTTGTCTACTTTGTTGAGTCAGTTGGTCATAGCTTTATAGTTTTATTTCTGGGTACTCTATTCTGTTCAATTGTCTATGTTTCTACTATTATGCCAGTACCATGCTGTTTTTGTTACTATAGGCTTGTAGTGTAATTTGAAGTCAGGTAATGTGATGCTTCCAGATATGTTGTTTGGTTAAGATTGCTTTGGCTATTTGGGCTCTTTTTTTGGTGGTGGTGGTTGTTTTAAATGAAGTTTAGGATAACTTTTTCTAGATCTATGAAGTAAGATGTTGATATTTTGATGGAAATTGCATTGAATCTGTGAATCACTTTGGGCAGAATGGACATCATGATAATGTTGGTTCTACCAATCCACAAGCATGAGAAGTTTTTCCATTTATTTGTGTTATCTGTGATTTCTTTTTATCAGTGTTTTGTAGTTTTTCTTGTAGAGATCTTTCATCTCCTTGGTTAAATATATTCCTAAATATTTTATTTCTTCGTAACTATTATAAATGGTATTGAGTCCTTGATGTGACTCTTAGCTTGACTGCTGTTAGTATATAGACGTGCTATTGATTAGTGTATATTTGTTTTGTTTTTAGGGATAGGATCATCACAGATTGCATATATTTATTTTTTTAACTTGAGACTTTGTAGAATTCATTTCTTCCATTCTAGAAGCCCTTTGGTGGTGTCTTCTAAATACAGGATCATATTGTTGGAGAGTTTGACCTCTTCTTTCCTGATTTGGATGCCCTTTCTTTCTTTTTCTTTCCTGATTGCTCTGGCTAGGACTATGTTGAATAGAATAGGTGACAGTGGGCACCTTTGTCTTGTTCCAGTTCTTTGGGGGAATGCTTTCAACTTTTTCCCATATGGATTTGTCATATATGCTTTTTGTAATTTTTAGGTGTGCTTCTTCTATGCCTATTTTTTGAGATTTTCAACATGAAAAGATGCTGGATTTTATTGAATGCTTTTTCTGTATCTATTGAGAGGATCATATGGTATTTGTTTTTGCTTCTGTTTATGTGGTGAATCACATTTATTAATTTGCATATGCTGAACTATCCTGGCCTTCCTGGGATAAAACCTACTTATTCATGGTAAATTATCTTTTTTTTTTTTTTTTTTTTTTTTGGCCAGGGTTTTTTTTTTTTTTTGAACCTGCCACCTCCAGCATATGGCGCCTCCGCCCTTCTCCTTTGAGCCACAGGCACTGCCCACATGGTGAATTATCTTTTTGATATGCTGTTGAATTAAATTTGCTAGCATCTTAGTGACAATTTTTGCATCTATGTTCATAAGGCAAACTGATTGGTCATTTTCTTTTTGTTGTTGTGTCCTTTCCTGGCTTTGGTATCAGGATGATATTGGCTTCATAGAAAGAGTTAGGGAGAATTTGCTCTTTTTTTTTTTTTTTTTTTTGATATTATTGAATATTTTCTGCAGGATAGATACAGTTATTTTTTGTAGATCTGGTAGCATTCAGCTGTGAATCCATCTGATCTGGGGCTTCTTTTGTTGATAGATTTTCTTTTTTAAAAATTACTACTTCAATCTTACTACAAATTTTTGGTCTGTTTAGGATTTCTATTTATTCTTATTCCTGGCAGGCAGGTTTTGTGTTCCTAGGAATTTATTCATTTCCTCTGTGTGTGTAGATTTTTGTAGCATTCGTGAGTAATATTTTGTATTTCTGTGGTATCAATTGTAATATCTCCTTTTTCATTTCTGATTAAGCATATTTGAATTCTGTCTCTTCTATTTCTGATTAATTTGCCTAGTGGATTATCAATTTCATTTATATTTTCAAATAATCAACTTTTTACTTTTTGTTTTGTTGATTTTTATTTTTGTATCTATCTCATCTAGTTCTGCTTTGTTATTTATTTATTTTTTCTTCTGTTGACTTTGGATTTGGTCTTCTTTTTCTGGTTCTTTGAGATGTGATATCAAGTTGATAATTTGTGGTCCTTTTGTCTTTTAAGGCATCTAAGTCTATGGATTTTCCCTTTATTACTGCCTTTACCACATCCCATAGATACTGAAACCTTATTTCCCCTTTGCCATTCAGTTCAAAGAATCTTTCGATTTCTACTTAATTTCATCATTGATCCAAAGGTCACTCAGCAATAGGTTGTTTAATTTCTCTAACTTTGTGTAGTTTTAAGGGTTTTTCTTGAAATTGATTTCTAGTTTTATTCTACTATGGTTTGAGAAAATACATGATATAGTTTCATGGTATAGTTTCAGTTTTTCTGAATTTGCTGTGACATGTTCTGTGATCTTGGATATGATCAATTTTGTAAAATGTCCCACATGCTGATGAGAAGAATGTATGTTCTGTAGTTTTTAGGTAGAATGTTCTATAAATTTATGTTAGATTCATTTATTCTAGAGTCCTATTTAAGTCTAGTATTTCTTTGTTGGCTTTTTGCTTCTATATCTGTTCGACTTTGTCAGTGGGGTGTTGAATTCCCGGATGATTATGATGCCATTGTTTGTTTCTTTGCTTAGATCTAGAAGAATTTGCTTTACAAATCTGGGAGCTCCTGTTAGGTACATATATTTCGGATTATCCTGTTTTCTTGCTGAATTCCCCCTTTTATCATTATACAATGACCATCTTTATCTTTTTTTTTTTTTTAACCATTGTTGGTTTAAAGTCAATTTCATATGATATAAAAATAGCTATGGCAGCCAGCTTGCTTTTGGTTTCCATTTGCTTGGAATATTTTTTTCCATCCCTTTACCTTGAGTATGTGTGCATCTTTGTGGATTTGATAGCTTTCTTGGAAACAGCATATATTTGGGCAATGATTTTTTTCATCCATTCTATCAGTCTATGACTTTTAAGTAGAGCATTATAACCATGGTTAGTATTAATGTAGATAACGTGGAGTGCTGTTCTGTTCATGGTGTTGTTAATTTGTTTTCTCTCCTGTGCTATTGTTTATAGTAGCTGTGAGCTTCTAGTGGGTATGCTGTTCCACATATAGCACACAATTAAGCATTTCCAGTGGTGCAAGTTCAGTAGCAACAGTTCCCTTAGTGTTTGCTTGTCTGGAAAACTCTTTATTTTTCCACCATTTATGAAACTTAGTTTTGCAGGCTACAAAATTCTAGGCTGGCCATTGCTCTATCTAAGAAGATTTAAACTGGGTCCCTAATCCCTTCTGGTTTGTAAGGTCTCTGCTAAGAAGTCTTTTGTTAGCCTGATGGGCTTTCCTTTTATATTTGAGTTGTTGCTTTCCTTTCATAGCTGCAGAATTTTCTTCTTCATGTTGACTTTGGCTAGGTTAATGAGTATGCATCTTGGAGATGTATTATTTAATGTAAATCCTTCCTGGTATTCTATGACCATTTTATATCTGGATATCTGAATATTTGGTGATACCAGGGACGTTTTCCTCTGTAATTCCCTTGAATAAAATTTCCATGCTTTTTGCTTTTTCTTCTCCCTCAGGGATACCTAAAATTTGTATGTTGGCTTGCTTTACATAGTTCCTTATTTCTCTGTGTGTTTGTTCCTTCTTTTTTGTTCTTTTTTTCTTGCATCATGACTGACTGGGTTAGTATGAAAGCCTTGTATTCACATTCTGAAATTTTTTCTTTTTTCTTGGCTGCTATTGGAGCTTTCTGCTTTGAGACGATCTCTAAGTGACTCTTTCATTTCTTTAAGTTATGTTACATTCTTTCTTATGTTGTCTATCTCTTCAGTGACATTTAATTTTCTTCATTCATGTCCTAAAATACTTTTTTAACTTCCTTGTGTTGGCTTTCAACTTTCTCTTCAATCCCATTCCTTATTTGCCATCCATATTTTGACTTTCATTCTAACATTTTGACAGTTTCCTTATGGTTGGAATCCATTACTGTAGGTCTTTTCTGATTGCTTGGGGTATTGAACTAGCTTGTTTTTTCATGTTGCCAGGGCACTTTTGCTGGTTTTTTCTCATCAGAAACCACTTCTCTCAATTCATTGCAAATAGGTTCGCAGCGCTCCTGTTCTCTTTTGCTGAGAAATCTCTGACTTAGTGAGAAGAAAGAAAGGCCCCCAGATAGTACTTCTGTGTTCTACTCAGAAGACGGAGCCTAGGATAGGACAAGATCCACTGAGATCTTGTAAAGTAGCTGTTCTATTTTGTCCTATTCCGTTGTGGTTGTCAAGTCCAAGCCAGTGCTGGGGGATCTTTGTGTGGAGTGTCAGTTGGTCCCTAAGCCACTCTTGCAGGCAGAGGTATGGATGAGTCCTAGGGAAAGAGGATAGGAGGCAGGCACTGTGGGAAATTTGTCTGCCTGGGTCTGCGCATGTGGTAGTGCATCTGCTTGGGAGGTCTTCTAGTCATGGCTGCAGGTATCATACCTACACCCAGGCCTAGGTATAATGTCAGTGCTTGGTAGTGTGCATCTTGTGGCTAGTAGGTCTGTGGTGGGGATTGTGCCTGCAGGTGTGGTGTTATGTGGTGACATGAGGGAGCATGGACCTCTGCATGGCACATGGCTTCACTGGGGTGTGGACCTTGGAGTGTCATGCAGGGCTAGGGGACTTGTTCTGCTGTTCAGTGTTTGGGACCAGAGATATGGCCCACCACACAGTGTATGGATCTGGTGGGGCTGTGGGCCTTGGTGTAGTGGTGCAAAGTGCCAAGGGCTTGTTCTTCTCATTGGCATTTGGGATTGCAGGGGCTGGGTTAATGTGTGGCTGGGGCTCTGTTGCATAAGTCCTGCTTGGGCTGCTACTGTGAAGCCTCTCAAATGGTGCTGGCACCTACTTCATTCGCATTCTTTAGTGGGGGAGGGTGTGTGGCCCCTAGACATGGGTGTGCAGGAGCATCTCCTGTCCCTGCTCCTCCCCAGGGAAGGGGTGATGTAGGTTGCAGCAAAGACAATTCCTATGTAGACCAGTTGCTCTGCATGCTCAGAATGGTGTCAGCTGTGGCAACCCAGGCACAGAGGCCAGCGGGTCCCTGCTGAGACTGCTCTCTGATGAATCTTCACTTCATGGGCTCCAAGTAGTTCTATGATCAGCACAGAGGCCCAAGGTGGTATTGGTGGGCCTCCCATAGCTTGAGTCACAGTGTCTACATGGAGACATGGGGCCCTGGGACTCTCTATACTTTCCCCACATGTAAGGGTCTCCCCCACAATCATGGCAAGTGGATCTCTCTGTCCTTGTATCCTTTTTCCTGAGTGTCCACCATCACTTCTCTGATGGTCTTCAATGCTCCCTCCTACAGTGTCCATTCATAGGTGAGCACTAACTTGCGACTTTTGAGTTGCACGTAGATTGCTTGTAGTCTGCTATCTTGCTTAACTGTTCTGTCCAATAGAAATTAAATATGAGTTATACATGTAATTTAAAATTTATTAGCAGCTGCCTTATAAAAGTAAAAAGATAAGTGTGAATTAATATTAGTAATAGTTAACCTACTATATCAAAAATTATCATCTTAACATGTAATCAGTATTAAAAATTATTAATGTTATACTTAAATGCTTTCTTCTTCTATCTCTTAGAAATCCTATGTGTTTTACCCTCAAGTGCATCTCAATTCTGATAGTACATATATATCAGAAATATACTACTTGATCTGTGTCTAGATCTCAACAAATTTAATGTTAAAATAGATTTACAGGCCAAGTTATTTTGAGTGTACTTCAGAGTTCTCCAGAAAATTGGAGTATTTATTTTAAATTTTAAATTAGGAATGAAATTAAGTTACAGTTCAGTTCCTGAGTCATAATAGCTGCATGTTAAGTGTTCAGATGTGGCTGGTGGCTGCCATTCTGGACAGTGCAACTTTAAATCTGTAACATTTCTAAGTGCTTCCATCTCACATGAGAGTCAGCTTCAGTTTCCCCAAGCTAAATCTTACCCTTTGGATTCTTGATTACATGACCTTCTCATTTGGTGTGAGGGTCATTACTTTTGTTTTTCTCTTTGAATTTTGATGAGGCATCTACTTTGTTGAAGGTTTATAGTGTAAGTTCTTAGATGTTAAGATGCAGGGGTTTAGTTTTTAAATGTATTTACATTAAGAACTAGACAATACATCATCAGGAAAAGGTCTTTTTCTTTTTTTGCAGTTTTTGGCCGGAGCTGGGTTTGAACCCACCACCTCCAGCATATGGGGCTAGTGCTCTACTCCTTTGAGCCATAGGTGCTGCCCAAGAAAAGGTCTTTTAAGTCAAAATAGAAAAGACTGTAAAACATGTACTTTTGAAAATAGTTGCCAGGTCATGGCTTTACACTGGAAGGTAAATTTTCTTTTTTTAAATTTTGCCATAGAAATACCACTGAAGCTGTAAGAATGAATATAAACCCAACACCTATTCATGATAAAACACATAACAAACTGGGAATGAGAGAGAACTACAGGCAAAATGCCTATATGCCTCTGGCCGAAAAAGCCGTTTGAGAGAGAGCAGTGAAAAGACTTTGTGCAGGCATAGTTGTGAGAAACTGAGGCAGAATCCCATGTGGCATGGGTTGGTTGTGGGCCTAACATGACCAAGGCTTTGGCTGGAATAGCATTTACTGCGATAAGGAATTAAGGTTGACTTTATAAGGCCAATAAAAAAGCCCTTTGGAAAACTGGCCAGATACCCATCAGTAACCTTTCCTGATCTGTGGTAAATAATGACAGTTGCTTGCTGATGGTCTGGGAATGGAAATATGATTGGGGACCTCAAGAGAAGAGGAATTTACCCAATGCATATAGGTATCTAATGGCACAGATGAAACCTGGGCTTGTGAAAGGCTTTTGAGAAGTCCAGCCTGAAAATTCCTTATAAAAGTTTCCAGCAAAAACCTCCTGACTTAAGGCTTATGTGGGAGCAGTGGTTTGCACACAAATTCCTGTATGCCCAAGAAGTTTCTTTATGCCTTGCTTAAAGATTCGAAGTAACATCCTTCAAACGGCAAGGCCAACAAGGGCAGGTATTCAATCTACTTTGTTCCTCCATAGCCTCCGGCTTCATCAGAAAAGAACAAAGAAAGTAATGACTGACAACACGTTCTTCATTAGTTATGTTAAACTGGGTTATGTTGAAAGGGTTATGCTTAAAGGTGTATGTTGGGTAGATTATCAGATTACTAGGGAAGAGTTACTTACAGGGCAGGTGGTCACAAGATGTTCAAATGGACTAATGAAGTCATTGATATAGAGTGTGTATGTGCAGAGGGATTATAATGAATATTAATGAGGTCATTGTTGTATAGCGTGCATGCACAAGATTGACTATATAAACCAACGGTAAATAAAGAAGCTCGCCATTTTGCCTGAGCGAGCAGATGGTCACCTTTATTTAAAACCCAATTTCAATAAGCATGCTTATTCTTGGCCACATCGCTTTTCCACGAGAACCTTACAGCAACAGAGAACTTCCTCAACCCAGTGAAGAACATCAGGAAAGAGCCCACAGTTAGCCTCACGCTTAGTGGTGAAAGACTGAGTGATCTCATTCTTAGTATCAGTAAAAGACAAAGATGCCCACTCTTGTCACTTCTGTTCAGTAACACTGGAGGATCCAGCAAGAGTGATTTCAAAATTAAAGAAATAAAAGGCATCCAAGAATACAGCGATCTCTACTGGCAGATGACATGATCTTATATAGAGAATATCCTAAGGAATCAAAAAACAACAACTAATGCAACTAATATAAAAAGTTAAGCAAGGTTGTAAAATACAAAATTACCATCCAAAGTTCAATTCCATTTCAATACACTAACAATGAACATTCTGAAAATGATAATTGAGAAAAAATTCTGCTTTATAATATCATCCAAAAAAGAACAAAATAGGTAGAAATGTAATAAAAGAAGTACAAAATGTGTATTCTAATAACTACAAAAACATTGTCAATAGAGATCAAAAAGACCTAAATAAATAAATCTATAGAATCTATACAACTCTTAGATGAAAACACAGGAGTAAATGTTAGGACCTTAGGTTTGGTAAAGCACCAAATAACAAAAGAAAAAGCATATAATATTGACTTCATCAAGATTAAAGCTTTTCTGCTACAAATGTTACCATAAAGAAAGCTAAAATACAGCCCTTACAACTCAATTAGTTCTAATATAAGAACTTACATAAACATGTATATTATACATGTATATATATAATATACATGTTTATGTAAGTAATATACATGTTTATGTAAGTTCTTATGTATAATATAACATGTATATTGTATTGTATAATCCAGGAGGGAAATTCTGATATATACTATAGCATAAGTAACCTTGAAAACATGTTAAATAATAACATAACTCAATTGAAAAGTGGAAAAAAGTTTGACATATTTTTCCAAAAATGATATACAAATGGTCAATAAACATATTAAAGAGATGTTTGAAATCATTAGCTGTTAGGGAAATGCAAACCCAGACCTCAGTGAGATAATACGTCACACCCCCTAAGATGGCTGTTAAGAACCCCCCAGATAATAGCAAGTGCTGGCAAGAATGTAGAGAAACTGAAACCCTCATCTGTTACTGCTGGGAGTGTGACATGGTGAAACCTGGTCTATTACTGCTGGGAGGGTGACATGGTGAAACCTGGTCTATTACTGCTGGGAGGGTGACATGGTGAAACCTGGTCTATTACTGCTGGGAGTGTGACATGGTGAAACCTGGTCTATTACTGCTGGGAGTGTGACATGGTGAAACCCTGGTCTATTACTGCTGGGAGGGTGACATGGTGTGGCCACGGCCACGGGCCACGTTGGAAGGCAGTTTGGCAGGTCCCTAGAAGGTTAATGAGAGAGTTACTATGTTACCCAGTAATTGCAATCTTTCTAATACACCCAAGAGAAATAAAAACATGTCTGCATAAAAATGTACGCACCATTGTTCATAGCAGCCTTATTCATGATAGGTAAAAGTAGGAATAACTCAAGTCTATTCACTGATTAGCAGAGAAATCAAATGTGATATATCCACAAAATAAAATATTATCTGTCAATAAAAAGAAAGGACATTCTGACATGCGCAATGACAGATGAAACTTGAAAACATCATGTCAAGTGAGAGAAAGGCCTCCCAGGAGACCCTTCACAGATGGTATGATTGCATTTGTATGAATGTCCAGGGTGAAGGAAGCTGCAGAGACCAAAGGTGAATGGACGCTGCCTGAGGCCGGGTGGCAGGAGGCAGGAGGAGTGACTGTTGAGGGATGTGGGTCTCATTCTGGAGTAATAAAAATGTCTTAAATTGATTGTGGTGAATTTATATGCCAAAAACCACTGAATGATACATCTCTAATGTATGCATATACTACATGTGTATTATATTTCAATAAATCTTGGAAAAACATCTTTTGTACATAAAGCAGATGCATGGAGGTAGACTGTCTCAACTCCACTCGTCTGGAGATTGCCAGGCATGGATTACACGTCGGGCGTTTCCTCTGAAAGCTGAACTTTGGGGCAGGAGGGGACGTTAAAAAATGGAAGAGAGATTCCAAATAGCCAAGGAAGAGGATCATTTTTATGAGGAATTACAGACTAATATACTTAGGGGCTGAAGGGGTTGAGGGAGAGAACTCTAAAATGAGTATGAATATTTACAATAAACCCCCCCCCCGACTTTTGAGTCTGGGTTGCAGGCAAGGAGAAGAAATGACTCCCGGGCCAGAGGAGCCAGCTGGCCCTGGAGAGGAGCAGCCTCCTGCTCCCTGCGTCCGCACTGCTGGGCCTCTCCCAGGGTCACTCCTTCCCTACCCGCGTCAGGTTGGTGTTGCCACTGTGGTGGCCCCTTCAAAGTGGGGTGCTCTGAGATACCCCGGGGAGCCTGGCTGATGCTCTGCGGGAGAATAGACTTGAGACACCGTGTTTCATAGGTGGCGTTTTGAGCACCCGGTACAAACTACGGATGGATGTTGTGCAAATGTTTGGCAGAAATCAGGACTTTCCTTCCTTTTAGGCGTATCTGTGGCTTTCTGATACTGTAAACAACTGACGCAGCCACAGAGGAGCAGTGTATCTGACACCATTTACACGGAAGAATCCGCCTGTCAGTCTGTTTACAGTTCGCATGGAAATGGGCAAAACCTTCGTGATGAGAGAATGGGCAAAAAATCTGGATGTGCTGCAAGTAACTGTTTCAGTAGAGTGTGCAGGGTGGTTTTCCCCTCCCCTAAGACAGGTTTGCTTAGAAATGGTGCTCCCGGATGACTTTGCAGTAATTCAGTTCCTTGAAAGTCAAAGCAAAGATGCAGAGATCGGAAAGCTTGGGCTCACACCCAGTGGGCCTGTGCGCTGCCTTCCCCTGCTCTCCACGCTCTCAGGTTGGGCCGGAGAACTGGAGGGCAAAGTCTTCCCTGAGGCAAGGTCAGATGCCAGCAAGCTCAGAGGGGCCGCTGCCTGGACACAGGGGGGAATAGCCTTTCTAAGAGCTTTGAACCATTTTACCATTAAATATATTATGAGACCCTGGCATAAGGGAGCCCTGCCTAGATTACTCTTCACCCTTCCTGCTGTTCCCCTGGAGTCACGGTTCCCTCGTAGTTCAAGCTCTTCACGGGTTCACCCCACAGACACGGCTGGGGAACCTGCACAGACAACGCTGAAATCGCAGCACAAGTGTCTGTGCTGTGACTCGTACACCAGGCCAGCTTCTGTTTGAATGTATTGTAACTGCTCTGCACTGGCTGAGTGGGGAGTTTCACGATTTCAAGCTTCATTTGTAAGGACTTTAAAAAGTTAGGGCACTTGGTAAATGGAATAGAAAGGTTTCAAATTCTTAAAAATGTTTGATAGGATGAATCATAATAGTTTGACCATAAAAAAAGGCCATCAAAGGAATAATCTTGCCAGAAAAATGAAATATAGAGGCAAGCCTGTCTTGAATCTCCATCAGAATCATTTATATCTGTATATGATATCATATGTACTCCTGCCTGCCTGCCTGCCTCCCTCCCTCCCTCCCTCCCTTCCTTCCTCCCTCCTCACCTCTTCCTTCCCTCCTCCCCTCTCTTCCCTCCTTCCTCCCTTCCTCTTCTCTGTCAGTTCTCTATGTAAGGGGACTGGACACCTCCCCTCGTGGCGTCTTCTGGCCCTTTAGAATCTCCCCTCTCAGCGCACTCTCCTTAGCACATGTCTAGTCTAATACCCATGTAGTACATTTTTGGCCCATACTCTCTTACTTTGTTTTGTCAATGCAAACTTATTTTTGAAGTTACTTAATGTAAATCAGTCCAAATCTTTCTTTTTAATCAAATTGTGGTTTCAGTAGGTCACAGGTGCTTGACTACAGCATCACTGGCACAGAAGTGTCAGTCGGGAAACCGAAGTCACTCTAAGTATTTCAAGTGTTAAACATTTCATAGAAAATGAGGGGACTGCATGCGCTGGGAGAGCAAATCCTAGCAAAGCTGCTAAGAAGGTCAAGAGATTGACTGTGATGGTCCCTGAGCCTGGGTGGTGGGCCGAGGAGCCAGCTGTCTGGGACGGTTACAGAGGGAAGCCCACAGTGTGAGCGCTCACGCAGGGCAGCCTGCCACGTCGGCCCGCACTGTACCTCCACTCCCGAGTTTCCAGTATAGGGCAAGTAGAGGGCTGTATAGGGGAGGCAATTCTAGAGATTATAGACTTACACAGGATGGGGGTAGGGGGCACTACTGATTTGGAAAATTCACCGGAGGGGGGAAGAGTGCTAAGGGACACGGACAGCGGCCATCTGACCTACACCAGGATGGGAGGAGGAGGCGGGCAGCCTTCCTGGAGGAGATTGCCTGGAAGGGTTGCAGAGGGTTAGTGAGAGTGTGCCACGCTGAGAGAGGAAAGGAGGGGTGCCAGGCAGGGGGTCAGTGTGGGCAGGGTCTGGAGGTGACACAGCAGGAAAGTGCCGGAAGCACACTGACGGGAATGATGTCAACTTTCTGTTCTAATTTTGTTTTTGTTCTTTTTATTATATTTTTTCTTTCAAACTGGGCCTATGGAGAGCCCCTGAGCCCTTCCTAAGTGAGACTGCTCAGGGTTTACTCAGCAGGTAATGGCTACGGGCAGGACTCTAGAAATTTTGTGCATGTGGGGAGGGTGAGGTGGGAAAGATGCCATTTTCCCTGATGTTTCTGACATGTTCACAAGCTCAACAGTAAAAAAAGTCAAGTAGTTAAAAAAGAGAAAACAGAAACAGTGCTTTTAAGAAGGTGACAGGGCCACTCCTTCACATAGGCCAGAGGGAGCCCTTGGCTGCCCTGTTTGGGGGCCTGGAGCGGCTTCCTTTCCTTGGGATGTGAACGCAGGTGCAGGGGACTCTCAGGCACACTCAGGAAGGGAAGTGTGGCTGCAGCCACCAGTTTAAAGAAAGCAGAGCTCTCTGGTGAAGAGCCATGAGCTCTCAGGGAGGGTGGTCTTGGAGGGACTGGGAGGGAGAGGGACCAGACATGGGACAGTCATGGTGGGGCAGGAGGGTGGGCAAGGTGGACTTGCTAACACTCGGCGTGAGCCCTTGGTCACTTCCACGCAGCCGTCTGTGCCCTCAGGCCTCCCCTCTGTCCCTGTCCTTCCAGAAGCTCTGGGCAGTGGGAGCAGCCTCCCCAGCACACTCCCCAGGGAAACAGCCGTGCATTACATCAGCGCAGGGTGGGGCCCAGGCAGCAAACAGCCCCTCGCTGCGCTGAGTGGGGATGATTCAGCTCCACTCGGGAAAGGGTCAGGGGAGAAAATTCCCTGGTTCACACCTAATATTTTTTGCTTCTCGTTTATAAAGAGTTTGAAATGTGAGTGAGGTAGAGAGAGCTTTTAGAATCTCTTGCTTTAGAAGTGCCCCTGGTGAAGGTGCCTTCTGGATGCCTTTGGGTTACTGTTTGCTTTTCTACACTCATCTTAAAACACACACACACGCACACACACACACACACATGCACACGCACACACATGCACGCACAAAACACTGCTTTGGTTTTTAATAGTTCTTGTCATGATGTGAAGGGCCGGACCCCAGCTGTTCTTCCCAAACCTCTGGGAGAGGCCTGGTTACATCTCGTTCTCGTAAATCTTGAATCCAGTTCTAGCAGGTCTTTAAGCTTGACCCTGACGTGCCCGGGTAACATGATTAGAAACAGGAGGGGTGGGAAGGCCCAGTGCCAAGTCGTGTCCACTGAACAGATACATCATCTGGCAATGGCTGTCCCCACACATGGAACAAAGGGGCACACATCTGTCTGCAGGAAGTGAGGCAAGGTCGGAGATGTACAGTCTGACTTTTGTGTTTTTATGTGACTTTACCAAAAAGACCAAAGTCAGGGCAAGGCTACAGATTTGCTGCCAGTATCTGGGCCCATGGAGAAAAGCCTCTGTTATTCATAAAAGTACATTTTCATCTACTGTCTTTTGTGACATAGATATCATTTAATAAATATTAAATAAGTTATCTATAATATATACATAGCACTGTATTATATTATCTATATGTCTAGGAGTGTCAATTTTTAAGCTGTATCAATATTAAATTTTAATAACGTTAGTTATTTAATATTTAGTCAAGTTAAAAATGTAATTGAAAATTGAACACTCACCAAAGTCCTTGGGTGTGGCTTCATGACTAGTCCTGGCCAACATACTGTGAGTGTGATGATGTATGTCCCTTCCTGGCTGAGGTAGTTAAATCTCTCACATAATCCTTCAGTGCTCTCTTCCCTCCTTCAGCCAAACAGAACATGTGTTCATGTGGTGAAACCACCCAATAGAATCAGGTGGGCTCCCCTGATCACCGCAGGAAGAAAACTGTGCTGCAGAACCCGTCAGGGCCCAAAGTGGACTTTGTGTGAACAAGAGATAAATTTCTACGTGTGAGCCACTGAGGTTGATAGTTCTGTTGTTACAGCAGCAGCACCTAGTCTTTCCCAGCTAACACATCCCTCACCAGCATCTCTCCAACAAAGCAGAAATCTTTGCAAAAAGGAGGAATAAAGTAAAATCCACAGGCATGGACGCTCCATCTCCAGGTCAGCCCAGACTGGGCGGGGAGTCAGGGGAGGCAGCACTGGGAAGAGGGCGTAAGGAGACACACACCCTTCCAGGTGGAGAGGTGGAATGGTAAAACTTTTTAGTATTTAGAATTTAAAGTACTGGTCAGAAATTGTTGAGAGGTAAATTGATACAGCCTTTTTGGAAGAGAATTTGGCAACATACATGAATAATTAAATAGTGTATCCTTTGGCCCAGCAAATTCAGTTTGAGATATTAATTCCCAGAAATAAGTATGGGTCAGCATAAAAGTGTACGTGTTCAAGGATGTTTATTGCAAAATTAGTAGGAAATTATAAATATTACAAACATCCAGCAACGGGGAATTGTTCAAATAACAAACTCTTTCATTTCTACCTTAGAATACTGGTCTATGTGAAATGCACAGCATCAGGAGAGACTGGTGGTGAAGAGGTGGACTTCTTCATGCTGATGTGGAGGGTGACAGCCACCCTGGCAGGTCCTGCGACCCTCCCTCCTGGTGTTCCACTGTGACATCATTTCCTCGGTCTGAGTGTGGCCTAGACCCAGGGAGTGGCTTTTACTTATTTATCTTTTATTTATTTGTTTTTTCTTACTGCAGTCCACTTACCCAGTGATCTAGTGATGAATAGATAGGACAGAAGCGACGGGATGGTACTTTTGACATCAGGTTCCGCAAAGGTGGCTTCTGTCCCACTCACCCTCTGTCTCTTTCTTATTTGCCTACTCTTAGAAAAGCCAGCTGCCGTGTTGTGAGCTAACCCATGGAGAAGCGCACACCTCTGTTGCTGTACCTGGCACTTAATAAACCTTCAAAAGGTGTGCTTTGAGCATTTACATTCGGGTATTCAGCAAGTATTAGTGTTCGCCAAACACCTGCACACAGGGCACCGTGCTGGGTCTGCTGAGTCACGCTGAGCCCATCACAGTCCTTTCCTCATGAAGTACATGGTCAGGGAGCGGCGCGGTGTCAGGAGGCAGGAGAGGCAGAGTGGGGTGCTGGGGGAGTGGCCTCGGGGTGCACGTTGTTAGGAGGCAGGAGAGGCAGAGTGGGGTGCTGGGGGAGTGGCCTTGGGGTGTTCGCAGCAGTGAGTGGTGGTGGCTGCACGTGAGGGAGGAAGGTGGTGAGCGGTGGGCATGTGGGGCAATGTGGGCATCTCACCTGCATCCTGGCACAAGGCCATTTGATTTTGCAAACATGATTCTGACTCCTTTGTGGGGACTAGGGTGTGGCACTGGGAAGAAAGGACAGCAGGAACCGTGTGTGATGTGCGTGTGTGTGCATGTCCCAGGCCTGTGTGTGTGTGTGATGCGTGCGCAAAGGCCACGTGGTGTGGAGTGGCCATGTGAGGAGGGCAGTGGCTGCCCAGCTTCCCGACAGGTGACATGATCCTGGGAGATCACTTCTGTAGGTCCGATGATCCATGCTTTCCAGGAAGTTCAAAACCGCCCCCAGCTCTGAGGAAAGGGGAATTATCTGACCACAGGGCCTTCTCGCAGGCCACTTCCCTGACACCAGGTGAGACTGGGACTTCTTGCACAAAGTACAGTTGACCTCCTTTTAAGAAAATTCAGTAAATGGAAATCTAAACTTTTGAAACAATTCCCTGAATTGAAATCCGATTGAGAACACAGATCGCATCTTATTTCTTTCCTCTTCTTTTCCTCTTTACCCACGAGGCCTTCTGTAAACAGACACTGTTTCCAGCACTCTGAAGACACCTCCATCTTCAGGGAGCTCCTGGCAACTCTTCAGGGGTGCACATGGCCGCTCTATAGTCAGAAATACACGAGTAGACAATTTTAGTTCACATGTACAGATAACCAAGCAGAAACAAGTTCATGCCTTCATAATGGCATATTTTGATGTTATTTAGTTTGGGTATTTTATTTTAGTAGGCAAAT
>NW_003852449.1:2099604-2150037 GCF_000181295.1 Otolemur garnettii | reverse complement strand
AAAAAAAAAAAGAGAGCAATCTCTTGGATTTTAAAAGAACAAGTTTCTGGGGCCCCAGCACCACTCACAATAGAAAATGATCCCCTCAATTGGAAGAACACACATTTATTCCAGGTGGCCAGATTCCCTCTGTCCTCCCACCTCCCATAGAGCAGAAGACTCACGTGGTGACAGGCCTTCTGTTTCCAGGAGGGGCCAGGGCCTGCCGGGGCTGGGCTGCCTGCTGCTTTCCAGGCAACCACACTTGGCCAACAGGCGTCTTCCTTTTCCAGATCCTTTTCTAAAGGAACATTTATTTTGGTTAATTAACAAAAAATCAGAATGCCCTTTCTCAAAAATTTTTTTTAAATTATTTCCTTTTTCTGCACCTTGAAAGTGGAGATCTTAACTTCTGCTCCTGTTGTTCTTACAGTTGGGTTCACGGGCACAAGCTCCCATTTGGCGTGACTGCTGAACTCCCAGGAACAAAGATGTTTCGGTGGAGGGTGGAGGGGCCGGACAGCTGGAGCATCTTTCCTGTGCGGAGCTGGGCTCACTTTTCTCTTTGATGTTCTAATTTCTCCTGGTGTGCGTCTCCTTGTACCATGGCTGTAGTACTTTACGACCACAAATATGCCTCTCCCTGGTGGAGTGCTATTACTGTGTTTGAAGTGAATACATTCATTCCTGAGCCATGGTAAGAACAGACTTTTATGCACTTATACCTGTGTGGCCACCCAGACTGTAAGCGTCTTGGAACTGTGGGGCTCATAATTCAAGGAAACCGCTTTTACTTTCATGCACAAATGAGAAATACATCCCTGCTTCGTGCATCACCGAGGTCTGGGCTGTGAGGAAACAGCAGCCACAGCTCACAGAACGAACAAGAAAACCACAGGTTTGCCTGCAAAATTGGCTGCTTGAAGCAAAGTGCGCTAGTGCTTTGGACGGGGTTATATGCTCAAATTTGCTAAATCATTCATAGGAATCTCTTTTAAAAACAGAGCTCTTTCCCCTTTAAGCTTCTTCTCTGTTAAGCTTTATTATTATGGTGATGTGCAGGTACAAGTGTGGAAAAGTGAACATCTGAGAAAAGGCCTGGCCTTTCTTTATAGAGCAGCAAGGCTCAATTTGCAATGATCTGATACTTTCCAAGGGGCAAGCAAAGAGCCCAAGAATTACATTTTCTTTAGGACAATGAGGCCATGAAAACGTCCATTATTTTGACTGTTATTTTGTTAAATACATAATGAAAAACTATCTCATCAATTCTTTTAGGCACAAGGGTGTCACGACAGCCCTTCCTAATGAACTGTGAATCTGGAGCGTGATTGGCCACAGCTGGCCAGGGCGAAGGTTCTGAAATCCAGCTAAATATAAAACTGATGGGTTCCCCAGGTCTGGGTAGGTAGGGAGTTGAGCCCAGAGGAGGCTGCCTGGGCAAAAGGAGCAGGTAGGTCCCCATAAGTGCGAGTGCAGGTGTTAGAGAGTCGAACACCAGTCCTTGGACAGAGGTCAACTTTTCTTTGCTTGCTTCTGGGTGTGGAAGGACCTGAGTTTTCAGGAGATGATTTCTGGCTACAAGAAAATGAGAGCTCTGTGGGTATGCCAAGAATGATGACAGAAGTGCTTACGTGAAGATTACGGTGCTTACTATTGCAAGCATGCTACAGATTTTAACTCCTTAGTCCTTACAGCAACTGTATTACATGTATGCTCATATTTCCATTTTACAGATGCAGAAAATGGGATAGTGACTTTACATAACTTGCGTAAGTATGATCAACGGTAGAGCCAGGATTTGAAACCAGGCGGTCTGTCCCTGGAGTTCCTACTCATAACTCTATTTCTTGGTGTGTATTGTCCAACATGATTTGGCTTCCCTGCTAAATGCTTTTTCTGATGAACCCACAGTGCAAGTCAGCTTGGAAACATAAAGCTTCAAAACACCAGTGTTCTTTCAGCAAATATCTCTGGCAGCTGGGAAAATGTGAAAGAGTCATTTTCTATGATTTGGTGCATAAATGGTTCCATTCTTATTTGCCTTAAGACTGTTCTTTGAAAACTTCTTTTGCTCTTCCCTTAAGCCTACACTGAAGGCTGAGTTCTGAAAAGAGATCTCTGGGAATCGCTTCAGATAGTCAACTCCAATGTGGTCAGCCCTTATGGGTTCACAGTAAGTGACCAATACAATAATAAAAACAGTTGTCACCAGTTGCGTACTGGCCATATAATAGACCTTGTACTAGCATTTACCTACATTATTTCCATAATCTTTGTTTTGACCAGTAAGAGAGGTGTTACAATTTTCATTTTAGAGATGAAGAAACTGAGGCCCAGAGAGTTAAATAATTTTCTTGTCTGATGTCCTAAACAACAGGACATTTTTCCATCCTTGGAAGACTCCAAAGCTTGTGCTTTCAATCACTGCAGTAGACATTTACCAGGGCTTTAGCACTCAATGACATTTGTCTGGGTAAGAGTGTGGTGAAAACTCAGACATCAATTTCTCAGTCTCAGTCAAGGGCGTTGTGATGGCTTTGTAGTGTGTCAGTGGGACTAGGTGGAGATGACTTTGTAGTGTGTCAGCCGGGCTAGGCTGAGTTGCATTTCCCAGGATTCACTTTCTTGTGTGTTTCTGGTGAAGGTGGAATCACAAAGACAATTCTTGGGACCTTGGAGGCCAGGAGGGAAGTGGCATCCATCCTATAGCTCACACCTTAGGGCTGATGCTGAGTAGACTTGTGGTTGGGGTGAAGCAGCATTCCTCCTGAATTCTGCTCCCATTCCTCCAGCTCCTGGGTCAGGTGTGTGTTTAGTTCTGTAGCAAAGAGCCTGGACTTCACTCTGTCACCAACATCAGCCCACCTTATGCCCAAGGCTCCCGGCCTGCCCATTATATCTTTTGCAACTATCTTCTCTTCCTGATTGCCTATCTTAAGGACACTCAGATCCAGCACCTCATGTGGAGACAATAGCCTTACAGACCGATCATCCAGCTCCCACAGGGCCAATTCCCAGGAACAAATTTAATCTGCTTCTGCTTTTCTGGTTGAACCCTGACTGATAATGGTCCTCTGAAGGTCATCTCTACCAGCTCTCCATAGTCCATGCCACGACATAAAAACGGTTGCTTCTAAGCATGCTCTGTTTCCTACAATGCTATTTCATTTCATTCTTAGGAGATTAAAAAAGGGCAGGGACTCTTGTCCCATTTTATAGAAGAGGAGACCAAGGTCCTATGAGATTTGGTGACTTGAACAGATTGGGATCCACACTATTTGACTTCAGTTAGCTGCCTTACACTTATTCTGAGCTTTAATATGTATTATGATTTTTAAATCCATGCACATGAAAATAGATTTTGGGGGTGGTGCTTGTGGCTTAAAGGAGTAGGGCACTGGCCCCATATACTGGAGGTGGTGGGTTCAACCCTGCCTAGGCCAAAAACTGTAAAAAAAATAGATGTTGGATTTCTTTGCCAGGGGCCAGCCTTCTCTATGAGTGGTTTGAGCTGAGATTTATCAATGAGAGTGAAATTATAATGGAGTGGAATTTGTCATTTCCTTCTATTTTAGTTTGGAAATAACCTGCTGATGAATTTTCTCAGAGTCAGTTTCAAGGCTCAGTCCTACCTCTTTCGCCCCCCCCCCGCCCCATGTTTTATAGTCAAATGGCGATTATTTGAGGTAAAGGAGCCTCCTAGCCTATCCTCTTCTTCTGAAGAGGCACCTCCTAGAGGAAGCAGATCAATGGGGAAGAATTAGTATCAAGTCCTTGGTAGCTCATAAAACTGAAGTGACATATTTACACAGGGCTGATGTGATTAAGATACAGCTCTGAAAGACCTTCACACATTAATCTCTCACCTATGGAGAGGGAGAACTGTGCTCCTTCCATCCTTTAAAACTGGTCCTTCTTTCAGATGTCTTTGTGGGACCAGGGACCTTGTCCATCTTGCATGTGATAGTCCCTGGCAGTCGTTACACAAATGATGGTGAGCACACGGTGAGCACTCCCTAGCAGTGCCAGAATAAAGGCTTTGAATTGAACTGAATAAAGAGAAACCTTTGAAGATGAGTATTTCTCTCTTATGATTATAACTAACACTGTGAAGACATTCTGTTTTTATTTTTTTTAATCACAACAGTGTACATTAATGCATTTATGGGGAACAATGTGCTGAGTTTATGTACAATTTGAAATGCTTACATCAAACTGGTTAATATAACCTTCCCCTCACTTATCTGTTGTATTAAGACATTTATATTCTACTCTTAATAGTTTTGAAATGTACCCTTGCATGGTGCACATTAGGTGAGGTCCCACCAAATACCCTCCCTCCTCCTGGCCTCTCCCCTTTCCTCCCCTCTTCCTCCTTTTCCCTTCTTCTTTCTGGACTATAGTTATGTTTTATCATCTGTATGAAAGTGTAGGTAATTAATTATTGGTTTCATAATAGTGTTGAGTACACTGGATACTTTTTATTCCATTCTTTAGATACTTTACTAAGAATATGTTCCAGCTCCATCCAGGTAAACATAAAGGATGTGAAGTCTCCATCAGTGTACACATACCACAATTTGTCAATCCATCCCCCATAGTGACCAGCACAATGGTCTACCACCAAAGTAAACTCACCCAGAAAGCCTTGAACAAAACCTAACATCCACAATGGTGAAAGGATTAAAAATATCCACTGGACATTTAAAAAACATGATGCCCAAACACTACTATACTTATCAATTCTCTCAAGTAATGTGAATGGCTTAAATTGTCCTCTAGAGAGGCATAGGTTGGCTGACTGGATACAAAAACTCAGGCCAGATATCTGTTGTATGCAAGAGTCTCACCTTATTTTAAAGGATAAAAAAGGACTCAGGATAAAGGGACGGACATCTATAGTACAGGTAAAGGGAAATCAGAAAAAAGCAGGGGCTGCAATTTTATTTACAGATACAATTGGTTTTAAACCAACAAAGATAAGAAACGATAAGGAGGGACACTACATATTTGTCAAAGGAAACACTCAACAAGAAGAGATTTCAATAATTAACTATTATGCACCCTACCAGAATGCTCTTCAATTTAAAAAGCAAATCCTAAAAGATTTGAACCATTTGATATCTTGCTGCACCATAATAATTGGAGATTTTTAACACTTCTTTGGAAGTTACAGATAGATCGTCCAAGAAGAAACTAAACAAAGAAATAATAGACTTAAACTCGACCCTAGTACAAATGGACTTAACAGACTTGTACAGAACATTTCATCCTAGTAAAACTGAATACACATTCTTCTCATCAGCCCATGGATCATCCTCCAAAATTTATCACATCTTAGGACACTAGTCTAACCTCAGCAAATTTAAATAATAGAAATTATTCCTTGTATCTTCTTGGACCACCACAGAATGAAAGTTGAACTGAACAGCAACAGGAATCTTCACACTCAGACAAAGCCATGGAAATGAAATAACCTTATGCTGAATGATAGCTGGGTCAAAGATGAGATTAAGAAGGAAATTGCCAAATTTTTGGAACAAAAATGAAGACACGAATTATCAAAAGCTGTGGGATACTGCAAAGGCAGTCCCAAGAGGGAAATTTATAACATTGGAAGCCTTCATCAAGAAAACAGAAAGAGAGGAAGTCAACAACATAATGGGTCATCTCAAGCAACTGAAAAAAGAAGAACATTCCAACCCCAAATCCAGTAGGAGAAAAGAAGCAACCAAAATTAGAGCAGAATTAAATGAAAATGAAAACAAAATAATCATTGATATCAATGAATCAAAAAGTTGGTTCTTTGAAAATATTAAAAAAATTGGTAAACCTTTGGCTAACCTAACCAGAAACAGAAAAGTAAAATCCCTAATATCATCAATCAGAAATGATCAAGGAGAAATAACAATAGACACCTCAGAAATTCAAAGAATCCTCAATGATTATTACAAATACTGTATTCTCAGACATATGAGAATCTGGAGGAAATGGACCAATACCTGGAAGCACACCACCTTCCTAGACTCAGCCAGAAAGAATTAGAAATTTTGAATAGACCTGTATCAAGCACTGAAATAGCATCAACTATATGAAATGTCCCAAAAAAGAGAAGTCTGGGACCAGATGGCTTCACATCAGAATTCTACCAAATCTTTAAAGAGGAACTAGTACCTATAGTAGATAACCTTTTCCAAAACATAGAAGAAGAAGAAGGAATACTACCCAACACATTTTACGAAGCAAATATCACCCTGATACCCAAACCAGGAAAGGACCCAACAAAAATAAGAAAATTATAGACGAATATCATTAAGGAATAATTATGCAAAAATATTAAATAAGATCCTAGCAAATAGGATTCAACAATACATCAAAAAAATTATATACCATGATCAAGTTAGTTTTATTCCAAAGTTATGAGGGTGGTTCAACATATGTAAATCTATAAATATAATACATCATATAAATAAAATAAAAAACAAAGATCACATGATTCTCTCAATTGATGCAGAGAAGGCTTTTGACAACATCCAGCACCCTTTCATGATCAGAACACTCAAGAAAATAGGCTTAGATGGGTCATTTCTTAAATGGATAGAGGCCATCTACAGCAGACCCACAGCCAATATCATGTTGAATGGAGTAAAATCGAAAACATTTCCACTCAGAACTGGAACTAGACAAGGATGCCCTTTGTCTCCGCTTCTATTCAATATAGTAATGGGAGTCTTAGCCACTGCAATCAGGCAAGAGAAGGTGACCAAGGGTATCCAAATGGGGTCAGAGGAGATCAAACTCTCACTCTTCATGGATGATATGATTTTATACCTGAAAACCCTAAGGACTCAACCACAAAACCCCTAGAAGTGATCAAGGAACACAGCAGTGTCTCCGGGAAGACATTCTATTGCTCATTTCCTGACTTTGGGAAGTGACATCTTGGTGATGAGGACAGTGATGATGATAATGATGGTAGCCAATGTATAGCAGTGATGCTGTACCATGGATTGTTTTAAGCACTTTCATGTGTTAGTTTATTTAATCTCCAGAAACACTTGTGAGCAATATTATTGTCCCAAATGAGGAAACTGAGGCACAGAGAGTTTAACCAGCTTACCCAAGTTCCCCTGGAGGTTACTGCAGCAGGGAGACAAAGTCTGGCTCTCAGACTGTTCTTAACCATTACACCATATTGCTAACCTATGATTAGTCTTCGTAATTGAATTGGATTGTAAACCTAGTTTAAGTGATGCTTGTGTTGGTTGCCATCACCAATTTGTGGCTGATTTCCTCCTGAGTCTATCTTACCATTGACTAGAATTTTAAGCTGTTTTCTGGAGGAAGGTAAGAAATGTTGTCTTAGTCTGTTTAGTGTTGCAATAAAAGAAGTACCTGAGACAGGAATTTATAGAAAGAAGAGGCTTATTTGTCTGGAGATTTTTCAGCCCATCCAGGAATCGTGGCAGCAGCACCTGCTCCCGTGAGGGTGAGGGCTGCTTCCACTCGGGGTGGAAGGGGTGGGGGAGCCGGTGTGCAGAGATGCTGTGGTGAGAGCGGAAGCCAGGTGGGGGTGGAGGGTGTTGGGGCTGTGTTTAATAACCTGCCCTCTCTGGAGCTAGGAGACCAAGAGTTCACTAATTACCTGCAGGATGCCTGGCCATTCATGAGGGACCCACTCCCAGGACCCCAACACCTGCCTGCCTCCAGCATCGGGGATAGAGTTTCTACATGACCTTGGATGGGACAAACATCTAACAGAGGGTGGGTGGAGACATAGGAGGCTTTGGTGCCACAGGCGTGAGAAGGAAAAGAAAGGGATATCACTCAACAGACCTTAAATGGTAACAGTCTCCTGGGAGCTTCACCAATGGAACTGGGAGTGGCCACATTTTTGACTCCAGAGTCAAGGCCACTCTGCGTAGGTGCAGCCCTTAGGAATGTTTTAAATCTCCTGGTCAGATGTCAAATTTAAATAGACGTGAAAAATATATATAGTAAGTGAATAATTTGAAACTCTGGGCGGCAGCTGGCGTCTGAGCCCGTGGATCCCATTTCCTCCACTGCCTTTTCTGCTGTTTCTTCTGCTGCTCTGCTCCCCCCCCCTCCCGGCTCCCTCGGGCCCCCCGGCTCCCTCGGGTCGTGCCACATTGTATCACACCCTCACCTCGGCCAGCGGCCAGCCCACGGAGCCCGGTTGCCTGCATTTGCTAGAAATGGCAGTTTTTTTTTCCTAGTGCTGCTATAAAGCTTATCTGCTCATGTTATTTCTCAGTATCAAATCGCAGTCGAAAAACAGAAATTGCCCTGCTTGACACAGGTAGGGTTACACTTGGGAGTGCTGATGACTTAAGCAAAGATTTTCCACCTACGGCCACTTGATTGATGCCTTCTCCATCTGCACGTAAACCTAGTGTTTAAGTCCTGATTTGAATGGGTCATATCACCTGCAGTTTCCAAACAACTGCGTATTTTCCCCCAAGGTAAAATTCAAAAAAAAAAAAAAAAAACGAGAATGAACACTTGCAAGTCAGCTTTTCATATCTGTCCTATTTAATGAAGCTGGAGGGGTCTCTCACCTGTGATATCAATGGTGCTCTGTGGCTCTGTGACAGGGACAAGGTCACTGGGTTTAGTGTGAGGCTTGTCCCTGTGCTGTCTTCTCACAGCGGGAGAAGGAAGTCTGTCCCAGCAGGTGTCACAGATAGTGATTTCATTATCATTTAAATCTAATTATGGAACCAGACACAATGGGTTTTTGACTTTGCTTTGAAAGACCTGTTGGGACAGTGTTTTGAGACAATAAAATGAAAACTTGCACGTTGTCCTGTTTTTTGGTTAAATTCTTGTTCAATTTGATCCCAACATGGGTATCAAAGAGTGCTTTCTAGTAAACTCCTCAGTTTTAAAAGTACTATGCGTGCATTCCTCAAGGCAGACAAGCACATCAACGTACACACGTTTGTGACATTCTGTTATCAGACGAAGAAGGCCCGACTGCCTGGCACCATCAGCCACTACGCAGAGATCAGGACAGGTCCACCAAACTTTGTCAGAAGGCCAGGATTCTGGACAACAGTGAGAGTAGCCTCTCCAAGACGGTTCTGTTCTTTTCCCAGAACCACAGTTTTATACCTAAAGGTTCAAAGCAAAGACCCCAGTAACTCTTATTTTAAATAATAATCAGCATGACTCAGTGATCTGCAATGTTACCAACTCAAACGTCAATTCTCCTAAACCACTCAAGACAGGCATCTTTAGGGTGGGAGCTAAACTTACCAAACAGTAAGAATGGGAGACAATGAGTAAAGGTCAGGCGGCACCGACACTGACCAGACCAGCTGCATCACGTCGGTGCAGCCTGCTGGCTCCATCTTACTCTCAGCACACAGCTCCACCATCTGTACTCCGAATGGCATTTAGCCTGGAGGTGTGTCTGAGTGGCTTCTGTGCCATTTAACCTGTACTGTCCCCCAAGCCCTCGCTGGCTCTCCCCTGGACCTCCGTGAATAGACTCCTAACTGGCCTTTCTGCTTCGATCCTGACGCCTGACACTGCGTCCCACAAATAGCTGGAGAAATGTGCAGAAGCAAATCAGACCACATCACTCCCCTGCTGTGGCTTTACGCTGCCGTGGAGGAGAGCCCACAGGTCTCACGTGGTCCACAGAGTCCCTCGTGCCCTGGATCTTTCTTTTCTCTCTGGCTCCACCTCCTTCTACTTCTGAGTCCTTTCTGCCCCTGAGCTTTTCCGCTGGCTCTTTCCTCAGCCTGAGCTTCTCTTCCCCAGATCATAGTGTGGCCGCTGTTTCTATTCATCCAGTTCTGAATCTCAACCGGTATTGTCCACGGGAGGCCCTCTGTGCTCACTCTGGCTAAAGTGGCTGCCCCCTCCATCCTCCGTCCTCTTTTCTGTAGTTTATTTTCTTCATAGAATTTATCACTGTCTGGATTCACAGTATATATGTTTGTAAAAAGATTTATTGCGTGGTACCCCATGGGGATGCAAGTGCCATGGGGAGAGGGTGTCCTCCCCTGCTTTTTTCATCACTGTGTCTTGGCACCTAGGAATGCGCGGGCATGTTCCAGGTGCTTTGAGAATTATTTGGTACGTGGACAAATACATGTGTAATTTTATTTTAAATTTGGTTTGTGCAAATTTGATGATGGTTCCAGATGTTTATTTTGAAAAACTTTAATCATAGTTGCCAGTGCTGATTGGTACTTAGAGAATCATAGAAAGTTTTGGCTGGAAATGGTATTCAGTTATCATTCCAAGCAGCCATTGCCTTAGCAGCTTTCCGGACAAGGAGTCAACCAGCCTTGATTGAACTGTTGACAAGTTCACTCCTGATTTGTGCAGGGTGTTCTAAAAGTAGATAACTCTTGTTTTTCCTTAAAATAAACTAAAACCTTCTTCTTACTATGCTGAATCTTGGGGTTAGTTATATCTTGAATGGGTATCAGTATCCGTCTTGTTTTCTCTTCCACATCGAACTGTTGTCACGACCCCTCTTTAAACAGCCTCCTGCCGGCTACCTTTCTTCTGGGAGCTCAGTGATTCCCTACCTGACGCTCTTAACAGAACTTTCAGTGTTGGAAAGTTTTCAAAAACTATTTTCTTCCTTCTCCTTTCTGAATGCCTCCTTCTTTGCCAATATTTCCATGAAATTCTGCCATCCAAAGGGGGAAATATTTGGAATGTTCTTCTGAAATATCGTGGCTGTGGCTACTGTGAGCATTGTCCCCCCCAAGGCAGAGAGTGTTTCCAGCACCCTAAGGGCAGGAGCAGAGCTCCCTGGTGGAGGAAACGCCAGGCTGTGCCCCAGATGGTGAGGAGGAGGAGGCGTAGCTATGGTTTTTCTTCTCTCCCAGCCCCTTCCCGCTGTTATTCATCAATGCCTCCTTGTTCCCTGTGACCGTCTCACAAAGGGGGTAGTCTTTCTGCTTAGTTCCACGACTCGTGGATCCTTAATAAGGTACAATGTGCCCTGCAATAGAGTCATGATGTGTACCCCCCAACTCCACTGGGACTAGGATGGGGCAGGGCTGCCCAGGACCCGAGCTGGGTCGGGAGAGGAGGAAGTTCCCATCTGAGTGTCCAAGTGTGGAAAAGTCAAAGGATACGTCTTTGGGGAGCTTAAAAACAGCAAACCCAAGTGCCACCATTAAATTGAAGGGGCGGCCTTCAGGTTGGCCGGTGGAGGCAAAGGCAAGAGTTAGGAGCCGGTGACCAGAGAGGAAGAGCAGCAGAGGCCCGTTTCTGACAGTAGGGTCCTGCCTGTCATGGCCAGTCACCGGATAGACGTCAGCATGTCGGCGTGGGGGAGCAGTGAAGATACAATGTTGGGACAGGACAGGGGACGACCAGGACTACCCCAGGCAGAGGACGCTTCAGCAAGGGCCAGGCCCGCCTTCACAGCTCCAGCTGCTCACAGGCAGGTGGGGAATAGACTGAGGCCTAAGTAGTCGCCTGGGCCAGGGCTGCAGCTGCAGGAGGTGCCTGCTGCGCCGGGCTCTCCGGCCGATGCACGTATTTCGTAATTGGTAAATGTGAAGCGATGTTCACCTTCCGCCCAGACACGCACCTGGGCCAGTTCCTGCTGTTGCCCAAACCCAGACAGCCTTGGTTTCCTACTGAGGGCCAGAGAGCTCATATTCCTCTGGGAAGGGGACCTCCTTTTCTTGATTTCAATAGAGGGAGTTTTCAGCTTACAACCTGGGTAGGGATGTGGTCTTCAGGGAATGCCGAATTTGCTGTGTCTGTCCTCAGCCTCTGTGCTGTGGAAACTGCAGCTTCCTGCAGTTTGGGCATTTGACATAGACACAGGACATTCAAAGAGCTGGAGCTCAGGTTCACGGAAAAAATAGCCAAATTGATGACGAACTTTACATCAGCAGCTTTTCAACCAGAGGAATTGTGAGCTACAAGAGAGCTACACAGTGCTGCCCCGCTTGGGCCCCACCCTTTTCCTGGAGAGAGATTTTTGAGCATCTCTTTGAGAGAGGGCAGAGAACTCAGAGCCATCCAGCTGCACAGCCCAGGCTACCCACGGGCCAATCCCCACATGGGTGCTGGGAGTTACTGATCACTGGGCACAACTGACCAAGACTGTTGAATAACACGGTCACTTGCTATGCCCAAGAGGATTGTTTAGGAGGAAAATGGGGTGGCTTTTCTTGCTTAGTATATTCTTACCGGGCGGTCATGACCCACCTTCTTATTGCCCACACTTGTATTTATGCAGCATAAGGAATAATTTCCATCTCACTCTCCCCATGCCTTTGCCAGAACATGTAGAAATGTCCATGTTCAAAATGAAATGCTCTTGTTTTCTTGGCTGAATATCAAGACTTTTCCAGATTGTCAACTCCTTAAGAGGGGAGAAGCATAAAATCCAGCTGTAGAAACCTAGAAGTGATGTAACATGATCCAGGTGTTTCCAGTTTTCTTAGGAAAAAGGAGAGTATATGCGTAATGCCAGATTGACCACGTCTAGAGGACACTGCCCAGCAACGTCAGGCTGTGGATTACGGCTTCGTGGGGGTGTGAGCGTGTCCCCAGTGTGTAACAGCTATCTCTGATGGATCAGAATTGGGTTCGTGGTGATATTCTGAAAGCTTGCAACCATGCGTTTATCCTTCCTCCATCACGCTCAATGCAGATAAGAAGGATTTAAAAGCAGCAAACCTACAAAGACAACATGGTGGCATGGAAAATGCAGGGAGAAGTCAGAGAAGTGGGTTTTGGCCTTTGTTCTGCCACTTGCCAGCCCTGTGTCTGTGGTGAGTCTGCTTTCTCTTTGTTCTGTTGTTTCAGCCCATAAAATGGACAGAACACCCTATGATAAAATGAAAGCATTTCGTTAAGGACAGACTTATTTGTACACAAAGCTTAGACAAAGCTGTGGAACGTGTGTCAGTGTTCTGCCTTAACGTTCTGACCCAGCGTCCATTGTCTGGATACAGGCTACTGTGTTTTTAGATTACGTTTTTTTCATGGGTTAAAATCAAAAGAGTATGGCAGAATAAAGTGATTCCCCAGAATAAATACTAAGATGCCTGCCGAAATCTCCCCATCCACCTTTACACATCACTTCCATCTGGAAGCCTTCTTGGGTCTTCTAACTTGGAAGGACTCTCGGCTCTGGTGCCTTCCCAGAACTGGTCACACAGCTGTGATTTGAAGGTGCCCACAGCAGAGAGCAGGCCTGGGGAACCTGTCTGTCTGCCCCTGAGCACAGGGACCTAGCTTCGGTCGGCTTTGAACCCACCCACCTCGCCTTGTAGAGCTTCATGCACGCGGGTGCCCATGGAATGCTTTCTGAATGGAATCACTCTGTGGCGGTGGGGATGGCAGAGGGAAAGAAAATCAGAGAAGACAGAGCTGGGTTGCAGGTCAAACTCTGCCCTGTGCTGTCATGGCAAAGGTGCCTGGGATGAGTCACCAAACTCTTTACAAAGGGAAGTGATATGACCTTGTTGGATCACACATGCATAAATATTTCAGCTTCCTCTATGTCTTGGCTTCTCTTATCCATTGTCATTAAAGAGAGAAGCCTTTGTCCTTCCTTCTTTGTAGTGAGAGAATAGGACGAGTTGACCATTTGGCTCCTCACAGCACTATGATTCTAACATTTTCTGTGTTACGCTACTTCTACCTTGGGTAAGGTGCTGAGAAGAATGAATCGAAAATATTTAAAAATGGGAATCATGTAAGGGTGTGATTCCAAGGCAATAGGATCTCTTCTATTTTGAAAGGTGAGGATTATTTTACATAAATATGGGGTTCAGGATAAGGAATGCATCAAGCTTATCAAGTGTACCTGTAGGTGGTTTCTCAGAGAATGTGTTAAAAATAAAAAATCCTCGCATAAGAGGAGTAAGATTGTCTCTACTTGGACTATTGTATGGATTTCAAAATACATTATACTAAAAACAAATATGAATTAGAATTTTAATTAAGTCTTTGAATTTTGATCATTTTTACATAATTGTTATTTATAGCAATAACTACATTTATTATTATAATTTATACTTTATCATTATTATTTTTGAAATCTCACCACACTTTTTTTCTTCTCTTTTTCTTGTATGAAAACAGTTTGGAGTTATTCCTAAAAATTGAAATATCCTTTGAGATAGTATTACATGAAATGTATTTTTATTAGTGGAAAGGACAGAATTCTTTCATGTATGTTGGGTTAGTTTCAATTCCAAACTGCAGAACCTTTTCTTGTGGAGTTGAAGCAAAGTTGATAGGTATTTAATTGTACTCTCTGGGTAATGTGCATCACACCAAATTATTTTACTACTGGGTCATTTGTAATTTATTGAGACCACTGTGATACGGTTTTGTTGGCTCATACAAACAAATATTTCATTTTCTCTATGCTGATTGTACTGAATCTGCTTTATAAATCTAGCAATCTAGTCAATTTTGCAGCCCATTTTATCAAGACTGACCTTCTATTTTCTTGGGAGACCAAGAAAGAAACTCAGTAAGTTTCAAGGGTCTTTTTTCTTGTCTCTTAAATGCAGTGGAATCTTTACCAGATGAAGTCAACCCTTAAGTGAGTTCACTATTTCCATTGTCCAGTTGTCCAAGGGAATGTGAAGCAGAGAGGAGTTTTGACAGCTTTGTTGGTGTAGCTCCTTTGTTCTCCCGGCTAGTAATTCAAGTATAATTGAGGTCCGCGCTGAGCTTTAAATATGCACTTGAAGCTTGAAAGGGAAGCTGGATGAGGCATGTACCGAGGCATAGCCTCTTGGTTATTCCACATTTATGTGTCTGTGGTCACCAAGGCCTCTCGCTGCAAACGCTGCGAGGACTTTTATGACCAGAGGTTATATGAGCTAACAGGCGGAGAATTACAACTCACACAATGACACTACAAAAAGTGATCAAAATATGGTCAAGATCACCAATCCTAGTATCATCCTTCAAACCGCTGATGCTGTATCAAGTCACATTTTAGTATTAACTGAGTAATTTCCAAGTTGGGAAGAAAATTTCATGGAGATGTGATTAGGGGTCTCACTGCCTCTGTCCTTTCTATCCTTTCTGCTATGCAGTTTTCCTGTATTTACCAGCAGCTCTGGGGATGAGCAGCGACGGAAGTGTCTATTTCCAGGTTGAATGAGAGAGAGAGGAGTGTGTAAGTTCTGCTGTTCACCAGACGTCCAGTCAATGTACTGATGTAGGCAAGACGTGGCCAGCCAGAGACAGCTGGGGTGGGATGTTATTCTGTAAGTCTGTCCTCAGGAGTGGTTTTTTTTTATTTTTTTGAGACAGGGTCTCACTTTGTCTCCCTGGGTAGAGTGCCATGGTGTCCTACCTCACAGCAACCTCAAACTCCTGAGCTCAAGTGATCCTCTTGCCTCAGCCTCCCAAGCAGCTGGGACTACAGGTGCCCATGATTATGCCTGGCTAATTTTTCTATTTTTAGAGACAGGGTCTCACTCTTGCTCAGGCTGGTCTTGAACTTAAGATTCAAGGAGGAGATTCAAGCTTGAACTTAAGATTCAAGGAATCCACCCACCTTAGCCTCCCCAGTGCTGGGATTACAGGTGTGTGTGGGCTGGCCAGCAGCGTCTCTGTGACATTGAATCTCTCTTTCTGGCCCTTTGGTGGCTGCTGCTGCCTGTCTGAATGTCATCCTTCTTCCTCCGTGGTCTGTTTTAGCACAGCAGAGTGACAAGAGCCTAAGAGCCTTTGTTTCAAGTTTGTTTGAAGTACGGCTGTTTTTGTGGTGGTTGTTGCTGCTTAGTTTTAACTATTAATAATTTTATTTCTAAGGATACCTTGCTCCACCCACTTCAGTCTGAAAAATGCTTGCCTCTAGTTACTAGCAGGGAATGGATTCTTTTTTTTTCTGTGTACCCTTATAGTCTGAGAATTTTTTTCTTTTAATAAAAATATGCAGGGGCAAAGACGTTTACCTCTGGGTTGTTTGCACATGGTAGTGACAATGGAGTCCCCTGTTGGCTGGAAGTGCACCTGCCACCATGTGTTACAGGTCTCTGCCGGGCCCTCGCTGACAACATGATCAACTGTTTTCATGCCCTGTGTGCTGGGAGCTGATGTGGCTACCTGCCCTGGCTGTCCCTATGGAATCAGTGACTCCATGTCCTGGCAAGACCTGGGTGGGCTGATGGGGTGGGACACATGTGATCCAAAGATGGCCTGCCTTAGCTTTGCCAATGACCTCCAGCAGTGGTGTCTGGGGGGAAAGAGGAGACACCCTCTGTCTTTTCTCTTGTAGGAATTCAGAATTGGGGACGTTGGGCTGGTTAGCCTTGGACACTGACTTGACAGGCCACAGGGTAGATGTGGGGCCAGGGCAGCAGTGGCCAGCTGGAAGGGTGAGGACCAGGAACCAGAGGAACAGGGGACAAAGCAGAAAGGCCCTGAGCAGGCGGCAGTGGGGAGTCCATGCAGTCCCTGAGAGAGAGGGAGACAGACAGACAGACAGACACACCACACACACAGAGTTCATACACAGACCTGTAACAACTAGACTGAATTTTGCTTCTAATGTCAGTTCATCCAGGCTTCTTACCTGGGGGCACCCTGAATGTGCCTTCTCTGCCACTGGTGACTAAATGGGTCTTGACAACATCAGCAGAGTTTAACGAACTTTTGCTGAACATTGTGGCACTGTAATTAGTGGTGTTGCAGCAACAGAGATAAGTTAATTAAAAGATATCTGACGTAATTGTTTGCTTCCTGCTCCCATCTCCCAATCATAAAAATGTCTTCCATATGCCTTGACATTAGTCTATGGTTTGGAAAACCACTGGGAAGTGATTCCCCCTTGCTATCAATAGCCATCAAAAATCAGATGCCATCGGCATCAGAAGTCAGAGGTCTGTATCATGGAGTCCTTTGTTATTTCATTTTGGTGAATGCTTTATGGAACTAGTAAGTTTCTGTGTGTGTTATAAAAATAGGCTGTAATGAAGTTTTGTGCCGAATATACGATCTGGAAACCACACGGCTGTTGCCGTTCATTCTCAGAGCCCGCTAGCGGCCGTCAGATTTCTCCTGGGAATGCTGTGCTGTGCTGGCAGCCGGATTAGAATTCTAGGGAAAGGAGTGCGTTTGAGAGCGTTTGCGTACCTATCTTACTGTTCACCCATGTGGCTGCTTCTCTCTGTCGAGTATGGTTTGGCAAGGAAGGATAATAAAGTTCTTATTTGGGCAAGTGTAGGATATCACTCATGAGCTATCTTCCCAAACAAGTGGCTATTTAAAATGTAAAGCGTGGGTGTCACTCCCACGTTTAGCCCGGCAGGACAGCCGTCGTCTTTTATTAGCTTTCTCTGCTCTCGTCACTGTTGTTCTTTCCTTCGTCTGTCACCTCTCCAGTGATCCTGGACATAGTAGATGACTTTGATCAGGGTGGAACGCAGTGCCGCCCGTAAGCATGAGAAGAGAAATATCTTTGGGGACGCCCCACGCAGGCAGGGGATGACAGCATCCACGGGGCTGTCCCTCTGCACTCTTTACCTCCTCAGACACACATTCCTGAGAGCTCATGATAAAAACCTGTGTTTTTTGTTCAGACAATGAAAAAGAAAATGTGGCTGAGGTAGGGTAATTCTAATGCTAATTTGTTTTTCTTTTAGACGTTTTAACTCTAGTAGGCAGGTAGAATCCAGGGCTGGAGGCCGCCATCCCGCTGTGAAGTGATGTGTCTGTGTCTCTGGTGCTGTGGGAATGCCATGACAGGCACTGTGACCTACAGCCTGTCTCACTTTAATCATGGCTTCACACTCGTAAAAGGGTTTTAATGGCTACATGAGACATATTTAAGTATTAAATGCCATGCCTCTTTGTTGATTCACAAAACCCCATGAGTTGGACTCCTTCCTCGCTTCCAGAGTCAAAGAGCGACCCAGACAAGCCCGCATGTGGGAGCGCCGGACCCTGCCCTGCTCGGCCACCTGCAGACCTGAGGACTGCAGGCCTCCAGCTCTGGTTGGCCTTGAGTTCTCTAAACAGAGTTTTGACTCATTTGATGCTTGTTTCTCATCCTGCTCTCAGAGACTTAGGAAAGTGTGGCTTCGTACAGGAAATGAGACTGTTTGGTTTTCTCCATAATTTGGTGCGTTTGTGTTGGTCCCCCACCCTGCCGCTCCAGCGCTGCCCCTGCAGAGATGGCTCCTTCCCCGCACAATAGAGCACCGTGTGTGCACTGAAATCTGGGCAGACCAGTGCCCATCTGTTAGTCTGGGTATTTAGATTTCAGTAGGAACTCCAGAGCCTGCCGATGCCACTGCTGTCTTCCCGAGGCTGCGTGCATGAGGGAGACGCAACACCAGCGTCGGTGTAACCAGAGTCTTCCTAAGATGGGCACCTGGCCTCTTGGCGCCTGCCTGTCCAATGATCCTGTGTGGCCTATGAGACTTGGAAGAATTGTGTCTGCTTTCTCTCTGCCTCCTGGTGTAGATATCAGCCTGTACCATTTGGAAATGGCTTTATTTACAGAAGGGAAAGATGACTTGGAGACTTCCTGCTCTGAGAAGAGCAGCCTGGGGAACTGAGGGCAGGGAGGCGAGCTCGAACAGAGAGCATGGCCGCGTGGGCCCAGAGCACTTGGGGTTTGGCATGCTTTGTAGCTATTTCTAAAATATTTGGGGTTCAGCAGAACCCAAAATGTATGTTGCTCAAAGCACCATTTCCCTTTCATTTTCCAAAACCATGTATATTCTGGAGAAATTTAATCTGTATATTTTGGAATCGTTTAACTCTCAATCATCAAAATATTGCATGGTAAATACTAGATCTGGGTTCAAGAAATCTCTTGAGCTCTTTGATAAGCAGTTTTTTTTCCTTTGAACCTAAAAGTAAAAATTTGCTTTGAATGAACCAGAGCAGCACATAGCAGACTTCTCAAATTACCTCCCAGCTGGGGCAGGGGACAGCAATGGGGACAGGTTACCTCCCAGCCAGGGCGGGAGACAGAGGTGGGGACAGGTGATCTCCCAGTCGGGGTGGAGATAGTGGTGGGGACAGGTTCTCTGGGGTGAGGTCTCTCCGTCGAGGGCTGTGGGCATTTAGGGGTCGCTCCATCAAGGCCTCCTAGCACCTGTTTGGGCTGAGCCAGAGTTAGGTTGCTTCTGATACAGCCCTGGCCCAGCCCTCATCTCCTGAGTGCTTCTGAACCTCACCTGTCTTTATCTAAAATTGTATCTTGTTCATCCCGGGGTCTTATGCATTTATTTTAAAGTATTACATTGAGATATTATGTGATTGTTGGGTTTGGGGTGCCGTCTTAAGCTTCATGCTGGGGTGAGTGGCTCACTGGCCTTGCTCAGGGGCTGCCCTGTCCTCGTCCCGCTCTGGCTTCCTCACTTCCTTTGAGGCACTCTATGTGCAGGGAGGGTGGGTTGGGGTGGTTGGGAAGCTGCTCCAGCCCCCCTTGAGGTTTGTTCCCACTGGACTTTCCCATCCTGGGGACCAGGTGTCCACACTCCCGTGCCCCTCCTTTCACACATCTCAGATTTAGTGCTGAGCCACAGCCTTCGTCACTCCCCTCTTGCCAGGAGGTTGTCTGAGGTGGTCTGTGTAGTGCAGAATAAAAATGAAATAAAGACACCTAGGTGTAGTCTTTCCCCACCAGCATAACCATTTTATTTTAATCTCATACAGATTAGAAACAAGAAATATTTTGTCCATTTAATTATTCACTCCAGCAACACCTAAAAGTAAACTCAGAACCAAAGGAAAGGACAGAAACTTGTCTGAGGTCCCACAGAGTCTTGTTGCCAAGACTGGCTTTAAATTCAAGGCCTTTATTTTCACAATTAATGGCTCAATTGTAGTAGATTCTGCCAGCCATGATTGAGTAGGGCCTGAGCCTTTGTTGGGTCCCTTCTTAAGTAACTGTGTTGCTTAATCCTTATAGCAGCCTGAGGCTGGAACTACTATTATTCCTGTAGATCAGAAAACTGGAGTTGGGGGGGGGGGCACTTGTGGCTCAAAGGAGTAGGGCTCCATATACCGGAGGTGGTGGGTTCAAACCCACCCTGGCCAAAAACTGCAAAAAAACCCCCCGAAACAAAAAACAGAAAACTGGAGTTTAGGGAAGTTAAATAACTCCCCCAAGAATACCCAGTGGGGTCACTGGGGGAATCCAGAACTTTCTAAGTTGAAACTCTGGCTTTCAATTCTTGTTCTACACAGGTCCCCTCCCTGAGGCCACACACTGGAGAAAAGCCAGTTTCTCTCTTTTAAGGGGCCTGCTAGTCAGGGTCTTCCCCATCAAGACCCTGGATGAATACCATGCTATGATTCTCTCATTAAAGTTTCAATTGCTATGTTTTTCAGACTTTAATGAAAAAGCCCTTGGTGTCTAAATTAAAGCAAAGCCAAGTTTTTTCCTTTCTCGTGTCAAAGCCTTAGGACGCTTTTCTTCTAGAGTTCAGAAGCTGGGGTTCGTTGGCACAGCTGCCCCTAACCCAGTTCCTGCAAGTCTGGAAGGAAGAAAACAGACAATCATTTACTGTGAAAGCTCTTGAGGTGGCTTGAGGGACAGGAAGCTCTTGTAGGGGTGTCCAGCCCATAGCCTGGGGGCCGCACGAGGATTATATGAGGAGTTTTCTTCTCTGTGGCATCTAATATCATGACAGTTATGCTCGGGCTGTTTTTGAAAAATCTTTTTGCTGATCAGCTTTCATTAGTGTTTGTGTTTTAATATGTGGCCTGTGACAACTCTTCTTCCATCGTGTGGCAGAGAAGAAAAAAGGTTGGACACTTCTGCAGTGATTCACATTCATCTGGCAACCACAAGAATGCCTGCCCACTAGTCTTAAAATCCTGGGTCCCAGGTGTCTTCAAACTACAGCCCACGGGCCACATGCGGCCCACCTAGGACATTTATCCCGCCCTCTGGTTGTTTTAGCCGCTGCTGCCTGTCCTGCTTAGCAGCTGACTCAACCCGGGGCCCTCAGTCCGGCCCTCCAACGGTCTGAGGGACAGTGCACTGGCCCCCTGTTTACAAAGTTTGAGGACCCCTGGACTCTAGATCCACAAGGTGTTCTTTGCTGGCTCCTGCTCTGTGTGTACTGTGGGGCTGGCAGGGGTGCCCAGCCCCAGTGGGTCTGCCCCAGCCTTTCTCCTCTGGGAAGGCTTCTCACCTGGCTTCCAAGGCCCCACTGAGAGCGTTCCCTGGACTACTTTTCCAACCAACTTTACAGGCTGGGCCTACTTCTTAGCCATCTGATTTAAAGAACACGGTGCCTTGGGAGCCATCAAGTCCCACCTTCACGCAAACACACCGGCCTTGTGAAGTCCCAAAGTGCAGGCTTTTAGGGAAGAGCTGTTTAGCTGAAGAGGCAGCTTAATGGGCTTGGGATGGAGAGCACACCGGCTTGGGTCCAGGACTGGTTATGCAAGAGAAGCTCTGAGAGAGGACAGGACATGGTTTTCTACAAATAAATAAGACAATAAGGCCCCACTCACGAGTGCCGCAGCTGGGAAGCGACTCTGAGCAATGGATTTCTCATGCTAGCAAAGCCAAGCTCTCTGGAAAACAGATGCCGAGGCCCGGGACTGGCACTGGTCTCCGCTGGCAGGAACACAGAGGCTCAGCGATGCGGGGCACCAGGGATGGCGCATGCGTAAACACTGCCGGGGCGCCCCTCCACGCGGCATTTCCGGGCGGACGCGCAAGGCTCCGGCAGCCCACGCTCTAGAGAAATAATTAAACAGTTTTTCTTAACCTCCTGAACTTTTCATTTATTATCGCCATCCATTATGTCTACCTTCTCAAATCGCAGAGTCCTGAAACGAAGCTCTGGGGTCAAGGGTTTATTGTTTAATGGAGATAGAACATTTTGTAAATTGCACGAAGTCACAATGTTTATAGTAGAAGCTTCTGGTGTACTGAATCTTTTCCATTTAACAAACAGTGAGCTTTGACATGTGTTCTTCTTACAGAGCAAGAAATCTGGGGTGAGTGCAGTACTGGCAGGAGCACGCTACCAAATCCTTCCTGTAAACCCAGTGACATCTGCACTCAAATAAAAACATTCCTTCCACCAAATACCAGGAAATGCTGGAAGTATCACTATTCTTCTAAGGTCATGCTAAAATGAAGTTTTGGCTTTTAGAACACAGAGCAAGGATGAGGAAGGCCAACATTTCTGTCCAACACACATTTGCTGCTGCGGGTCCTTGGGGACAACCTCCTGTTTCAAATATGAACACGTGCGTGGAGACTTTTTCCTAAGGTTTAACCTTCAAGTGAAAAGTGTAAATATTTTAAGAAAATGTACTGATGTTAAAAAATATTCCCGTTGTCTTTGTTTTTACTAGAATTTGCACTTTTAAGTCAGAAAGGGATCTGCTTGAAACAAAGCAAACATCCTCAAAAATGTACCCAGCCAAAATAACCAATGTATAAATACTTAGGATTAACAAAAATATGAATATTCCCTGGTAAAGAAACTTAACCAAGAATTGGAAGTCCTTAGGAAATGAAAGAAAGGAATGTCTTAAATTTAGATTTTTAACCCTTTGTGTTGACTGTCCAATCAACATTTTTTAAGGAAATAAAAAATGTTTGTGCAACACACGAGTCTGTGTTTCTTTTGGGGACTTTATTTTGTAAATGATATCTAAAACCTTTTGGACTGTAGTTGTAGCCCGTGAACACCAATGTTACGAGTAACTTTCTATGACTAATTAGCACAGCTATTTTCTTAAGTCTTAATCACTGGTTCAGAGTACAGGGTATACTTTTGGCTCATTTTTTTTGAGGTAAAAACACCTACCACACTGATATTTTATATTTGTAATGGGTTCAGGCAGACTTCCCCACAAAGTTCTCCTCTCCAAGAGACCCTAGGCAGTACTCACTCATTTTTTCCCTCACTGTCTAAGTTTCTCAGAGAATCGCGTTACACTTAATGTTTGCGTCAGTGGAGTCATTTGCCTGCCCCAGCATTGCAGGGACCCAGCCGGGCCACTCCTGAGTGTCCAGCAGGTGTCACTGTGGGTCCGGGTGGTAACTCAGTTCAGTACAGAAAAGAACACTTGACGAGGGGGCGATAATAACAATAGGGAGGGAAACAGTAAAGACTGTGCTCAGAGGAAGAGAAAAGGTGAACTGGAAGTCCTGCTTCCAGAGACCTTTTCTTCAGGATCCCAGAGTTCTTTGTATCATCTTCCCGTAGGCCCGGAAGTGAGTTGACTTGCATGATGTTGGCTGATGCCGGCTTGATCCCTAAGGATAACGTCGCAGGATGCAGTAACACCAGAGATGAGCGACGCGGGGGAGAAGCGGATCCTTGTAGCCTGTTCCTAACTGCTCAGGCCTTGTCTCCATGCTTTATAACCACCTTTGTTTAACCTCAGAAATGCGCAAAGCCTTCCAGCTTTCTGATAGGTCATAGACTGGAGGCCCAGGATAAGATGCTGGTGCTCCCTGACCTTGGCGGTAAAATAAAACCTGCTGTTGCATTACTTGAAGGGGCATCTTGGCCTGGAAAGTTGGTCCTGATATCTCCCAAAGATCTGCTCATTTTCAACAAAGCTAGGCCTTTCAAGTCATATATCTTTCTAAGTGCACGGAATTTCTTAATAAATAAAAATTCAATTGGTAAAATTAACACATATTTCTTGAACAACTGTCAACTTTAAGAATGAATGGCCATAAAGACTCCCTGCACAGAGAGGACTTCACAGCTGGACTAATTTGAATAACAAGCTGTAAATTCATTTCTTGTTTGGCTTGATATGCGAAAACAATGGCCATGTTGGTGCAGAGAGAAGGCAGTTTGTTAAGAAAAGATACATGGCTGGCCTTCTCCAAACGAGGCTTAACACGTGTGTGACACATCCTGATTTATCAAGTTCTGAAGAAAACAAAGCAGAAAAGGGGTTTATAGGAAAATAGAAATGTTTCTACTTACTGGGGAGCCTTTGTGCCGCTGTATCTCTGTAGCATCTCAGGTCCACGGCCATTGGCCCAGCGTGGGGTCCTAACACCAGATCACTGGAGGCTGAACCCAGGAGGGCTGAAAACAAAAACAACTTTCTCTCAGTTATGAACATCCTGTGGTTTTTACCTTATTTTAATTTCTTCGCCTTTATTTCTACCTACATTAAAGTTCTTAATGGTGTAACGTATGCTAGTGCTAATTCTAATATTTAGAAAGTTCAGAAAAAATAGATTAATTTTGCAGGTTCAAAAACATTTAGAAAACTTATTGACAAAGTATGAATATTTGGTTACCATGTAGCTTAGTTGTCCACAAAGATTAATAATGCAGAAGGAGATTGATTTGGTTCCATGGATGATAATATAAGGGGTGGCTTGTAACTCTTGGTAAAGGTTCTTTGGAAAACCTATGCATTTATATACATGCCCCTTCCCCACGTCCAGGAAGACCGTCTCACTGGTAGATAACAACGTATCATTAAGGTAACATCATTCTCTCTGGTGCTCAGAGATTAAGATCTACTTGTGCTTAGGATTTCTGGAAAAACACGCAGAACTCATTGCAATAGGCACACTCGGCAAAGCAGCTGACAGGTGTGGAGTGGGGAGAAAAGAAAGAAGAAGAATATTAAGGCATAAAAATATTTATCCAGGGCAACAGCATCAACAGAATTCTCCTTTCAATTAGATGAGTACATGTGTGAGGAATGGGATCCTATGATATTTGGTATATCTTTTGGAATAATGGTACCACTATTTCTACAACTTAGTCTGCTAAGGCTGGGCGAAGGGGTGTCTATAGTCTCAGCACTCTGGGAGGCCGAGGCAGGAGATCGCTTGAGCTCAAGAGTTTCAGACCAGTCTGAGGAAGACTGAGACCCTGTCTCCACTTAAAATAGAAAAACTAGCCAAATGTTGTGGTGGGCACCTGTAGTCTCAGCTGCTTGGTGAAAGGTGTGGGCGGTGGTGCCCAGAGAGGAGACTGGAGATGTTCAGGCCAGGTTAAAGGGGAGGGGGACATGCCTGGGCAGTGCAAAGGTGGCACCTGCCCCAAAGGGCAGTTAGAGACCCCTTTTATATGGGGCAGTCGGGGGTGGGCCAATTCCATAGCTCACCCAGAAAGTTAAGGCGTTTTGGCATGAACTTCTAGGGTGATGGTGGGGCTAACCAGATCCTTTGTGTCTTTGTCTTAAGAGGAGAGAGGGAGGAAGGGAAAGGGTTCATGTGGAGTTGTGTGTGGCCCCCCAACAGGCAGGTGGCTGAGGCAGGAGGATGGCTGGAACCGAGGAGTTTGAGGTTGCTTTGAGCTAGGCCCTCTACCCAGGGCAACAGAGTGAGACTGTCTCAAAAAAAAAAGAATGATCATAATTCCTGCTGAGCCAGTGTGCCCTTTGTCTACTGTGACTGTTATCTAGCCCAGCATCACATAAGACGGGGCATTTCATGTGAGGAAGTGTGAGTACGTGCTTGTGTGTTTTCAAACTGAAGTCAGGTTTCTCTCAGACAGGCATTACATGTCCTGTATCTCATAGCCCTTAAAACTTCTGCCGTGGTACAAGATGTTCGATGGAGGTTCAATGAATCCTCGTCAAGTGAATGAAAATTATAAAGGATACTTTTCTTTGGCGAGCTTGGGTATTGCTAGATTACTTTTATGTAGTCCATATAAATAATTCACTTCTTGTGGTTCCATATCCTGATGTGAAAATGATGCATTTACTGTGTTTTTATAGATATTAATGGGGACTATTAAAAACTGGAAATTGTTTCTAGGTTGGTGGTCTTAGGCCTGGCCCCGAATGGAAAAGACTTGAGATAAATTTTAACTGTAAAGACGATGAAACTCTGTGCATGCTTTGTTAAAGGTTAGCAGCCCAAGAGCATGATCTTTCTCTATTTATTTCACAAAGAACCACAAAGATGCCATTTAAAAAAAATTCAGCATTTAAAAAAAAGAGAAAATAGAAATGTGTATAAAAGGGTAGAAGCCTCCAGTCTGTGACTGCAACATTTTCCTTCCTTAACATCAGATGTTTCGTTATAGCTTTAAGAGGCGGCGCCGTGGCTCAAAGAAATAGGGCACGGCCCCATATGCTGGAGGTGGCGGGTTCAAACCCAGCCCCTGCCAAAAACTGCAAAAAAAAAAAAGTACAGCTTTAAAATGTAACTATAAATATGATTTAATTGAAAAATTTAAAGAAGCATTATATTTATGCTTTATCAAGAACCAAATGCTATTATGTTTCTGTTGGGAAAAACTTTTTAGAAGTTATTTAAAGCATTATAGAATGAAGAAAATCAAATCATTGCTTACCTTTTGGGGGGAAGGGTCAATGTATGGAGAATGTGCAGAAAAGACTGATGTCTGTGTATAATGATTTCATTGTCATATTTCTCCTCTCTTTGTCATCCAGGGTTAGCACTAAGGAGATGTCGTGAATTCCTGAGCCACAATAAATCTGTGAATGTCAGACATTGTGTGTGGGTAAAATGGATAATTTTCTGACCTCTTGTTCAGGTTTCACCAGAGCGAAGGCAGTCCCTGGACATGATGCTTCCCCTCTACAAACCCTGGCAGGGAGCCCGAGCGTGCCCTCTGGCAGATCCCCAGTCCGATGGCTTCCCTGCAGAGAGAAGTTGCAGGACTCTGCTTGGTGATCTTTTTTTTTTTTTTAGAAAGCTTTCTGGAAAGACCTTTGTGATGTGTAACCTGCCGAGGGAGATGTGAGAGCATATCAATCATGGGTTTCTCAAAAGGAACTTGGATCTGTCCTGCTCTGATCCAACAGGTCCATCTCACCATGTCACAAAAGTGCTCCAGACAACTTAGACAAGGACCCAACCGAAAACTAAGGCTATGGTAAACATGAAATGTTCTGATCTTTGGAGATGAGGTTTGGCCACTTCTGTAGTTTGGCTTTATTTCTGAAGAACAAAATTGACAACAAGGAAAATAATGTGAGTAAATATGTTGTTTATTCTTATTTTCTTATGTTTCTCCCAAATCTCAAATGATGTCTATCGCTGATGATAATTAAACTCATTTCCACTTTAAATCTTCCTGAAACAGAGCTAGCTTAGACAAGGTACACACAGTTAATTTCTCCATCTTAGGAGGGACATACATTTCCTTTTGTCTTTATTTTTTCACCTACTATCAGTTGGCCGACGCTATTCGGGAGAGTCAGAGGGTTAGTTATTAGCTGGGCGGAGGACTTTCTGAGCAGTTTTCCTCTCTCAGCCCTCCTCTCAACACAAAAGGGAAAACAGTGCAGGACCTCTCAGGGATGCTTATGAAATGTTTAAGCCTTTTGGTGGGTTTACAACATTTCAGAATCACTTTGTTGTTACAAACCAGTACAACTGCTGAGATGATTTCTGTATGTCCTTTGAATAATCTTCTAGTTTTTGAAAATGGCAGAACCAAATAAAAAATACCAAGGCACACAGATGAATTATTGTCCTGGAATAGACCCAATTCTGGAGAGAATAAAATAAAATACAGAGTTGTAGTAAAGAATACCGGAGTGTTTTTCTCTCGGGACTCAGGTGCCTGGTTGTTGAGACTTTCTAGGACGTTCCCAGAAGCTGACCACCAACCTGCATTCCCATGTCGTCTCTTAGCGTTCATCTCATTTGCTCTGTCCTCCAGCTAATTCACGCCGTGCTCTTCCGTTGTTCCATGTCATCCTCTCGGCTTTGGACGTGTTTGTGAATTTATCTGAGCTCAGCTCATCCTTTGGGGTACAGATGAAAGGTACCCTTCCCCAAACCACTGCACCATCTCAGGTCTAAGAGAAACTCAAGCCTCCTAACTCTTGGGGCACTTTGGCTGATTCCAGTGGCGGGGGACACAGTCTGCCCTGCATCAGAATTATTCATTTGTATGACTCAAAACCAGAAAGCAAGCTCTTGTTGCTAAGGACTATTTCCCACGAGTGTTTGATTTCTTCAAACTTCAGTGGCAATTTCTCAGCTAATCTTTGATTAGATATTAAAATTTAAATTTTTATTAATTGGGTTTATTTTTCAGATCATATGCTGTTTGCGTATAGAAATGCTACTGATTTTTGCATGTTAATTTGTATCTTGTGCCTTTTCTGAGTTTGTTACCTCCAGTCGTTTTTTTTTTTGTTTGTTTTTGTAGAATCTTTGGGATTTTGTACATGTACATGTTGACAGTGAGATGATCAGTTTTGTTCTTTAAACATAGGCAGTCCTACAGAGAATATAAACTTCTGTCTTGTTTTGCTCCCTTTAACCACTGCTGGTTTATTTGCTCACGCTTTTAATAGGCCTTTGATGGACTTTTAAGGACAACACTTAGTAAGGGGCCAAGAGGGCTTGACAATAAGTGGAAAAACCCTGCAATTAGAATTAAGACGTTAGACTCTAACCATGAATGTTATTGATAACGCATTAACGGAAAGGTGGAGCAGGTCCCACGCCTGGGTGCTCTGGCCTGGCTTTTGCCCCTTGTGTCCGGCCTTTCTCCATGATGTGGTGGCTGTCAGAGCTCCTTCCTCTCGCTCACCACCATGCTGACCACTGCTCTCTACAACCTGGCCATCCCTTCAGGAGTTGAGGACTTGTCGTCCTGGATGGTGAGAGTGCCTTACACAGACACCCTCAGCTGTGAGCCTTCTTTAAAGACTGTCATCTCTTCCCCGAAAAGTGGCTGAGAAAATGCTAGAACAGAAAGCCTTATTTTACTCTTTTACCCCAATTCAGGGCCAGGTGAGGGACCCAGCTGTCCTCAGCACTCCTGGCAGTGTCCTTGCCTAGGTCAGCACCATAGTTCTGCCTTCCCTGCTGCCCTGTCTCGGTCCCTTCCTGCCTCTTCCCTTCCACAGTGGTCACCCTCAGCAGGACTTTCCAGTAACCTCCTGTGTGCCAGTCTCCACCCCAGTGTCCACGTTCACAGACTGTTACTGCCCCTCCCAACGTGGACAGTTGTGCCACCAAATTCAGCCCTGCTGTGCTCCCACCAGCCAGACAAGAGGTAGCCATCCCACAGACTCAGATGGGGGTTGCCAGGATTTTTAAGTTAGGGAGGCATGAAACGGGCATCCAAGCAGGAATCAGGAGCTCAGACAAGGCGCAGGCAGAGAAAGGACCAGGTGACATCAGTCATAAAGGAGCGACACTGGGATCAAGCAGGTAAGACAGGTGAGAACTAGGAGGTGGGGAGCCGGACGGTTACCAACGTCATGGGAAATAACATAGGACAACAGTGTTGGTAAGCGGTGAGGTTATAGACATGGGGGCCTCATGATGGGAAGGTGGTATCTCAGGTGGTTGTATCTCTTTGCCAGGTATCTCAGAGCTTGTGATATTAACTGAGGTCGATTCATGAGAGAAGAGGAACGATGGCCTGTGGGGTGGAGATGTAAAACCAGCAGCCCCTTGTGGTCACTGGCTTAGAAGCCAGCAAGGTGTTTCCCCTTCAGAGAATCTGAAGGTCAGAGGCACTGTGACTGGACCTGCAGGTCTCAGGCTGAATCATGGGACATGCCAGCCTTTGACCACAAAAGTGATAATTTCATGTGGTTCCATCTAATAATTTTAATTAACTTATTGCCTGTCTTCCCCTACTAGAATTTAAATATTATTTTGTTCAGTGCTGTGTCAATTTTGTCCCTAAATATTTAGGGGGCCATAATTTACTGTCACACTCAGGCTCCTTTAGTCATAAGGAACAGAATCTCAATCTATGGTAGTTAAGCAGAGAAGAGAATTCATTGGCTTAAGCAGTTGGAAATTCCAAAGGTATCTGGTTTGAGTTCCAGCAGGATCCAGGGGCCAGGATAATGTCCTGGTGATCTGGTCGCTTGCCATGGTCCCACTGATTCCTTCTGCTCTGGCATCTCCCCCAGCAGGTTCCCTCAGGTGGGAGAGTCCTGACATCTCTAGGCTTACAGCATTGGCTTAGCAAACCCCAGAGAAAATGAAAGTGCCCCCTTCCCAATAGCTCAAATCAAAGCTGGTAACCTTGACTTGCACAGAATCAACCTGGGCAATGTCTGAGGAGCGAGGCAGGAGTCTGGGTCTGCCTCATTCCGCTGGACCTGGAGGGGGAGGGGTGGGGGCTGCCTACAGGAGGGGTTTGATGCTGTTAGCAAAATAATATTAATAATTATAACAAGAGCTGACACTTGGCGGAACACTTCCCTCCCAGGGACTCTTCTAAAGGGAATCTTCTCGAAGGCCTTCTCAGGGAACCCCCACTGTTACCTCTATTTCATACAGGAGCAAACTGAGATCCAGAGAGGTGAAGTTACTTGCTCAAATTCGCATCCCGGGGAAGATGGAGCCAGAATTAAAACATAAACGTAGTCCCTTAACCACTACGTTCTGCCACATGAAAAGGAGTTTATGGGTCAAGGAGAAAGTGGATGTCCACTCTGCTGGCTTATTCACGTACAGGGTCAACGGTCTGGTAGAATAATTCGTGACAAAGAGACACTTACTAGTTCACCTATTGTCAGAACATCACCCAGAAGTTGTTTTTTGGCTGTTCAGAAAGTGATTCCCACAGCCAAACACTTTTTAGCTTTGGTGTCCACCCTAATCCACATCCTTCTCCTTCCCTGACTTCCACCAAGTCTATTTGATTCCATTCAGAAACAATTTTAAAGCATCTTCAATATATTCTAAGAATGCTCTATGGTTGTTTAAAAATATTATTAACTATCTGGGCTATTATATTAGTTCCTCCCAGCTTTGACATCCCAGCAGGGTTGGGATATAGTTGAGACACCGATTACACCTGAATCCCTCGGTGCTGGAGGTGGCTGCCTGACACGTGCCGTGCCCCCCTTCTCTCCCTCCAGGTCCTTAGCCAGCTTTTTGAGAGTAACTTACCGAGGGTACTTTTAGCAGATGAGGGTGGGTGGAGGGTCAGGCCTTCTATTTTCCTGAGTCCAAGGCTCATTGCTTGGTTGAAGGGAGCTTCAGGGCACCAGAGAAAACAAAGGCCTCACACTCAGCCCCTTGCTGAGTTTGGGGCTTATCTTTGGGGTAGAAGGTCTGATCTGCTTTATCTCCTGCACTATGAGAGTGGAATCTGATGAAGGATTTAGGTGAAGATTCTGCCCAGTAGGGCTTGCCCTCGGCTGATGGCCACACTCAGCGCCGTGGGACTGGTGGCTATAATTTCTGCCCTTCTGCACACTTGCTCCTGTCTCCCTTCTGCAGAGCAGGATTCCCTGTACCTGTGTAGGGCCTGTTTTCTCACGATGTTGGCTCTGTCTTGCCCTGGTGCTGCCTCTGGGCCCGGCTCTCAGGACCCGCCAGTGGAGGGGCTTGCCATGTCTAAGTGGCTCCATGTCAGTTAGGCTCTAAGGCTCTTTCCTCCCAGATTATAGGTGAGTTCAATGTTGTATCAATGAACTCTTGTCTTAGATGTGTGACCAGAGCAGGGGGTCCTCAAACTTTTTAAACAGGGGGCCAGTTCACTGTCCCTCAGATCCTGGAGGGCCGGACTGTGGGCCCCGGGATGAGTCAGCTGCTAAGTAGGACAGGCAGCGGTGGCAAAAGCACCCGGCGGGCCAGATAAATGTCCTAGGCGGGCCACATGTGGCCTGTGGCCATAGTTTGAGGACACCTGGGCCAGAGGGCAGGATCAGTGGTACTAATGTAAACCCAGGACTGTTCCTTCAGGAAGAGTGATTTGGGGAGCACACAGGTGTGTAGGAGTGGGGGCATGAGCGTGGGGAGCACAGAGATGATAAGTCTGTCTGCCGAGTTCTCCAAAATGATTACTTGTTATACAACAAAGAAATCTCTTCACTGGCATAGCTACAGAGAAAACTCACCAGGGCTGGTTTTCTTGTTGATGATCTATAAGTTACACTCAGTCCTGATTCCTGAATTCTCATAAACTAACTACGGTCACAGGGTTTTTTTTTTTTTTTTGAGACAGATCCTCAAGTTGTGCCCTGGGTAAAGTGCTGTAGCGTCACAGCTCACAGCAACTTCCAACTCCTAGGCTCAAGCGAGTCTCCTGCCTCCACCTCCCAAGTAGCTGGGCCCACCACAACACCTGGCTATTTTTTGGTTGCAGCCGTCATTGTTGTTTGGCGGGACTGGGCTGGATTCAAACCTGCCAGCTCAGGTGTATGTGGCTGGCACCTTAGCTGTTTGAGCCACAGGCGCCGAGCCTTTTTTTTTTTTTTTAAACAATGTAAGGCAATTTGTTTTCTGCTTCTTTGACAATAGTCCCTGGGTGTGCTAACAGGTGGCTCCTGCTGATCAGAACACTGGGTCACTCCCAATTCCTACTCAAGCCACAAAAGAAGTTGTCCTGCGTTTAGTTGTTGCACATAACTTTACAAAATAGGAAAAAATGCAAATAATAATAATTTTATAGTAATCAGTGAAAGTGAAGGGTTTCTCCGGACTGTGGAGGAGTTACACTCAGTAGGTGGCGTGACTATGTCGCCCAAACAGGAAAAAGTGATGTTTGAACCTCAGCACTAAATCGTGCGTCTGGGTCTCCTGCTGAAGGAAGGCCCTCGTTAATTTTTCAGAATGTTCAAGTGCATTTTCTGCGAAATGACAGCGGTGTCTCCCTGGGTAGAATAAGGACGCTGTGGCCATGGTGGGGTCTGTGGGCAGGTGGGCTGCTCCTTCCCCAAGGAAGATCCACATCTCTGCTGGGGATTACTGCAAAGGACCAGATGTTTCCCTTTAACCCCCTATTGGTTCTAATCTCCCTCCATCTTTGATCAGAGCCCCACTTGAAAGTAACCCTTCATTTAGCTCCTCCTGGGTGGTCCTCCGTGGAGATTTAGTTAATTCTAACGTCTTTACAGCCTTTCCCCATGTGCTGCCATGGTAAAATTCTACCTTTCTAATTGCTGAGAGGAAAATTGTTAATCCTTTTGATTCAGGGAGCAGTGTAATAGCCTTAAAATTGGCAACTTAATTGAAAAACTCAGAAATTGCTGACTCTTTGGAGGAGTTCTTTAATAGCCTTTCCTTCCCAATTCTTTCCTTTTTCAAAATGAAATAAAATGAAATTTGTTATGTAAAGGGTCCTTTCAAAGGCTGTCTCCTTGTTATCTATTTCAGGATTCCATCTGAGTGTCAGGCAGGGTCTCAGGTATTTTATTGACGGTTGTGATTCAGCTTAGCGGATTATTAAAGAAAATTCTCACTGAAATACAGAAGGGGCATGTATCACCAACTGCCGGGAAATAGAAATTCTTCCCTCCCTCTGTCCCCATTATGTAAGAATAAACAACTCAAATTGCTACTCTTAGATTCCAAGGCTTGTCTAGGCTACATATGTCAAATCACAGTGTGAGCTTAGAAGATTGAGTCATTCTGCGTTATGACTGGTATGTATTAGTATTCTCTTGACTTCATTATCAAAAGCTAACCAAATAGGCCAGTTTTCTTTCCTTCTTTTTTTTTTTTTTTTTTTTGAAAGAGACCTCCATTTTTGCTTTGGGTTCATAAAAGCAAATTCCTTTAAAAAAAATTCTGGAAATAGAAAGGTTTCTGGGTTCTTGGCATATTCCATTGATCTTATGAATAGAGAAAAGGTCAAGGATTTTGCTTATTTGTTTTCCATAGGCACTCTAAATTTTCAAAGATTTGGAGACTTTTAAGGGACTTTTAAAAGACACTTAATTTGTTACAGATGCATTAACATATTGAATTTATGTGAAAGAGTGAAGGCCGGACAAAGGATATTAGATTCATTATTTATTAGTGGAGCTAGTCAAAACTTCCCTGTTTTAACCAAGTGGTGGTTTGGCCCTTTTTCAGGAAGCCATCTCTTAATATTGTTGTCCCCAGCAATTAGTGTGCCCCGGGCGGGAGGGGGTGCCTGCCTCTGCTGTCCTTGACCCTGTCTGACCGGACCATGTGGGTTCATCACTCCTCTCTCCAGACTGGACATGACACTTCTGGGTATTTATCTCAAACTATGTGCTACTCCTGCTTTCACCCCCAAATGAAACTCATTATTGAGCCTAGAATTGTGTGGGGTCTGAGCTCCGGGGCCTGTCCAGCCGGGTTTCCTATCTTACCCCAGGCCTTTTTCCACCCACCCCCCACCCCCCACCCCCCCGCACACCAACCTTCTGCTGTTTCTGACTCACCACACTCCCTCCTCTCCCGTGGAAAGTCTCGCTTCCTGGTGGTACCAGATAAGCTATGAGGAGCTCTCATACTACCACATTCTTCACATCCCAGTTTCAATTTTACATGTATCGGTGTTTTATTTGATTGTCTTTCTACCCTGCTATTTTGAGAACCCTGTGAGATAGGGTTGAGTTTCCTTCATTCATATGTCTCTGGTCCTTAAGAACCTGCCTGGTAGTAAGTGTTCAAGACATACCTGTAAAATCAGTGGATGGAAGAATGAGTGAACTAATGAATGAATGAAGGAATGTACCATTTGAGGTGCCCTTGGCCTGTTCCTGACACTGTCCTGTATTAGGGCAGTGCTGTGATCATGTGTGTCTTCCTCTCTCCTCTTGGATTATTCAACTGCTAGAGGTCAGGCTGGGCTCCCAGAGGAAAGGCCAGGCTCTCTGTTTCTCCTGTGGCTTCTCAGTGTGGTCTTGGAGGGAGCTCAGAGTTAGAGCCAGATCTGTGGGTGGAGAGCAGAGGGCACTACACAGCTGAGATGCACTGAGACTCAGGAACTGGAGAAGCCGCAGAGCTGGCCCCAACAGGCAAAGGTGGCCTGACCATCGGAATCTCAGGGTCTAGAGCCACAGAAGCCTTGGATTCCTCTGCGCCTGTGGAGGCCACTTGCAGGCCCGAGCTGGGGAGGGACAGCTTCATGTCTCTGCTGGAACCCGAGTCCAGTCGAGTCGCATGACATTAGCCCTGCGGTTTGCTGAGCCAGGCGGTGTGCTCCCAATGAGGCAAAATGGAAAAGTAAAGTTCACTGTGCGAGTCCCACTTACCTGTCCTTCCCTTATCTCCCCAAATTTATTCTTAAGCAGCTTCTGCCCCATTATATGTTTTCAGAGTTACTCCACAGCTTTGAGGCCCTCAGTGTGGCCTTTGGGGGCCCAAAGGATGGCAGTTGGCGGTGCTCACAAGTGACTCTCATTTAGATGATGGCCCATTCCTGGAGTTTCCTATCAGGTTAATGCTGGGCAAATCCAAAGTGTCGCTTTCAAAATGGCCTTAACTCTACAAATAGATGCTAGAAATCCTGTATTAAAACTACTAGTATATTGGGTGGTGCCTGTGGCTCAGTGAGTAGGGCACTGGCCCCATATACTGAGGGTGGCGAGTTCAAACCCAGTCCTGGCCAAACTGCAACAAAAAAATAGCTGGGCATTGTGGTGGGCGCCTGTAGTCCCAGCTACTCGGGAGGCTGAGGCAAGAGAATTGCCTAAGCCCAAGAGCTGGAGGTTTCTGTGAGCTGGGACGCCACAGCACTCTACTGAGGGCGACATAGTGAGACTCTGTCTCTAAAAACAAACAAACAAACAAAAAAGCTATTAGTATAAACTTTTCCCACCTATTCTTGCTATTGTTTGCCATGTTTTCATGAATTAAAAAAACACACCTGTGTTCTTGGATGATTTAACTTAAGAATCTAATTTCACTGTGTCTTCCACCCACGTTTGTCTGTGTAGAATTTTTATTGCTGTATTGAATGAGACACACTTTACCTTTTTTATTAAGCAAGATTCATACTCCTGCTAGTGACTACCAAGGGGAAGACATATCATTTTATTAAGCTATTTTTTCTCTACTCTATCCATTGCTTGCCAAACTTAGAAACAAAAATTGGAAAATCTCACACTTTCCAAATGAGTCCCTGTGGTAAACAGAACCTTAGCCCCTTTTTAAAACCACACTGCCTATGATAGTGCTTTTAAAAGCATTCAAACATAGGTAATCATGTGTCTCAAAGACTGGAACTATTGATTTATAAATTTAGGTGTGAATAAAATCTAAAGATAAATAGTATCATTAAAAAGTGAAATAATATTATTTTGATTCATACTTGACAATTTTTCGAAAGAATTTTAAGCTCTTACATAAATATATGTCTCCCCAGCTGTTCAAATAGTATGATTAATTAAATGGATTCTGTCTGAAAACCACCTCTAACTCTTGTTCTCAAATTGCAAGTTGGTCCAATGTAAAGGAAAATGGAAAAGCATTCCTTTGGTATCTACTGTTTTTGAGGTAAAGAATTAATATAGTGTTGAAATTCCGAAGCATTCCTTAGATGTATGTACGTAAGTGTCTGTGGGGTGTGTTTCTGTGTGGGTTTTTTTTTTTTTTTTTTTGTGTGTGTGTGTGTGTGTAGAATCTTTAATGGCAGGAAATTTCATTTACCCACTCTTTTTTTTTTTTATTGAATGGTAACTATGTACATTAATGCACTTCTGGGGTACAGTGTGGGGTTTTCACATGCAATCTGAAATACTTCCATCAAACTGGTCAGCAGAGCCTTCATGTCATTTTCTCAGTTATTGTTTTAAAAGGTTCACATTCTACTCTTAGAAAGATTCACTTGTACCCCTATAAGATAAACCTCAGAAGTGATCTCTCCAATCCCCCTCCCTCCACCCATTCCCCTTCCCTTCTCCCCCCCCCCCCATATTCTTAGGCTATTTGGTTATAGCTTTCATATAAAAGGTATAAATTAGTTTCATAATAGAGGTGTGTACATTGGATAGTTTTTCTTCCATTCTTGTGATACTTTGCTCAGAAGAACATTCTCTAGCTCCATCCATGTGAACATGAAGGATGTAAAGTCTCCATCCTTCTTAATGGCTGCATAGTATTCCATGGTGTACATATACCACAGTTTGTTGATCCATTCATCATTTACCCACTCTTTGGCAATCTCATCTATCTAGAATAAAGACAAGAACCTGTTAAAAGTCAATGAAAAAGACTTCTTAGAAGCCCAGACAGAGGTGATCAGAGTCTACTCACTACAGCTCATGCATTTAAATATAAAAAGAAAAAAGACGCAAAGATTTTCAGTTACAATATTCCTTTTTTATTTTACTGCAAGTTGACTTGTCTGGAGGGTACAAAGCATGATGGGGTTTCTGAGGCAAATTTCAGTGCTTGATTGGCACTGGGAAGTAAGTAGGAAGGAGGTATTACTAGGAAAATGAGTCTGAAGTGTGTGGAATTTGTTGCAGAGGCTGGAATCAGAGGCAGTTGTCAGACTACTGTGTGAGTCCAGCCCCTCTGGTATCAGTCCAGACGCACAGTGACCAGGTTCCCAGTGGGGGTAGGGAGAGGAAAGTCAAGCCTTAAGAGATACAGAAGAAGCTGGATAACAGGGACTTGGGAATTATTTTGGCTGGGAGATGGAGAAGGGAGAAAAATCAAAGACATCTTGAAAAATGGTGCGATAAGTAAAATCATACTGTTTCTGGCAGACTTAGGAAACCCTGGAGGAGGAACAGGTGTGGGTGGGTTGGAGGAGGATGGCATATTCAAGTCTTCGTCTGAAAGGGTCCAGGAGATGTCAAATGTGGGGAAACGTGCAGAGTTGGACTGTCTGGAGCTAGTCATGAAAACACACGCAGAAAGTATGAGGTGCTGTCCTTCACAACTCTCCCATGAATCCTTAACACATGAAAAATATGTAGTAAACGTATATAGCACTATTTGGAATTCATTTAACAACTCATTTTTAATTACCTAAAAAAGTAATTATCATCATAAAAATTCAAACCATAGGTAAGCATGAAAACTCAAAGATGAGGGGCTGTAAGTTAAGTAAATGACTTGGTTTTGCTTAAAAATAATGCTTGTAGAAAATTAGACTCAATTTGAAAGACACTTCAAGAGGACAAGGAGAAAACATCAAAACTACAAGAAGTAGAAAAAAGAACTAAAATGAAGAAATCTATCCCCAGCGACAATAAAGCACAATAAAACCTGCAGCAATCTGGGCTTCCCTAGGACCAGAGCCGTCTTTCTCGCTTGACTGGGATCTGGGGTTCTCACTCCGTAACATCCTGGTACATAACTAATGTTAAAGTAACATCAAGAAAAAGGTTAAATGGTTTTCTGTGTAATCCTTTGGGAAGACAGAAAAATCTAGATTCTATAGTGCTCTAAATCAAAGATCTTTTGTGCAGTGAATGGAGCTGCAATGTAATCATGAAGTCAACAAGACCATGAATTGCTCCATGCTGTTGGGTTTCTTACATTTGTAACTATCAAGGTGGCCCCTTTCTTTTCAGGCAAGCAGAAACTGAGCCTGGATTGCAATTACACTAGTGGGGACTGCTACTGGAATGGGTGTGGTTCTTCTGCATTTTGAGGACTCATTAAAGGGAAATTAGAATCAAAGTCTGATTTGAGGGCTGGGGTGGGTCCAGGAACTAGGAGACGTTCTGAAGTCTCTAGTCCAAAGATCATGGATGAAAAAAGCAAAGACCAGATTTACAGCAAAAGATCTCATCAGAGAGCTGCCGGCAAGGTGGAGTGATGGGTTTGGAAGCAGAGACCAGAAAGATTCCCAGAAGCAATGGCCCCGTCACAGGACTTTTCTAGGATAACCACAGTCAGGCATAAGGGTGAGGAGGAGAAAGGCCGAGCTCAGCTCTCTCTGCAAAGAAGCGGGAGTTCATCCAATAAATACAAATGAAAGGATCCAAAGAGTTTACGAAGAATCTGGAGAGACATTTGGAAAGACCAGAAGCAGGATGAATAAATACGTGTACATACCATATAATATAAATGCTATCCATATGTTAAATGTATACATGTATTTTTTATATACATGAGGATATAATAGAGGATATATGAGGAGTTGCCACTGTCCATTCTTTACCTCTGCTAATGAAATGGAAAGGAGAAAAGAGCTTAACTTTTTAAAAACAGCTTCCTTGAAGCATAATTGATATAAAAAGAACTTTTCACCTTTAATGTGGACAATCTGATGAGTTTGGACATAGGCAAGCACCATGATGCCAACATCTCATTCAAGGTTATGGACACTTCCACCACCTCCCAAAGTTTGCTTGTGTCCCTTTGTTTGGGTTTGTTTTGGTGAGAATAGGTCACTTGAGATACACACTCTTAAAATATTTTGACGTGTCCAACACTATGTGGTTAACTACAGGCAGGATGTTGTGTGGCCCCTCTAGAATGTTTGTTCACCATAACTGAAATTTTATACCCAATGGAGAGTAACCCCTGGTCCCTGGCAGCCCCTACTGTATTCTTTGCTTCTATGAGTTAACTATTATAGATACCGCATATAGGTGGAATCCTACAACTGACAAAATAAAACAGGTTCAAAAATATGCAGAGAACTTAAATTAACATTAAATTAACCTACAAATGGCCAGCAGTTATATGAAGGGGTGCTCAACATCCTTCATTATTAGGAAAATGAAATGCAAATCAAAATACCTCAAATTACAATGAGATATTATCGCACACCTGTTAGGATGGCTTTTATCAAAAACTAAAGACAAATATTGGTAAGGATGTGGAGAAATTAGAACCTTGTGCACTGTTGGTGGGGGTGTAAAGTGGTGCAGCAGTCATGGGAAATAGTATGGAGGTTCCTCAAAAATTCAGGCATGGAAATACTATATGATCTAGCAATTCTATGTCTGGGTATATATTTGAAAGAATTGAAATCAGGATTCCCCTCCAAACTGTAAGTTTAGTTTAGAGTCATTTGTTCTTTTTTCCTTCCCCCCCCCCCCCCCCGCCCCAGGGGAGTCAGACAGGACAAGCTTTATTGCTTCAGTGATAAATTATGAGAACACATGTGAACTATTGTCTATTGGAGAAGCTTAGAAATGTAGTGTCCAGGATTTTTACTGGGCATTGGTTGTTTTTTTTTTTTAAATTAAATCATAGCTGTGTAAATTAATGCAATCACAGGGTACAATGTGCTGGTTTTATACAATTTGAAATGTTTTCATCAAACTGGCTAACATAGACTTCACTGCATTATCTTAGTTATTGTGTTAAGACATTTATATTCTACATTTAATAAATTTAACATGTACCCTTGTAAAATGCACCATAGGTGTGGTCCCACCAATCACCCTCCCTCTGCCCATCCTTCCTCCTCCCCTCCCTTCCGTCTCCTTTTCCCCTTCCTCTTGGGCTATAATTGGATTATAGCTTTCATATGAAAGCTATAAATTGGTTTCATAGTAGGGCTGAGCACATTGGATACTTTTCTTCCATTCTGGAGATACTTTGCTAAGAAGAATATGCTCCAGAAGCTCCATCCATGTAAACATGAAGGAGGTAAAGTCTCCGTCTTTCTTTAAGGCCGCATAATATTACATGGTGCACATCTTTTTTCCTTTTCTGTAGTCATTCCTCCATTTCTCTGGCAATCATTTCTTGAGTGTACACTGTGTGTCAAGCACTGTGGTGAATACTCTTTATCCTGGCTAATAATTCAAGGACACAAACCAATAAAATAGTTATAAATTAACACAAGTTTTGAAGGAAAATAAGTGGGGCAATCAGATAATGAGGTGATTCAATAATTAAAGAATGCCTCTCTGAGGAACTAACTCTGAAGCTGGAACCTGAAGGGTGAATAAGATTCAGACGAGTGAAATAAGCGGAAGGGTGGTGTTTATTAATAATCGACTGCTGTGTAACAAACAACCCCAAAACTTAGTGGCTTAAAACAAGAACTAGTTTTTTGATTGGGTCATGATAAAAATAAACATACTTTGCTCTGTCACTCCCACAGTGTATGGTAAAAAATCATGGATGAAATACCACCACGGGCTTTGAAAGTGGTTAGAAGCAAGGAGGATCCAGGAGAAACCCAGGACTCAGTGAACAACTCAATGGTAAGTTTGTTGTTATACATTTTTGTTTTATCTCCTATATTTGCAGTTTGAATGTTGCCAGGAGAATAATAACTTCTAGAAAACAGAACAGGACAGAAAAACTTCTTAATTCACTTTATGATACCAGCATCATTTTGTTACCAAACCCTGACAAAATTAGTACAGTATCTCTTATTAACATAGATAAAAAGGTTTTCAAAAAAAAAAAATAGCAAATTAAATCTAGCAGTCTAGGAGAAGAATTCTATATTTTTTCTATGGCTGACAATGAGGAACCCAGAGGAAGGCACCATGGCTGACAATGGGTGAAAAGAAGTTTCCAGAGGGAAAAGTTGATGATAGTGGAGCAAGATCATGTGGGATGTGTGGGCTGCTGTGACAAGCTTGGTTTTATCCTAGGGGTCGTGGGAAGCCACTGAAGGATTTCAAACAGGGAAAATCTCATATGATTCATCTTTTCAAAGCTGACGCTCTTTGTGAATTCCAATATTCATTCATTCGCTGCCTGAAGAGAAACACTCTATTTCCTAGGAGCCCCAAACACAGAATAAAGTCACATCCCGTTGCAGCTAAAGGTGAAAGAATGCAAGTCACATGTCTGCACACAGATGCCCTTTAACACCACTGGAGGGACTCACATGTGTCAGCGAATTTAGTTTAAAGGACAAATGAACACAGTAAATGTGAGCTGTGGTCTTTTGTAGTCCAGGGAGACCAAAAGCAGCAAATGTCTCTTGGGAGAGATGAGCTTTTTCACACACAAGTTAGTTGGTTTTTTTTTCAAGGTGTATAGCACTTTTTTATTTTTATTTTTACCTTTTAATTTATTGTTGGGGATTCATTGAGGGTACAAGAAACCAGGTTTCACTGATTGCATTTTGTTTTGTTTTGTTTTGTTTTTGAGACAGAGTCTCACTGTGTCTATCTTGGTAGAGTGCTATGGCGTCACAGCTCACAGCAACCTCAAACTCTTGGGTTTAAGGGATTCTCTTGCCTCAGCCTCCCGAGTAGCTGGGACTCCAGGCACCTGCCACAGTGCCTGGCTATTTTTTTTGTTGCAGTTGTTATTGTTGTTTAGCAGGCCCAGGCTGGGTTGAAACCCAGCAGCCTTGGTGTACTGAGCTACAGGCACCAAGCCCACAGGTCAGGTTTTTAAACCATTAACCACCCTGTTCATTGCTTTTGAGACTGGAACTAGAAAGGCAAGCTGCCTATGGACAGGGCAGCAAGGAGCCACAGAGGGCATGCCGCGGGGCTGCACCTTTCTCTGTAACTTCATGGTCAGGAGGAGATTGCAGAGGATGACAGAAGAGCAGGTGACATGCCGACTCCTGCAGAGTGGCACAAATGTGGGACTAAATACATGAGAGGACAGCATGGAAGTGGTCAGAACCACACTGAGAGTGCTAGACTGATCCCCTCGAAAAATTCAGGCTCCGCATGAGTCACCGAGCACTTAGGATGTACTGAACATTGTCACAAACTCTGAGGCATACGAAGAAATATTAGTGCAACCTGGTATAGAGGATGGAACTTGGAAGTGGAGCCTCAGGTGATGTGACTATGGCCCCATTTCGGCCATTAACATGGTGTGGAAGGTTGAGCGAGCGGGTCTCCCCTCCATGGATCTCTGTTTCCTGATTGTGCATATTGCTTCCCGCTGGGGAATCCCGTCAGCCCTCATTCCCTGGGATGAGCCTCCCACCACTGAGCTTACAACATGTAATTGCTGGGGAATAAGACTTAGACCAGTGATTATCACACACACAGTGGTGTGCTGTGGAAGGATCTTAGTGTGCTGGGAAAATTTTAAAAGATCATTAATTATTTTCAAAAGAATTTCAAAGCACAGTAAGTATATTTTTTTACTTGCTTTTTTGATTAACATAATTTAAGTGTGCCAAGGAAGTTTAACTATAGGTTCAAGTATGCCATGAGATTTAAAAAAAAAAAAGTCTGAAAGACACCGATTTAGACCAATAAAACTAAGGAGTCAGATTTAAGTTCAATTTAACTCTCTCAATGTTTATTGAAATTATTTTCATCTAAAAGCTTTGTTGAACTTTGCAATTGGAGAGTAGATTAAAATACCCAGAGGCTCACGTCTATCTCATTTGTATCAACTAAACTAGAATTATTGTGCTTTTCATTGTAAATTAAAATTGCTAATTCCATTTTTGAAAATGATCATACTACGTATAATTTGGAGGTGGGTAGAGAAAAGGGTGTGTGTATTGAATTAGAATTCCACTTGCAAACACTAGTTATTTAGTGTGGAATAAACTCAAAAGTCTTTGCTTATTTAGAAAGTAATTGTTTGCTAAAAGGTGAATGAAACTCAGCTCCAAGTGCAGTAGGGGATAAAATCCATCAGTCTCTCCCTTCTCCCCAACCTGTCACCAGCACCTTAAGGATGGAGGATGTAGAGATCTTTTTCTTTTGTGCTTTTGTGCTCATGTTTTCTCAGGTCTCTCTTGGAGCTGTGACAGAATTCAAAGTGAAGCATATTTCCAGTCTGTTTTTTCAGTGACTGGGAGATGTCCTTGTTACCTTACTTAAAGTTGTATCTGTTTCTGCTGCACCTGCAGTGGTCTTGGTTCTAGCTTTAGGTTTCAAACTGTCCTATAAGAAAAGGTTTGGAGTTGGAATTCACCTACCAATATTTCATTATATTAACTATATTCCTGGACCAGTGTGAGGACCTGGCACAGTGTAATGAGTAAAACGGACATGGTCCTCAACCTTAAGTATCCGACATTTAAATGAGGGAGATGAAGAGTGAGAAATTACAAGTATGATGAGGCAAAAACAGAGCTAAGGCCTGTCTCACTGAAGGAGCTGCCCTGGGACTGAGTATGGCGTGAGGACGGTGAGAACAGCCTCATTGGACCCCAGTCCTGAGGTACAGGAAAGAATCTGGCTGCACTTTGGTCCCTAGGAGGCAACCTCTAAAGCCTTGAACTTTCCAAGTGATGGGAGTGAGTGTTCTTGTTATTCAGGGGCCCTCTCCCCACCCCATGCCTGAGTTAGTGCTCATGAGATGACTTAGACTAGGGCCTGGCCACTCCGGAAGGACCAGCCACGTACCAGAGCATCAGGGTGTGGCCCGTATGATGTTAGCAGGACCTGAGGGAAGAGGTTCTTATAGACTGAGTTTGAGCATGTGCTAATGGTTCAATCAATTATGTTCACACAGTGAAACCCCAATAAAAACTATGGACATGTGTGGCTGCTGACACCCCTCATGTAATTTAGACTCTGAGGATGTGGAGGCTGAGCTTCAGGGGCCCTCCCAGACCCCTCCGTGTGTGTCTTTTAGTGTTGGACCCGATTTGTGTTATTCATATCAAACTGGAATTGTAAGTACAGTGCTTTCCTGAGTTCTGTGAATTATTCAGGTGAGTTATTGAATCTGATGGGTTACGAGAACACCAGAATATGCGGCCAGTTACTCAGAAGTGCAGGTGGCCCCGGAGTCCCAGAGCTTGTGGCTGGTGTCTGAGCTGAGGGGGATCAGTGGAGGGCTGTGCTCTTAACCAGTGAAATCTGACCCAGTTTGAGGTAGTGAAGTGTCAGGATTGCATTGTGAGGCAAATAATGGGAAAATCAGTTGGACTGACACAACTGAGCTATTTGAGGAAGGCTTGGAAGTCAGGCATTAGAGCTGGAAAGGGAGCATGGTGATTGATAAAATAACAGTTTAAATGTATCAAGTCCTGGCTGTGGGTTAGGCATGCTCTTGCACACATTCTTCTTCCCTGCTGTGATGTAAGAAGCACAATTACTTTTTAAGTGAGTACTGAAAACAGAACCGGAACACAGAAATAACCACAATCGCTGGACTCTTGGCTAGTTTGAGATGTGTCATCCTTGGGCTGTTGTAGGAAAAGCTGTAACTTTGCAAGACCTTGGTTTCCTCATCAGTATAAGGGGAACCCTTCAATTGCTAAGATTTTAGGACTATATTGGTTAAAGCATACTCTGAAAAAAAGTCAGCTTATGCAAGTCGTCTCTGATGTCCGTTGTGTTTTCAGTGAATACTTACTAAACAGTTGCCACGTGCCATGCACTAAAAGCCTTGCCTTGAGGTGGCTGGGAGAAGCAGGTGGGTGTGTTTTCTTTCCTCTCAAGGATATTAGTTGTTACCGCAGTGCCTGCAACATAGGGGAAATGTCAATTTTATTTCAAATGAGATTATGTTTAAATGAGCAACCTGCGGAGAAGAGGACGGACAGACCCAGAAAGGCAGCCGATCACGTGGATGGAAGAGACTGGGAGTGAACTGCCTTGGTGTGGGGAACGTGTGCTGGATGTGCAGACAGGTCAGCCGATTTTTAGCATTACGGCATGATCTTGTACAGCGAGTCTCCGAAGTAGTATGTGTGTGGATTTTGGACCTGATAGCAAGGAGCATTACCCCTCTACACGGCTGGCTGACTATACCTGACTATACCAAAGTCCCCTGACTATACCAGAGCAACACGCCTGGCTCACAGCCTAGATTGAGAAGAGACTTTCAGATGTGGATTGGAGAATTCAAGCAGAGAAAGAGATGAAACTGGCTGGGCATGATGACATTGAACGTGAATGGAGACCATACCAATGTCTCTGGCTTGGTAGACCTCCAGAACATGCAGATTCTGCCCTGGACTTTTAAGACCAGAATTTTCTAAAGGAGAACACCTAGGAATAGGGCCTTCAAGAAGGTTCTGATGGTCTGCCAGATTTGAAAACTTCTGCTTTACCTGATTGTCAAACAAGGAGGGTCATGAAGACTCCTTCAGACCTGTTACCGGCAGTGACTGCTCGTGCTTGTTCTGGGTGTCCCAGTTTAGTTTCTGTAAAGCACTGGATGGCGAGAATCTTGCTTTCATCTTCTTCCATTTGGGAATTTTTGTCCTCAGCTTCTTTTATTGGCATCAGAACCCTTTGGAGTTAAGACGTGTTTTTTCTTTTTCTTTTCGGGGGAAGGGAGGCCATTTCTAACTTGCATAGTAAAAAGAGGTTGGCTGTGTTTGGTGAACATTTCAAGGATGGGGTGGAAGGTGGGATTCAGCCATCAAAATCATCTGAGGGAGCTAACCAAACCAACAATAAATCACCAGCTCCAGATTTTTGTTTAAAGGGGAGGAGACCAAGGCAGTGGATGTGCAAATTAGCCAGGCCACGACTTGCTGGCTCAAGTTCACTTTGTAAACAAAAGCAGGCCTGAATTCAATCAAACATTACTTGTTAAAGTAAACTAGCAAAAAGCTGGTGAAAATTAAAGTAGAACAGAAGATGGTTTCAATAATTTCATTCTCTAGCTTTTAGCTTTAAAAAAAAAAAAGAAAGAAGAAAAACCACCCGCCATTCCATCCACGGGCCATGTCCTTCTATTCAAGGCATTTTCATTAAAACTCACGTTATGCACCTATTGAAAAACGCTACCTGCAATATTGGGTAAACAGCCTTGAGAACAAAACCCTGAATGCCGTATCTGTCGTTTGGTGAACATTTTTGTAGGCTTTTAGGTCCTTTTCAAACGCGAGAACTGAGATTCAGTGTGTTGGCTAGCTCCGGGTGTGCACTGTTTGATAAATCCCATGTGTGGGGGGCGCTGTACTTGTTTGAGGCGACGCTGAGAGATCGTTTCTGGACATGTTTTGGTTAGGTCTTTAACTTATGCAGAGGGCTTGTTGAGTACCCCTGGAAACTGAGCAAAGCCTGAGGGTTCCCCCGTGTGATATGAGGTACAGTGTCCTCTGAGGTGACAGTATGAGCTGTCATGTCTTAAAGGGGGACAGCAGAAACCCATCGGACTCCCTGGACAAAGGGAATTCTACCTACCGCGCCTTCACTTGGAAGCCCCAGGAGGGATGCGTGCTGGGCTTCCGCTGTGGGGTTGCGTGGAGCCGGCTCCGGAGAGTTATTTCTTATACTGGGCCTGGGTTTCGCTGCACAGTTGTCCCCTTAGGCCAACAGGAATCCTGACTGACCACCTGAGTCCCCCTCTACCTGTGAGCCAGCGTGTGTCCAGCGAGGGAAGGAGGTGTTGATTCATTTCAGGCCGGGTTCCTCCCCATGGGGCTCCACCCACCGCAGAGGACTCGGGGGACTTCACCGTGGGCTCCAGGGCTGGGAAGCATTTTCCCTGCGCTATGCTTGGTTTTCTCTGCGTTGTTGACAATGAGGCAGATTTTAGGTATGTTGAGCCCCAAAGATAATGCACAGTGTCGCGTGATGGTGGGGAACAAAGGTGGGTAAGTCTCGTAGGCGCGAGCCAACCACCAAAGTGAAAAAACCACGGCGCCCCTGTGCTCTGAAGTCAGCTGGGGAGGCAAACACATGAAACCCACTCGCCGGTCCCACCAGTGTCGGAAGAACTTAGGCTACCTCTGCTTCAGGTCCATCCACTGATTACAGAGCATTCAGCCCGGGTGGCCCTGCTCACTCAGGACTCCTGTGCACGGGGAGAGGATTCATTTAATATGTAGTGATACTTGGTATGTAAAATACTTACCAATTAATCTTCTTTAAAGACTTTAATTGTGGGTCTTGAGACAGTCAGCTAGATGAAATGACCTCTTGTAATTCCTTCTTCCTCACCCTGTGCTTACTCCTACTATGAGTTTTACCTGTGATGTCGCAGAGATGCAAAGTGCTTTGTCCTGACCCTTTAAACATCAGCTATAGGAGGAGCTTTTCCTACGTTAGAGTTGTGTCTTTGCTCCTGAAATCCATGGTTCTATTCTAGGAAACTTCATGTTGTTACCTTCTGTCCTGGTATTCATCTGTGGCCTTGGTCCAACAACCAGTTACAGAAGTGAGGGGGCCCCAAAAAGTCCCGTGAAAAAAGGTCCTGGCTGGTGTTCTAATGGTCCATGTCAACAAGAGCAGTTTCCTAGTACCCTACTCTGATGCCTGCCCTCCTGGAGTGACCAGAGAAGATTCCCCCTGGGTTACACCTCCGCTGTAACTCTCGTGTTCATTCCATTGCTGAAAGTCTCAGAACATCACTTTTCTGAGCACACATTGTTTGTCTGAAAATACACCTGGAGAGCCGCCCAATTTGGGAATGACTTAAATTACAAAAAAAGCACAGCTGTCTTTAACAGCTCTAGGAGTTCATGCAACCAGCCTACAATTTATTGAGTAGGCTTAGATGCTTATTGCCTATGACACTTTAAATACCATTACATTGAAGTTTATACAAGAAAGTCCAAGTTTAAAACTGGAATCTTAGCAATAACAGCTGGGCCATTTGTTTATGTGATAGGCAGGAAGGAATGACTTCTGTAATCTTTGTATTTGGCTTCAGGATTCTGCTTTGGGAAAAAAGGAGTTGGGGTGGGGGTAAGAGAAAGAAGCTAATTTCAGATTGTCAAGCTGAGCTGAGCACTGCTGGCTAATTTGTCCCTCATGTTGAGATCTCTGCCAAGGTTCCTCTGTAATCCTCTCACTCCCTCGCACCTGACAGACCAGCATGTGAAATACTGTAGCCCACCTCAGTGACAGCAAGGGGTTTGTCGCTAGTGAGCTCTGGGCTCTCTCCCCCAGGCGGCTCACATTCCGCATTTTGTTTCTAGCATGAAAGACTTTGTTTTAAATCATAATAGCAACCAGGCTGTAATCACATTAGAACGCACATGGGGAGCTTGGAAGAAGTCATGTGTTTTGGATTTGACATTCTGATTTATGGCTCTGTGCTATGGTCACACAGCTGCAAGCTCATTTTCCGACAAAGATGTTTTCTATTTTTCTATTACTTTGCTTCACCCTGTCTTTATGTTGGGGAAAATGAAAGCCACCAGGTGAAGTCATAACATAAGTACAAATGTTTTTGTGTTTGGGTTGGAGAGCGTAATCCATGGCATAGACCGGCCTTTCAAACACAGCTTGTTATTTTTGAATAAAAGTGTAAAGGGAATTGCTTACTTAAGGTAATCGCAAATTAAAGAGGTACGCAGAAATTTGTTTGCGCAACCTATAGTTGTCTTAGAGACTTTCTGTTTCAGCTGATATTATCATCCTGGGAGGGAAGGGCTTGGCCATGCCCTGTTTCGGCTCTGCTGGTCAGCTGAGCCCCTGACTTAGCGTGCTTATTCACCAAATTCTAAACAATTCAGGGTCAGGAACTTAGAAAGACAATCTCTGCCAACCTGTTCATTTTGCAAATGAGGAAGGTAAAACAGAGATGTAAAGTGACGTGCCCAAGGTCACACAGCTGGTTTGAGACAGAAATTAGACTAGCACTCAAATTTCTTCTTCCCAACCTGGTACTTTCCCCACCACTCCACATAAATGAACGGTACATTTTGTGGTAAGCTGATGACCACCACTAAGCAGATTCCAAATAAGCCTTCTCTTAACATACAAAACAAAAGAATTCCTTTTACGTTTTTGTTATTTCTTCAATTCTAACCTTTTTGTTGTGAAATGTGGTGAAAATTCAGACTGGTACCTGGCTCGCCAATGCGCGAGGCACAATATCCCACCTTGGCCTGGTTCTTGGGGTGTGTCATTGGTAACTAGTACATCGAGCTCAGATGTATTAAAGTTTAACGTGTTTTTATTTTTCACAACATTTGAACCATTCCAATAGTTATATTTTTGGCAATTCAGTAAAGTTTATCAAGATAAGAGGTATATATTTTTTTCTATAAGAAAATTTAAAAATATATAACAGAAGGTGTGCACAGGTTTTGGCAATGGGGTCGACTGGGAGATGGGAAGAACGTGAAAGCCTTTTGTTTCGACGGTGGGCTGATGTCCACTTCCTTCTCTCATACATTCGGTCTTTGTTTTAGGGGAGAACTTTGGTTCCTGTGGTCATAGGTCACCATAGTTTTCCCACAGAGAAGGAAACCCACACAGTAATTAAATATAATATTTTAATAGGATTTTCTAAGTTGCAGATAATGATCAAATTGTTCCCTCTTATTCAGGGAATAGTGGATGGGGGTTTATTATTTTTAGCTAAATGCACACAAACAGAAACCACAACAAAGTTTGGGGTTCTCTTTCTGATATGGGCATAGCTCTTAGCAAGGATGGTGGATGTGCTTTTGGTGCTGGTATCCCCTCCCCCAGCATGGATTCTCCCCTCTTCCCGCTAACAGCACCAAGATCATCCTTTTTGGGGAGCCAATCCCCTAATTTCAGATGCCCCTTGTTGACTGTGATGGGCCCATTGTGACAGGTAGAGTCCCCAGGTGTGTGGGCTGCAGCTATTCAGCTGTTCATCCTCGTGGTGAGGACGTGTGAGAACTCCCCGGGGAGGATCAGGAGCCTCTACGCAGAGCAGAGGGGGTGACACACATCCTGAGCACAGAGCGAGGTGCTGGGTGGAGGGCAACCCCTGTCCTCGGTCCAGGTTATATTCTTCCACACCTTTTTACTCTAGTGCTTACATTTTCAACTGCAGTTAATTGTAGATATTATTTTATAAACTTTCAGGGCCAGCTTTTATTTATTTATTTATTTTTTATTAAATTATAGCTGTGTACATTAATACTGTCATGGGGTACAGTGTGCTGTTTTTATGTACAATTTGAAATATTTTCATCAAACTGGTTAATGTAGACTTCATGTCATTTTCTTAGTTACTGTGTTAAAACATTTATATTCTACATTTAGAAAGATTCACATGTACCCTTGTAAGATGGAACATAGGTGTGGTCCCGTCAATCACCCTCCCTCCATCCATCCTCCCCCCTCCCC
>NW_003852449.1:2095986-2099467 GCF_000181295.1 Otolemur garnettii | reverse complement strand
TTTCCTATGAAAGCTATAAATTAGTTTCATAGTAGGGCTGAGTATATTGGATACTTTTTCTTCCATTCTTGAGATACTTTGCTAAGAAGAATAAAAGATACATGGTCTTCTACAATATAAATTCTGCGACTTCTCTTTTAAACTCAATTGTGCCTCAGTCTAGGCAAAGGCCTGTCATTTTTTGGCACATCACTAACTGCTCTGTAATATCTGTACTGTGATTATTCACCCATATTTATTTATCTATTCCCTTAATAGTGGGACTTGTACTATTACATTTAATGCAGCAGTAAATATTTTTATATAGTTTTTTGTGTATTTGTGTGTGAATTTTTCTAGGGAAGATTATAAAACAGTGGAATTACTGGGTCACTTTACATGTTAATAAGAACGATCAGATTGTACCCCCAAATGTTCTGGCCTTCACTCTTACTGTTTATGTGGGTGCCCAGTGCCCCATCTCCTTAGTAATACACAGGGTTACCTTTTAATATTTATATTTAATAGTTTTGCTAATGGGATGAGCATAAAGAGTTTTCCGATTATTAGATCATTTCATTTCTGAGTATATATTTTGATATCTTTATAAGATTCCTCCTAAATATTTTATATTTAGGTACTAGCACTTATAACTTGTCCATTACAGGATGGGCACTAGAGCTCAAAACTGACAACACAGTGAGTGTCCCCGTGGGAAGGCAGCCACACAACACTTCTGTCTGGCCAGCTGGGCTGCATGTTACGTCCGGGTCAGAGACCGTCTCTGCCTCGCTGCTGGGAGGGAAGACAGGGGAGATGTTTAACCAACCTTAAAAACATCTAACAGGTGTGATTAAAGTGAGTTTACTTCTGCATACATGCATTTAGTAACTGCCATGCTCGTGACCCTCTCATAAGATCCAGAGATAAATAAATCAGATATGGTACTTACCTTTAAATGTTTCACGGTTTAATAATGAACACCAAGAACCTAAAACATTAATATAATTCAAGAAATGTTTCAATAAGGGACAAATGGCATATAAAATGGGTTCCCTGGAAACTGTGAGGAGGGAATTCTAAGTGAGACCTCCAGGCAGACTTCAGCGCTGGTGTCAGGCTCCAGTGGCAGCGGCCTAGGGAAGGACATTTAGGGCTGAGAGGACAGGTGAGCACACAGTCAGGACGGCGACCTGACTGCGAGTGGGCTGGGCGAAGTCCTTCTGCTGGACAGCATTTCTCAAAATGCACATCACCTACAGCTGAAATGAAGGCTGATCCTTTAAAACACCTTCCCAGCCTCACCTTAACTGGTGTGAGGAAAACATCCGGGCTGGGGGGCCTAGGGATCTCCACAGGATTGTTTGTTTTAAATGTGCATTAAATTTGAAAATCACTCTTGAGACAATAGTGAGCCTCTGAAAAACTTTGGACTCTTCTGGGAGAGCACTACAGGAATCAACCACTTGGGAACAGCCGGCAGGTGGTGAAGGAAGAAGAAAGGGAAGTGACCCTGAACAATAGCCCTGGCTAGATGCCCTGGGGTCACACCCCGGGGCTGCTGTAATGTCAGGACTACCTTGGTCAGGGCAGCCGGGTCAAAAGCAGGGATGCGTTTAGGACCATTTAAAACCAGTATTAGCCTTAATGCTCTTTGAAAGAGATGTAATTAAGAAGGTAAAAGTCAGGTGGCCTCTGATTAGGGGGAACAGAGTGAAGGGTGAGTCCATTAGAATCTTCCTGTAAGACATTCACCCTCTCAGAACGTGGCTTTGAAGGGGGTGGAATGGGGTGAAAGGCAGCAGAACCAGTTCCCACTTCAAAGACCTGTTATGGTGTTGACCTTTTTTAGGGCAATACTTAGAGATGCTGAGAGTAGCACTAAAAGCCTCTTTGAGTTTGAATGTGACTGTTTGGCCATTAGGTAAATTTTGGTTGACCATGAGATTTACTCTATAGGACGATTCAGCTAATATTTTTTTAAACTATGAATTTGAATTTGTGTGTACCTGGTTAAATTTCATTTACATAATTCTATATGTTTATATGCATCCCCAAGTATATCAAAGACTGTGACCCTTGCTAATACGAGATATTTGGGACAGGGAACTTTATTCCCTATTTAGAAATGAGGCAAACATAAAGTACTTTTCTTCAGTCAATACTAGACACCGGGTTTTCCAAATCCTTGTCTAGAGTCTTAAAACTCCTTGAAGATTAAAATAGGGCAGAGATGCACTTTGGCAGATAAAGGATTAAATCTCTGTCCCCAGCAGATAACAGCTCTCAAGAACTTGGGAAATCCTGCAGTCTCAGAAATGGCAAAACCACACACCAGGGGGTCTGACAGGTTGTGGGGGCAGATGCGGCTGCTGACCACCGGAATCTCTCTGCCAGAAAAAGTGTGCGTGGACTCTTGGGTGATGTCCTGGACTGGTGTGCAGTTCCCTCCTGAGACCTGCCACTGTGCAGTCCCCTCCTCACACACTGAGGCACCCTGGTTGAAAGGAGACCTCAACCCCAAATGATGAACGTTCCTCTGCAGCGCTGCCTGGCCCAGTGCAACTAGATGGTGGACACTAAAGGCCTGAAAGTGGCACTTTCCACCTTAACATTCTTGGATTTCAAGATTGCCCACAATGGGAAGAGGTCTGGGGTCCCTACCCAAGCTTTCTTCTTCCCTTGGGGTCATCCTTCGCTCAGCCAGATTTGTGCCACTTCCAAATTCTCCTCGAGAATAGCCACACCCCAACCTCTGACTGTGGACTCTGACTCTGCCACCCCAGCCTCCCACTGCGGACTCCAACTCTGCCATCCCGGCCTCCCACTGCGGACTCCAACTCTGCCACCCCGGCCTCCCACTGCGGACTCCAACTCTGCCACCCCAGCCTCTCACTGCGCATTCTGACTCTGCCACCCTAGCCTCTCACTGAGGATTCTGACTCCGCCACCCCGACCTCCCACTGCGGACTCTGACTCTGCCACCTAGCCTCCCACTGTAGACTCTGACTCTGCCACCCCGGCCTCTCACTGAGGACTCTGACTCTGCCACCCCGGCCTCCCACTGTAGACTCCGACTCTGCCACCCCGGCCTCCCAATGTAGACTCCGACTCTGCCACCCCGGCCTCCCACTGCAGACTCCAACTCTGCCACCCCGGCCTCTCACTGAGGATTCTGACTCTGCCACCCCAGCCTCTCACTGAGGATTCTGACTCTGCCACCCCAGCCTCCCACTGCAGACTCCAACTCCGCCACCCCGACCTCCCACTGCGGACTCTGACTCTGCCACCTAGCCTCCCACTGTGGACTCTGACTTTGACCCCACAGGCCATTCTGACCCCCTCCTTATGTATCCCCACTTCTCGAACCTTCCGTCCCTGTTCAGCCCCCAGCTCCTACACCCCCAACCTCTCCACCTGGCTCTTTTTCTCCTCCACTCGCAGGGGCCGACTCCTGGTAGGACTCCACTCTGCTCTCTTCTCCATAATGTCTCTCTTTAAT
>NW_003852449.1:2093618-2095467 GCF_000181295.1 Otolemur garnettii | reverse complement strand
CAGCAATGGCCAGGGTGGCTGCAGCAATGGCCAGGGGTCGGTCGGCATCATCTTCAGACCTCTAGACCTGGAATCTCAGTGTTTTCCTTTATTACCTTCAATACCTTAATATTTAAAAAATATTCTTGACTCTTATTTTAATCCTTCTCTGAATATTCATATAGACACCACTGTGGGCTGTGAGTCCCTCAGTGAAGCAGGAGCTGTCCCTTGATAAGCCTGGACGGGAGACATCTGAGAAAACTTGCTGGGCCCGGTGACCTGCTGATCCAGCAGCCAGCTAGAGAAGACTGTCTCTGCAGCGGGCCTGGGCCAGGGGTCTAGGCTGGTGTCACGGACCACCTTGAAGGGCTGGCTGAGCTGGGACATGGAGGCTTTTTTTTTTTTTTAAGACAGTCTCACTCTATTTTCTGGGCTGGAGTGCTGTTACATTATAGCTCACAGCAACCTCAAACTCCTGGGCTTAAGTGATTCTCTTGCCTCAGTCTCCCTAGTAGCCAGATGACAGGCACCTGCCATAATGCTCGGCTAGTTTTTCTGTTTTTAGTAGAGACTGTGTCTCATTTTTGCTCAGGCTGATCTCGAACTCCTGAACTCGAGGGATCCTCCCACCTCAGCCTTCCAGAGTGCTGGAATTACAGGTGTGAGCCAATATGGAGGTCTTAAATCACCCTTGTCGGGGAAGGGCCACCAGCTATTTCTCTCCTTTAGAGATCATAACCTCAGTCACTTGGCCAAAATCCAGTCTGAGTAATCAATCTATCAATCCCAAATGCCCCAGTAATTTCACTTGGACCAAACGTTGTATTTTTGTTCTGTTTGTCCCTAAAGCTGTGTCACCTTAGATGCCATTAAAAAGGGATTGCATGGAACCATGAAGCTGGCTGAGGGGGTGGTTAGCAAGAGGAATGTGCCATGCTCTATGAACTCCCCTCAGAAGCCAAGTTTAGAAGCCACCTGCCCATGTGAGAAGAACGTGAAAGGAGGGCCTTTCCTTCCCTCCCTCCTCAGTTCCTGCTCTTGAATTGTGTTCATCCTAATTTGTAGGAAAGGCAGTTCTTAATAATATCTTGATATTTTTCAGTTAAAATTTTTTAAAAAAATTAATCTCTATGTCCTTGGATCAAGGAAATTGAGTCCAGAGCATATGGCTATATACTCATCATAGACCAGCCATGGTTTGCCTTTTGTAGATATCTTTCTAAAAAACAAGTCTTGAAAATCAGTAATCTTAACCTCTAAAGTACTCTTGAGGTTTTCAGTGAATATGTGAAGACTTGTTTTGTTTCAGTGAATATGTTTGACTTGTGTGTTTTGTTTTTAATGTAGTTAAGTCCCTGTTTATATGGTAAGCTTCCTCAGGGCTGATCACCATCCTAGGCTTGCTGAGGGCAAGGGGAACAAGCCCCATGCTTGTCGCTGAAGCACCTGCCCTCTCGGGAAGACAGAATTACCATATGGTGACATAGCAGACGGAGCTGCTGTAAAGAGAGATGGCACAGAAGCCATGCCACCCAGATCTGCACCTGTCCTCTTCTGGGCTGGTCACTCGGCTGCTTTGTGCCTCATTTTTCCCATTTGTAAGGTGGAAATAGTAATAACTAACACATGTACATTTCCCAGGACGGAGGCTCTATGTCTGTTAGTTCTTAAGAAGATGCGGGCACATAAAGTGCATTTTTGAAGAGAGAGGTTTCTTTGAGTTAGAAGACTTAGGGAAATTTCTATGGACCACTTAACGAGTCAGGAAGACTTTTAGCTCTGAATTTCAAAAATAGTAGAAATTCATATGTATGTTTGCGTGTGTGTGCAATTACTGACTCCCTTTCTTTCTTTTTTTTTTTTTTTT
>NW_003852449.1:2092003-2093410 GCF_000181295.1 Otolemur garnettii | reverse complement strand
GAACCCGCCACCTTAGGTGTATGTGGCTGGCGCCTTAGCTGCTTGAGCCACAGGCGCCAAGCCACTGACTCCCTTTCAAGCCAGGTTTATATCCATTGGCCCACCAGGCGAGAATACATCCACAATGGATCTTTCATTATGTAATTATAAATTTTTTAAGTTATAAAATAAATTTATCATAAAACATTTAGAAATGTATGAGTCCTTTATCCCCTATTGGTATTTTATCGAGTTTCCTTCCTGTCTTTTTTTTTTTTATCAATGTGGCCGTGGTGTCTGTGCAGTTTTGTATTTTACTTTTTCATTTAACTCCCAAGGATGGCATTTCCCATTCTCATCAATTATTCTTGAAAAACATTGTTCATAAAGATCATACCATCTTCCATCATATGAAATCCCTTGTTCATTTGTTGTTATACTTTAGATCAGTTAACAATTTTTCACTATTACGTAAACACTCCAATAAATATTTTTCTACCCAAATCTCTGTGGGGTTATTTGATCATTTTCTTAGGCCAGAACCCTGAAATGAGTGTAGTAGTCAAAGATTATAGATATTTTTTAAACTCTCCATGCTTAGGCTTAAAATGATTTCAAAAAGGTTACTCTATGTTTAAACTATATTTTGCTAGCAATGTTTAAGTCTCCTTTTCATTGTCTATTGGCTAGAATTAGTACTATCATTTTATAATCTTGTCAATTAAGTAGATAAACCGCAGCATTTTACTTTAATTTGCTATTATTTGTGAATGAGGGTGAGGTTGACCTTTCTTTTTCTCCGGATTCATTGAGGTACAACTGTCAAACAAAAATCGCACGTGTTTAAAGTACGCGGCTGTGCGTCGTGAAAGGCTTGACCGAGCTAATCAAGTCTCCACCACGTCCCATGTTAGCATGTTTTTCTTTCTTGCTGAGAACATTTAAGATCCACTCTCTTAGCAAATTTCAAGTACATAATGTGTACAGTTAACTGTCGTCACCACATTGTATTCTGTGAACTTTTTTGCAGATTTCTCCAGCTGTAATGGTCTGCTTGTGCCCCTGGTCCAATATTTTGAGGGGGATTTTTTTGTTCTTATCAACTGCATGAGCTCTTTGCATAGTAGTGCCAACTTATTTATGGTTTTGATACAAATAAGTTTTTCATTTGTATGTAGTCAGTATTGTAAATTTTTTCTACTTATTTCTTTAAGGTCTAAAACTATTTTTCTTTTAAAAAACCTGCATAAGAAATTAAATTTTTACCAAGAATTGGTAGTGGTAGAGGAGATTTTCTTTCTTTCTTTCTTTCTTTCTTTCTTTCTTTCTTTCTTTCTTTCTTTCTTTCTTTCTTTCTGACAGAGTCTCACTCTGCACCCTAGGTAGAGTGCATTGGCGTCACAGCTCACAGAAACCTCAAACTCTTGG
>NW_003852449.1:2084130-2091093 GCF_000181295.1 Otolemur garnettii | reverse complement strand
GCCTTAGATGGGGACAGGGAGCTTACACAAACCTCCGTGTCACGGGAGGTTTGATGCACAGAGACTAAGTCTCAGCATTGTTTCCCCAATTATTTTAAATGTCAGTTTAAAAGGCTTTTTAGGTTTTTTATTCTGAACGGAAGTATTAGCTAGAACTGCCAGGGGCGGTTAGTTTGAGAAAAGCAATATGGGACATCCTACATTGGGTAGAAATTTTTATGACTGAAATTCTTTATTTATTACCCCCAGATGGCAGGAGCAGGCTGCTGTCTCTGATGCCCTCGTGGAGACAACCCGCCCAGGAGCCCCTGTGGGGGGAGGCCTGGGCGTCCGGACGGTGCCCGCGCTGCCAGCCAGGGCCGGACTCACCGCTGCTTCGTTCAGGTCTGATCGTCTCTGACTTAAACACTGTTCACTGAGTTCCCGAGGTTTAAAACGATTCCTGAAAATTGCTGTTGCTTCTATGTGCATAGCTAAAAAATTACTGAAGGTGCTACGTCCCCAAAGTGAGGACTCAGCAGAAGAGATGGCACGACTGCTCAATTAACAAATTAGTTGCTCCTTATCCATTATTGCAAGGTGTTCTAAGGGAGTTGGAAAAAAAGGAGTTGCTTTTTAAAAGTTTGATATAAAAACAAGAAAATACAAGTATAATTTATAGATAATATCTTAATGTAAAATTCTTTCATTCTGAGAGTGTTACTTAACAATTAAACATACTTGTCTGACGTGGCACTGGCTGAACAGGTGTGGTAAGAACACTTCGTAACGTGGGCTTCCACAGGCTGCCTTGTATGGTTTGTGTACTTTTTATGACAGGAAGGGAAGGCATTACCATCTTAATTTTATAAATCAATGAGTCCTTAGCTCAAATTACATGGCTAGAGAGAAATAGAGTCAGGAATCAATGGCAGGTCTTTGAGTCCTAGGCTGACTTTACTCTCCTTGGGCTACACAGGCTGAAAAATAGGAAAATATTTAATAAACAGCTGCATTTGCAGGATGACATTTTAAAGGTTAGAACAGCATTTTAGTGGTAACTACTATCATAGCTTTCTTTCTAAACAACAGTGTAAATTAGGGTCTTGTTAAGACTATATTTTTTAGTACAAACGGAAGAGCAGCTATAGCTTGAATATAGTTTGGTTGCAGAAAAATACTGGAATATTTCAAGTTTAAACAGAAATTCTCATGGCTGCAATTTGTTTAGGAAGGAGAAACCCCAGATTATGCTTTATCTGAGCATTGCATCAGGATTTCCTTTGTTTTTGTTTTTCTTTCCTTTCATTTGAGACTAGAGTTTATCTGGAGATGCAAAGCTGAACTGGCAAGTAACTGTGGTCGCAGTTACCTCCTTGTGTGCCCCGCAGGGTGGAGGTTTCCTCTCGGAGGGCAGTGTGGGCAGATGATGACAGCCTGCGTTGTGTGCTGCTCAAACCACTGCTGTGTGTTAACAGGATGAGCAACAGATCCAGGATTTTGATTGTTTGACCCAGTATGGATCTTTGCTAAACCCAAAGCTTGAGAAAAATTTTAGTCATGGTACCCTTGCTCAGTAGAAAACAGATGAAAGAGGACTGCCATCCTTCACACTCACGATACAGTGCAGCATGAAGGCAGATCTGGGAAGTCAGGGTTTAAAGGTCGTAACACCACGGAACTAGAACATAACCAAGTCCATTCAACAGCTGCTTACCCAGTGCCGCCTCTGGGCCAGCCGCAGTGCTGCGACCTCAGACTGTGGTAGAAAACAAATGAACTCCAGTGAAACAGCTTCTGCAGGCATGCAGCCAAGGTCAGGGGAAACGCCTAAGAGTACGTATGTTATTAGAATCAAGAATAATGAATGTGATTAGGAAGAAAGTGCAGGGACTGTAGGAATAGGAATAAGATGGTGCCCATAGCTTAGCAGCTAGGGTGCTCACCATATACACCAAGGCTGGTAGGTTCAAATCCAGCCCATGCCTGCTAAACAACAGTGACATCTACAACCAAAAGTAGCTGGGCATTGTGGCGGGTGCCTATGGTCCCAGCTACTTGGGAGGCTAAGGCAAGAGAATCACTTAAGCCAGGCCTCTTCAAACTACAGTCCGTGGGGCACATGCAGCCTGCCGAGGACATTTATCCAGCCCACCGGGTGTTTTTGCCACCCCTGCCTGTCTTGCTTAGCAGCTGATTCATCCTGGGGCCCACAGTCTGGCCCTCCAATGGTCTGAGGGACAGTGAACTGGCCCCCTGTTTAAAATGTTTGAGGACCCCTGACTTAAGCCCAACAGTTTGAGGTTGCTGTGAGCTACCACAGGACTCTACTAAGGGCAACACAGTGAGACTCTGTCTCAAAACAAAAAGAACATCTCATGTAACCTAAAGATTGAAAGACTTCATTGAATCTTTAAAAAACTTAGCAATTAAAGTAGAAAGATTTAGGAAAACCAATGTGTTGATGGTTAATTTGTGTGTCAACTTGACTGGGCCACGGGGGCCCAGACCTCTGGCTGAACATTGTTCTGGGTATGTCTGTGAGAGTGCCCTTGGAGGAGACTGACACTTGGATCTATAAGCTGAGTAGAGCAGGTGCCGTCCCTGCTGAGGGCAGCCTTCACCCCGTCAACTGCAGGCCAGAATAGGCCGGCCTCTGTGAGCAAGGGGATCTCTCCTCACCTGACCGTGTGAGCTGGAACATGGGTCTTTTCTAACCTTTAGACTCAAGCTGAAACGTTGGCTCTTGTGTCTCTGGGTTGCTGGGCTTTGGACTGGAACTTACCCTTGACTATCCTTGGCCTCCAGCCTGCCGATGGCAGACCTAAGACTCCCTAGGCTCCATAATCACATGAGCCAATGCCTCTCTTTCTCTTCTCCTATATATATAATTGATACACACATATAGGTACATAAATATACACATACTATATTGGTTTTGTTTTAGAAAACTCTGATTAACATACAAGTCATCAAAATCAAACCTGGCATCACTCCCAGGAAGTCTTCTGTGACCCATCTACACTGGGTCGGGTACTTCTCTGGATTTCTATAATATCTTGTGGGTTTAGTGCTTTTAAAATTAGAAATATTTTTCAAAATTTCACCTGGTGTTAGTCTCCAGGGGTCAATAACCAATGATTTATATGTTTCTAAATTCCAGTATTGCTGAGTCTCAGAGATAATTTATTCCCATAAAAAATATCCAAAATATGATTGTCATGTGTCAAAAATATGCTTTCCTTTCAAGTTTATAATGAAAGAACATGTGCTATTTTTTCAAATAGATGAAGCAGCTTTATAGGAAAGAAATATATTTAGGGTCAGCAAGGCAAGGACAATGAAAGTAGCCTGATTGAGGACATGGGGGTGGGGCTGGGGAGATGGTCCAGTGGTCAGGATATTAGTCGTGCACAGGGGGACTTATCTGAGCATACTTACCTGTAAGTAAGTATACTGAGGGTAAGGGAAGTCATATCTCCCTCCATTAGAGAAAGGACTTAGGGTAAGAAGGAAGTCTAAGGAAAATCTGTGCGTGAATCATGGGCCTTGAGAGTTATGGAGAGATAGCTGTGCAGATGTGTGTGTAACCTCTTAGAAGGAGCGGAAGTGACTGGGCGCGCCTGGCACCTGGATCCTGATTCCTAAATCTCATTCTCCAACAGGAAGCAGAGTTCCTCGCCAGGACTGGGGCAAGAAAAGTATAACATGACTCCAGAATATTTTGTAGGCTAAAAAGTAAGAAAGTCCACGAAGAATGGTAGAGACATGTGGAATGGTGGAAGAGCTGCTGTGGAGGAACTCCCACTGGGCGGGCACGTCTGGAGTACTGCAGGCATCCAAAACCATAACACTAGAAATGAATGAATGAATGAATAAAAGAGATTTCCACCTTTTAGTAGGATGCCAAGTAATAAATGTAAAACGGATGATAAAATTAGAAAAATCATTTAGGAACCACAGTAATAATAATAATAACTGATCACAGCAAGAGTCCCCAATGGTTGCTAAGCTAGTGTATGAAATTTGATGGGGAATATATTACTTATGCAGTCTCAAAATATACCCACAGAAGATTAATTAGTTAATAAGCATAAAATATATGTTAATTTTAAAGCATTAAAACTAGGCAGAAATCATCTTAAGTGAAAAAAGTTAATATAATATTTAAATCAGAAAGTTAACATAATTTATTTTCTGTTATTATGCACTGAGAATCCAGTGTTAGCATCATTTCTGTGCTATTCTTGCTATAAATGAAGTATATGAAGTTAATCATGAGGGCACATTAGGTGCAAAGCAAATATCATGTGCTTTTCAAGAATATTAAAGTCAAAAAGACCGAGACAGGCAGTCTTCCCAAGAGAGAAGAGTTGTGGGTAAGTTCCAGTCCCAAATCTCTGAAATCTCTGCTGCTCCTGTATTTGATCTCGGACGTATTGGGACGTTACGGAGACAATTGGCACAGCTATTTTTTGGAGGAGGGGTCAGGGGGCTGTGGATTAGATGTTACCCTTATCTCAATGTGACTTTCCTCACCCTGGTTGTTTTGCTATAAGCATGTAGGAAAGTGTACTTGTTTCTAGAAAAAAAACGATTTTAGTATTAAGTATCCTATACACAACTTCTGAATGATTCAGAAATGTATTAATATACATAAAGGGATAAAAATAATAAATGAGAGAGTGAATATAAAGTGTTATAATTGGGGAATTTGTATGAAAAGTATCTTGGGTTTCTCTATACTATTCTCACAACTTGACTAGATTTGAAATTGTTTAAAAATAAAAGTTTAGGGCCATGCGTGATGGCTCATGCCTGTAATCCTAGAGCTCCAGGAGGCTGAGGAGGGAGGATCACTTGAGCTCAGGAATTTGAAACCAGTCTGAGTGACAGTAAGACCCTTATCTCTACTAAAAATGGAAAAATTAGCCAGGGTTCCTAGTGTACGACTGTATTCCCAGCTATTGGGGAGGCAGAGGCAGGAGGGTCACTTGAGCCCAAGAGTTTGAGGTTGCTGTGAGCTAGGCTGATGCCATAGCACTCTAGCCTGGGGGACAGTGAGACTGTCTCTTACAAAAAATTAATAAATAAAAAAAAAAAGTTTAAAATAGAGTTAATTTTAACATGTAATTACTGGCTTAAACATTGTTTTAAATGCTTCTGTTTTTCTCTAGCTTTCCCCCCACGTATGGGGTCAGACCTTAGAATCCATACGCTTTATCAAAGGCACAAAGTTACTTCTCCTTAAACTAATAATGCGCGGGAGATGCAGGGCGATTCCAAGCTTTAACCTGGCGGCTCGTACTGCGCTCAGCTGACAGATGAAGACCAACCTCGTCACCCCAAGAACGAAACAGTGAGAAGGGCTGATTCCCAAAGATAAACTAACCATCCTTGAGGAAGCGAGTGAGCTCCCAGGCAGCTCGTAAACACGAGTAACTATGATTTCGCAGGGTTCAGCGGAGGGAGATTGGTGAAAGCAGGAGAACTAGAAAGCGTGGCCTTTTCTACGTAGAGCTTACGATCTAGTCTGGAACCAGATCACAGCCTTGCCCATGACCACTGAAGGGCGCGAGGACCAGCACACACTCCAGCCGTGCAAACTGAAACCTCGCAAGGAGGGATGCGGGGTGAGCACTCGGGGCAAGGCGGGCTCATTCATCTGAGATGGTTTCACCAAGCACGAAGTAGGTTGGGGCTTTCCTCAGCAGTGGGGACACAACAGCCAGCACGAAGGACACGGCCCCTCCCGGAGCACAGGTTTACAGCACAGCTGGGAGATATGGAGCAGATAGGGCCCCCCCACCTACCCCCATTATCCAGCGATGCCGTGGGGTCACGAAGGGCAGTTTGGGTGCTATGGGGCACACGAGGAAGCTTTGGAAGGGCCTCTCCGAGGAACTGAGGTTTCACTCTGTCAAGAACAGGAATTGACTAAACTACGGGACAGCCCTGCCTCTGAAGGATTGTGGGGGAGCTGGAGGGACACTGGTGGTGGGGGGCTGGATCCATTGACTGTGCAGGAGCCTAAACATGGGAGAGCGACTGCCGGGAAGGACGGGCGGGACCAGCAGCACAGAGGCCCCGCAGAGGGGTGGGACTGCAGGGGAGGACGGAGACCAGCAGCGCAGAGGCCCTGCAGAGGGACGGGATTGCCGGGGAGGACGGAGACCAGCAGCGCAGAGGCCCCGCAGAGGGGTGGGACTGCAGGGGAGGACGGAGACCAGCAGCACAGAGGCCCCCAGGGGGATGAGAGGTGGCCGAGGGCTGGCCTGAAGCCTGGTGGAGAATATGGAGAGGAGATTACTACAGATTAGTACATTTAGTGGACTGATTAGAGGTGTGGGGCGGGGGAGGGAGAATCAGAGTGACCACAGTTGCTCTCAATGTCTAGGAAAGCGACAGAGCCATTTATTGGCCTGAGGAGGGAGGAAGAGCTGGCCTTGAGATCATGAGTAGGAGGAGGCTTCAGCTTGATGGAGCAGCCAAGGAGAGGTGTCTGGACAAAGGGCAGGAGGGGATGTCAGGGCAGATGGGGGGAGGAAAGGTGTCTACACTCAGGGGAGTGGAGAGAAGGGCTCCGTCAGAACAAGGAAGAGGGGCAGTCTCGGAGGGGAGGCAGATGCACCTGAACTCAGCCTGTGAGGCTGCAGCTCAATGGGTAGGTCAAAGGTTATTCTAACATCTGTGCTCAGGATGGCCCAGGATTTGACACCCAAAGAGACTCAGTAGTGACAAACATAAATAGTGCAAAATACCATTCCAGAACATGAGACCTGTGCAGGCGTTGGGATGGGGAGAGGGATGGCCGGCAGGGAAGAGCAGTGAACCCTGCAGCAGCTACCGGGGCAAGAACAGTAACAAGGATGGCGGCTGGTGTCACAGCAAGAACAGTAACAAGGATGGCGGCTGGTGTCACGGCAAGAACAGGTAACAGGGGTGGCAGCTGGTGTCACGGCAAGAACAGTCAACAGGGGTGGC
>NW_003852449.1:2081315-2084053 GCF_000181295.1 Otolemur garnettii | reverse complement strand
CTGGTGTCACGGCAAGAACAGTCAACAGGGGTGGCAGCTGGTGTCACGGCAAGAACAGTCAACAGGGGTGGCAGCTGGTGTCACGGCAAGAACAGGCAACGAGGGTGACAGCTGGTGTCACGGCCTCTTACCTGCCTTTAATGTGTGCTCACTGGTCACTTGCCACGGTTAATCTCTGCTAATCGGTACTCTCATTTTATGAGATTAGTATTTTTCAAAACTGACCCTTTTCAGCTGGAAATCAGTGCTCCAAGGTAAGGTATGCTTCACTCCCAAGTAGCAGGGAACTGAGAAATGGAAGGGGTGAGATGGAGGCCTGGACTTGCCCACCTGTTTTCCCAGATAGAAGCACAGTGCAGCTGGAAGTCACCTGGCTTCTAGATTTGAAATATTGCCGAGAGGGTCAAATTAACTCCTATTATGAGTAAATATTTGAGGCTAGCAGAAAACCCATTTATTAAATACTTTGTGGGTTTTAAATATTTTCTGGGTTTTCCATAGGCTTTGTGTTTTTACATTCCATAAATTAAGTAACAACTTTTTGTTATTGCTCTTGCGTCACAAAGGTCCTTTTCCTTCTAAATGAATGTAGAGGACTCAGCATAACCCTGATACTCGCTACCACCCTCCCCAGCCCACTTTCTTCACACATTGGTTTATTTCACGGCTTGACCCTTGGACATGAAATTGTCAGTTCCACACTGTTAGTGCCTATAGTCCTAATCAAACACCACGATAACAGTATTTCTTATCTTGGCCATGAATTAATTGTGGGATATTTGTTTCCTGGATTTAGACTATACCTGTAATAAAGTTAATGTGTTGTTTATTGGTAAAAAAAAAATAATAAAATGCTAGGTCTTCATTGCTAATTACTGTAAACCATTTCTGGCCTAGAGAAACCTCAGGAGGCCGAGGTTTATATCTGTTCCAGGAAGAATCTGGAAACGGCTCTGGGTGCCCTGTCTATATCGAGTTCCTGGGCCCGCCATGGTTCCCCTGCAGTGGAAGAAGCTGCTTAGGAGAAAGGAGGAGCAGAAAGTTTGGAAAGAATAACAGGGAAGGACTGACGCTTCCTCTTCTCCCTACTCCACCTGCTGCCATGATCTCTGGATTAAAACTCTGTGCATGATCACTGTGGTTTCTTTTTCTGACTTTAGGGCAGGAGAGGTTGTCTCAGCGGCAATCCCTTACCATTCTGCAGGCCTGCTGAGAAGTGTGTTGCTAGGATTTGAACAGATCTTGTAGACGCCAGGGTACCGGGGCTTCCCACATTCCACACAGCCATTTATGAGGCTGGGGGAGGTCTGAACAGAGGTCTTGTAGCAACACTTAGGAGACAGACAGTGGAGTTTAAACGGCACTTCACTGGCCACAGCCAGCCAACGTCCTCAGCCCTCTCCTCCACTACAGAAATCCAGCTTATCAGACGCACTGCAGAAATTTCAGGAATTATTGTTGGGCAGCCTCAGCTATTCCTGTGCAGCATAGGAGAGTAAATTACACAGGGAAGGAGGGGTTTTACTGAGTTTAACTCAATTTAACCTTAAAAAATCTGAGTTTGAAACCAATTCCGTTCATTGAGGATTTGAGTTCACATTCGCATGTCTGTGCAACACACAGCTTCCTGTCACTACGGAAAAATGGCTTTAGAAGATGCACAAGGCTTCCCGGACTTCAAATGAGTCTTATGAAACAGCGTGTTCACGTGCTAAGTGTAAATGAGTCAGAGACATAAGGATTAAATTTCCCTTAAAATACACGGGGGTTTGAAAATGAAGGGAAAAATGCTGAGGGCAAAACATGTTTTGGATTTTGGCAAACCCAAAACATTTGAAAAAAAAAATGGTTTGATGTTTGATGAACCCTAAACACAGCAGCCCTCTCTCGTCTCTCATTGTCATGAAGACCAAGAGCGTATTTTTGTGTGAAGATGCAGAATCCCTCTGGAACCGCCCGTGGACCCCTCATGACTGCAGACTTGACTGATCTTCATTTAATCCACACACTTCCTTCCTCACACAGTGGTTGGGGGTCTTCCTCACGAGAGTTCTCCACAAAGGCACAATGAGAGAACCCTGGAGAAGACGGCTGGGATTACTAGGACTTCATTAGTCTTATAAACTGTGCTTTGGGGCATGACCGCCCTGCAACAAAACATTAACATAAATCATTAAAACGTAACCATGTCCTGTGGAGACAGCTGAGAGCAGCCTGTTTTATGTGGTGTCGTCCTTGCTTCCTTCAATTGGTTTCTTCATTTGCTAATTTGCAAAACTGAGCAATCAGACATTTTGCGGTAGGAATTAAAGCAGTGAGATTCCTCCATTCTTAGATTTCCCATCAACACCCTTAGTTTCCATGGAAGTTTCTAAAGTCACAAAGATGGGAAGAGAAGCTGCAGGATGCTGGAGGGGCCACCGTAGTATTATGTGAAGAAAAGGATGATTTTTTCCTCCCCACTTCAAAGTGTTTTCTGAGGGTCAACGTGAGAACAGAACTCACAGCGTCAGTGTTTGCCCTTCCCATCTTGAGTGTCTCATTGTACACAAACAGAGGCTCCTGGGTGAGACTTCCCTGTGAAGCATTCGAGTTGGCCTCTGGTTGGAACTGAAAATGCTGCACCCTTATAATGCTCGGGTAGGACTCATGCATCAAGGACTCATGTCGGACTCATGCATCAAGGACTCATGTTGGACTCATGCATCAAGGACTCATGTCGGACTCATGCATCAAGG
>NW_003852449.1:2068417-2081095 GCF_000181295.1 Otolemur garnettii | reverse complement strand
ACTCATGTTGGACTCATGCATCTAGGACTCAAGTCAGACTCATGCATCAAGGACTCATGTTGGACTCATGCATCAATGACTCATGTTGGACTCATGCATGAACGACTCAAGTCGGACTCATGCATCAACGACTCAAGTCGGACTCATGCATCAACGACTCAAGTTGGACTCATGCATCAATGACTCATGTCGGACTCATGCATCTAGGACTCATGTCGGACTCATGCATCAAGGACTCATGTCAGACTCATGCATCAAGGACTCATGTTGGACTCATGCATCAAGGACTCATGTCGGACTCATGCATCAATGACTCATGTTGGACTCATGCATCAAGGACTCATGTCGGACTCATGCATCAACGACTCATGTTGGACTCATGCATCAAGGACTCATGTTGGACTCATGCATCAATGACTCATGTCGGACTCATGCATCAATGACTCATGTCAGACTCATGCATCAAGGACTCATGTCGGACTCATGCATCAATGACTCATGTCAGACTCATGCATCAAGGACTCATGTCGGACTCATGCATCAATGACTCATGTTGGACTCATGCATCTAGGACTCATGTTGGACTCATGCATCTAGGACTCATGTCGGACTCATGCATCAAGCTACCTATTTTTTAGAAGACTGCACTTTCATAATGTGTCACCAGGAAATGTCATGAAGACAGGTTGCTGTAACAGAGTGACAGTAGGCCTTAACTGGATGAGTGCCGTGGGGCAGTCCTACGCATCTTAGGGAGGTGACATTATCTCCAATCTATAGACGAGGAGGTTAAGTTTCAGCCAGTTAGACTGTTGGCTAGAATCAATATTCGAATCATTCATTCATTAGAGAAACATTTGCTAAATGATTTATATCAGGCATTACCGCAGATGTTGGGACATCATGATGGAAAGAAACAGCACTGGCAGAGTGGGCATGTTAGGCAGAAGAGGACCTTTCTGACCCGAAAGCCATGTTCTTGACCCACACATCTTTTATGGTCTTTAAATATAGAGGGACAGAAATTAATACTTAATTTCTCTAGGATTTGTTTGAGAGTGTTTGGTTATAGGAGCAAGGCCGTCTGTGAGATACCATTCTCCAGGTAGAGAAAAGTTGCCCAGGCAGATGAGATCTCTTATGCAAAAGGTTTTCTTTTCCATTTTGCAAATTAGAATATTCTAAATAGAAAACCCCTTCTACAGACACTGAGCACGGACCATGATCTCGAGTTTCTGGTACTGACTTCAGAGCACAGAGGACATTCTCTCCTGCATTCTATATCCAGTTGAAAGAGAACTTCAATAGCTTCAATTTTTTTCCCCTCTGTTTTGTTGATTTGAGGATAATTTGCTAGTGAGTTTTTTTTTAACCTAGAAAACTTTGGGTTGTAAAACTTGAGTTGCTAATTTTTATTTTTCCAGGCTATAAGAATTTTGGGATAAAAAAGAATCTAGACCAAATTTCTCACTTTATAGAAACAGAGAAACTGAGGTCTAGAGATTGGAAACAATTAGTATTGATCTTTCATATGAGATGATGTAAACTTAATCAATACTAATTGTTCTCAGACCAAGTTTTATTAATTACTCACATGTCCATTACAGTCTTTCTTGCCCTGAAGACTTAAACAATGTTCTAGAAACTCCATTCCATGAAGGTGGGAAGTTGAGTGGCTTCCCTAGGATATCTGCTGTTTCCAGGGACTCACACTCCCATGCCAACCTGTGGCTCCAGATTCCAGATGTTTGCATGTTAATTCTGTCTGAGGATGGTCACAGGGTCCCTGTTATGCTCCTGTCCATGGTGTGTTGAATTATACTTAGAATTCAGAGCTTTTACACAGTTCCAATCCCACACATGTACAGGAAAAAAATGTGTATGAAGCCTTTATTACTTATCAGACTTCACTGAGGTTTTAGTAAGGCTGATGGTTTATTATTCTAACATCTTACTGCTGGGTGTTGTCTCTTCTGGTAAGCGAGGCTGTCTCCAGTCACATTGCCCAGCCGCCCTTTCTCTTCCCAGTCCTGCTCTCTTTTTTGTCTCCTTTTTCCCCAAGCACAAAAGTGAAGTTCTTCTACATTCCCCCTTTGTTTTTTAATGGAAATATAATTCACATACCACAAAATTCACTATTTTAAAGTGTGAAGTTTAATTTCTTTATTTGGGTGATGTCTAGATATTCACAAAGTTGTGTAATAGTCACTGCTAATTCTGAAATATTTTCATAAGCCCCAAAGAAAACCCATGTTCCACACTAGTCATGCAGTTTGGGCCAATAACTTAACATTTCTGAGCCTCAGTTTTACTTCCTGTAGTACATATATCATAGTATTATTTCTATGTAGAAATTCCTCCAAGAATTTCTTAGGGAATGTTTTCCTTAATCTTGTATTCCATAAAAAAAAATCAGTTGAGAATTCAGGAAAAATGATTATAATTCTTCTGTGAGAATGAAAATGTAATCATCAACATAAAAGTGTGACAAGCTTCAAGATAGCCACCAGTGTCACACTGAAATCAGGGACAGGTGGAGACTTTACATCTTTTGTGTTAACCTGGACTGAGGTGGAACACGTTCTTCTTCGTAAAGCATCCCAAGAATGGAGAAGTAAGAATCCGATGTACTCCATTCTAACATTAAAGCAGTAGATGAACTAATACAGTGGTTCTCAACCTGTGGGTCATGACCCCTTTTTAGCAATGAAAATACATTGCAGCATTAGGAAGGTTGAGAACCACTGAGCTAATACGAGGTGGTGGTAGGGGAAGGAGGGAGTGAGGAGAGGAGAGGAGGGCAGGGGATGGGGGGTCATGATGTATGGCACACCTCTGGGGGGCAGGACACAATTATAAGAGGGACTTTAACTAACAGAGGCAATCAATGTAACCTAATTCTTTGTACCCTCAATGAATGCCAAATAATAATAATAATAATAATAATAACAGGGATAGGAATTGCTGACACTCAAGTGAAAGTTGAGGTAGACATTTCTGGAAATGGGACAGGGCCAAGTCGGAGAAAAGCAGCTGCAGTCTAACCCCATTTCGTCCAATACAGCATGTGCAGCTACCCAGTAATCGAGATGTGGTTACCTGAGGTGCCTTTCTAGGTTTTACAAGGAAGGAAAGGTAGAAAGGAAGCCAAAATACCTGCAATAATCCTTCCACTGACCATGTACTGAAATAATATTTGGCGCATATTTTGTTAAAATAAGTTATTAAGACTCGTTTTGTCTATTTGTTTCTCTTTTTAAATGTGATTCCTAAAAATATTAAAATTATGCAGCTGGCCAGCCTTTGTGGCCCTGGCTACTGCTATCTATAATAAACAAAATTCTAATATGGCCCCAAATTTGCAGGCTCCTGGAAGGTACACATACCTTTTCCAAGTTATTTAGTCAAATAGTGAAGGGATTTTAGAGCTGTAACCAAGGAATCAATAATCAATTGACTTTAAGATAGAGAGATTACCAAGCTAGGTCCGATGTAATCATCTGAGCTCTTTCAAGGCCAAAAGTTTTCTCTGGCTAGGGCCAGAGAGGAAGACAGAGTCATGTTCCAACTGGTCTGCAAGAAAAAACAAAAACAAAAAAATACCCAAGCTGTGAACGGCCTGTGGGGGCCACATGGCAAGGAGCTGTGGGCAGCCTTAGTTGCTGAGAGTGGTCCCCAGCCACCAGCTAAAGGGAGACGTAAGACCTGCAACCACCAGGAAACAAGCCCCTCCAATAATCAGAGAGCTTGGAGAGGGTCTTGAGCTCCCAAGAAGAACTTCATCCTTAGCGGATGCCCAGATTTTGGCCAGAGGAGTCCTGATGGATAGAAACATGAGATAACAAATTTGGGTTGTTTTAAGCTGCTAAATTTGTGATGATTTGTTACATAGTAATAGAAAATCAGTGAACCATGTTACAGGAGCTTGTTTGTAGTCTTCTCTGTGAGTAACGGTGAGTCATTCTTGTGAATAAATGACAACAAATTGGTACGCATAGTATACCTTATATTAATCCATGGGTGGTCTTCCCAAGAAATAACACATTTGGAAGCAAAGTAAGTCCTTTAATTAGCAATGTTGACATATCATTTTGTGTAGTGCTGTTAACCTGGCTAGGGGACTGAAATGTTACTTTATTGAGCATGATCTAATAACTTTTGCAGGCATTTTCCAGTTTTCAAATATTTGCTATAAGCTACCGTTGTTTTGTAAATACTACTAAAGTACTGAAAAGAAAAAAGCCCAACCCAACAAAACAACCCCTTACGCATACTCAGACACACAAACTCCCCACCAAATCAAAAAAAGTCCCCAAACTACTAAAATATTAAATACTATTCCCTTGACATATATTACTAAAATACAGAATAACTTATGATTTCAGGAACTTTCAAGAGTTTCTGGGCATTCTGATTTTTTTGTTTTCAATCCACAAAGATTAAGATCTGTTGTGAATTCAAGAACACTGTTAGGTGTTGCTATGAGTATTAAATTAACTAATAAAGTCAAAAGTTGGCCCAGGGCCTGCAGTTTGGAAAATGTCTAATATGTAGTAGTCATTATTAGTCTCCAGTCTTCGATATGTAAATAACATGAACATCGGAGCTGACTCGGAGCATTTATGGACTGGACTATTAAGTTCTAACTTTAATTTATATGCCATCTATGAGAGGAGAGTGAGGATCTTTTAAGTAATTGATTAAGATGAAACCCAAAGGTATTAGTCGTGAAATTAAATCAGCAGCCTGAAGATTTTTGGACTTATGGGATATTTTGATTTATGAAATAATCTATTGAAAAGAATCACCAGGATAAGTAATAAAGACACCACACTTTCTGGGGCTCAAAGAAAGATGAGAAGACAGGAGAGCAAATGAAAACCTTCCCCCCACAAAACTCACACCCTATCCCAATATTATTAAGAGTTTGAGTTGAGTTTGAACAGTTGAACTGATCTGATTTCCTTGTCACTAACAGAGAAGTACTTTGCAGTACTTGACAAGCAGCCCAGCTTCTAATGTAACTTAACTTCTGTGGTTATAGAAGTCACATCTATTCTTCCACCAGTGATGGGTGGCTTTGCAGTTAAAGTTAAGGGGAGAGAACCAAGAGACAAGATGGGCTGTGAGTCAGCGTCTTCTCTCTCTTCCTGCTCACGGAAATGGCTTCTCTTTCCTATTCACCCAGCTATGTTACCATCTCCAGTGTGCTTAATACCCCACCTTTCCCTGGAAGAGTTGCCCCCAACTGACTCCCTTGGTCTCACTGGTTTCCACATGGCCTTCATGGACTGAGCTCCCCAGTTGTATGTTTTTACTCAGAATGGTCTTTTTTGGAACGTGTGTTCCTTGCTCTGCGGGGGCTATTTTCCCCTTTAGATGATGGGGTCCTAGTGCCAGAACAGTAAGGCAAGCTTTTTGTTCTTTATTTTTATAAAAAATATAAAATAATATCTTTATTTTTAAGACTGTTCTACACATAGCTAGTGTTTATCTGGGTGACGTCCAGGAACTATAAATGTGTTCCAAATAAAGGTGGACACCTGGGGAGAACCCTCTTTTCTTCTGTTGGGTTAAGATTCTCATTCAGTATGAAACTTCTGCTTTTCTACACATTGTCAAGCCAAACGCTTTTCCGGTGTAGTCATTAAATCTTGGCTGCTCAAGCTCTCCTGTTACCTGTTACTTTCTTAATTCAAAGGAAAGCTTGATGAGAACATCAATTGCTAGATGGGAGATAGTCCTATGTCCTTCAACCTTTGTTTTAATAAGCCACAGTTGTCTTATTTCTTTGAACAAGTAACGGGATTTAAGAATTCTGAAAAGATTTCTTTGTAACGGTCTGTTTTTGGAATTTTGGAGTATTCTAGCCTCTTGAGATGGGGAGATGGAATGAAGTTGGTGGAATTCCGCCATCTCGGGAGTCGGTACTACATTCCAGTAGTTCATCACCCTCCCTTGGCTGCTCCCGGCCCTTGATGTGGGCACAACGGTGTACGTTGTAGCAGGTGCTGGCAAGTCTCACACGTGTGGTTTCATCTCCTTTACACAAAAAGTATTTCCATTTCATAATAATTCAGTCTTGAACTTATTTGAAAAGCAGCTGGAAAAGCCACATTTATCTTTGTCATTATGCAGCCAGCTAAGAATTAAGGAAATCGTGTGGTTAGATGATTGCTGGAAAGACCCAGCTCATTAGAGACGGGCAAACCTTGAAAGAGTTGGTTTGGTTCTGAAAGGTAATCAAATTAATCACCTGTACATGGGGGCATGGGCTGTCCCAGGGGGTCATAAGCACACGGGCTGTCCCAGGGGGTCATATGCACATGGGCTGTCCCAGGGGTTATATGCATAGGGGCTGTCCGAGGGGTCACATGCACACGGGCCATCCCAGGAGGCCATTGCCTCATGAGGTTATCACCCCGCTGTGCCTGTTTTTTCCAGCCAGGGATTAGTTGCAGGCGGATTCAGACTAATGGCATTATACTGTGACTCGGACAGTTGTGTCCTCTGCTCATCCCCCTCTTCTTTCTCAGAAATATGGGCCTTTGTCTGACCAATAGAAGAAAATTCAGAACAGGAAAAAGCCCAGAGGGTCAAATCTTTATTGCTGTATTGTGGGGATGGTCCTCTGCTGAGCTGATGTAAGTAAAATGTGATGCTGCTGCTGATCACTCCTCTGGAGAAAACCATCCGGGTGCCCTTTATGACAAAGAATTAGACATGGTCTCTGGCGAGTGGGTTTTCTAGGCCTACGGCTGGTGGTAACTTCAAAGCGAGGTCTGTGCACCAAGGGAGGCCTTGAGAACACTGCAGACAAAGTGTTATGTGACCTCAAATGGTTCTGTGGCTTGCTTTGTGTCTCCATCTTTTGAGCCTGGCAAGGAGCTTCTGGAGAGCCAGTTCCATTGAGAAGTTCAAGAACCTGTGAATTTTCCTATTACTAAAGCACTGTCTTCCACCATTCTTCACAGCCACTGCTCTCACTAGAGTAAACTCAGTCCTGAGTGGGAAGTCACCGGGGTGCAACAGAGCCCACCAAGTAAGCCTGTGGGCCTGTTCTTGGCTGTCCATGACCTCTCTGTGCTGCCACTGTCACCCCCATACTGCAGGCTTTCTCGTGTTCTTGGAAGCATAGGTATCAGAAACCAAAGAGACTTTCTTTTAGATGTGATTATCTTTTGGTTTGTTAGAAGCTGTATTTCCAATTTATTTACTTGAGTCTTCAAATTTATAGCCATTTGGGGGTCATGAGACTTCACGTTTGATTGTTTAGAAATTTGGTACCCTTTGAAACAAAGGAAATTGAAACAACAATAAAAACATTGTCCAATTCTATTCACAATGAAAATATCCCTCAGTAATTTGATTTGCAGGAAATGAAAAGTATTATCAACAGAATATGCTTTTCAAAAATGTGTAATCCTTTAAACGGGCAAATCCTTTCTCCGGGATTAGTAGCCTGGTTTGTGTCCTAGGAGCCAAATCCTATTCTCTGATTCAATCCTCAAATTCTTTCTAACAGTGCCTATACTTATTTCAGACCCAGTTTTGTTTAAGAATTTGAGAACAGAATTTGTTCCTGTGTTTAGAGGCCCTTCATAAAAACATTTTTTAGTAGAGCTTATCTAAAACTTAGCCTCTAGTTCCTGAAGTTAAATTCTGGTGTCTCAATGAGCGTAACAGATTTGCTTAATTTCCAGGCCATCGTCTTCCCCCCCATATGTAACTGAACGCCTACCTCCCTGAGCTGGAGCAACAACTTGGCAGGTAGGCTCTGATCTCCAAGGGTTGTTGGTGACCCCAGGTGTTTCCCTAATCCCAAGTATTGGTCCTGAATATGAGTGTGGTTAATCTCCTTGCTGTATGTTTAGTGTTCTAGGGACTCGATCTTTCTGAACCCAATGGACACGTACACACACAGTCTACATATTTATAGTCATAGAAGTCAGACACTCGGTTATCAGGGATATAACTGGTGTTCTGAACATCTGCCCAAAGATGAGAATAAAAGCTCCTAATGATGACGCATAAAAATGAAGATGGTAAAAAGCTTAAATTGATCTTCCAGGTCCCTACGAGTGCTCACCTCATGAGAAGCAGTTTTAATGAATGTTCTATTATTTATTATTTGAAAAACAATTACCTGTGTGTAGTACCTATGAGAGCTCTCTACAAGGTAGTATATTTAATAGTTATAGTTTAATCAGTACATATAATTCCTTACCTAGAGGAGGTAAATAAATTTGCTATACCTACCTCACAAAGTTTTGTCTGAGAAAAATACTAATATAGTAGACATACAAAAGTGCTCTGTGATGGAATGTGAACTGTGGTAATTCAAGAAACCAAAGAGAGAGAGGTGGTAAGACAAGGATCAAAACACCACACCTGGACCCCCCACACCTGGACCCCCCATACCTGGACCACGGTGCCTGACGGATTGCAATAAACTGCATAATGGTGTATGTAATCTGCAGAGTAGAAACATGGCTGAGAGTGTGTGGTGAGCTGAGGTTGGAACAAAGATATTTACAGGAATTGCTTTCCATTCTCAGAACAGTCTTGTCGGAGTAGATACTGTTATCATTTTACATCCAAGGAAAATGGAGCTTAATTCCTAGTGTCCCCCCACCCCCACGCCTCCCCTTCTGCACATTTTTAAGTCTTGATGCTTGATGTTCTTTGCCGTCTCCAGGACCTAACCCTCCCCGAATGTCCTTCTGTGATGACGTGCTGTCATTGTATGGCACGCCCTCCAAGCCACTTTACACCCTCACTATACCCACCAAGGCCAAAATCGGTAACTGTTTCCAAATCTGCCCACATATCATCGTTTCCCAGCCCTGGTCAGCTGGGAAAGCCACTGGGCGTGAAAACCCCTCCTCTCCAGACTCGGCTCTTGGGAACCTGTGATCCTTACACACGGATCCACCCTAATTCCCGCTATCTGGTCCCCGAGGGTTCCAGGGGTAACTGGATACTCTTTCTCCATGCTGAGCCGATGCCATCTCATGTCGTTAGTAACAGTTCTGAACACTTCCACGTCCCCTGAGTGCCCAGAGAGGGTCTTCAGGGGTCCTCAAACTTTTTAAACAGGGGCCAGTTCACTGTCCCTCAGACCATTGGTGGGCTGGACTACAGACCCTGGTCGGCTGCTAAGCAGGACAGGCAGTGGCAGCAAAAACACCTGGTGGGCCAGATAAATGTCCTAGGCGGGCTGCATGTGGCCCGCGGGCTGTAGTTTCAGACTCCTGGTCTAAGTCCTTACTCCCTCTGTCTTCAGGACCACTGAAATCAGGAACACCTGCTCTGCGCTCTCACCTCATGGGGTCTGCGGTGTTTTTAGCCCTGTTCCCCTTCAGCCCCCTCCACCCCTCACTTTGTGTGCATTGTCAAGTTCTCCTTCCCCGCCTCCATTCTGGTCACGTGGCTTCCCACACCGCTGGTGAGACTGCTGAGGTCTCTGGGTATCATCTTCCTCCCACGCCTCCTCCTCTCTGTCTCCCCGCACCCCCAGAGAGTAAGCTTCTCAAAGTCCGGGAATCTGGCTTCCCTACTTCTACGGATATTGTCCTTTTGAGGGCCACTGGGGTCACTCAAGCCACCAAGCCGTTGTCTTCTTGGCTTGCCTTACCTCTCCCTCTGCCTGACCTGTCCTGCCCCTTTCCTGTGTTACAAATACTAGCTCTCTGAGTCCTCCAAACATACCTATGAGGTGTATGCTATGATTAATCCCATTTTACAGATGAGGAAATCAAGGGACAATTAAATAACTAGCCCAGAGTCATTCAGCCAGCCGGTGACCCAAGCATTACAGTGGTGATGCATGGACACTCTATCATAAATATTTTTATATTTAATTTACTGGTATTAGGTGACACACAAAGCAAATGTGTTATATGTTGCCACAAAAGCAAATACGATGATTTCTTTAATGATAATTCAGAATACTTGCCCATACTTAAAAGTGAATATAGAAATATTAAAAATAAGTGTGATTATGTCTTATCTACTTTTTGGATGTCCAAATATCCTTTTATGAGTATCCACTTGAAGAAGGTATTTTCTGACGCTTTGGAAACTAATTTAAGACTTTGCTCATTTAAGTTGTTGACTGTACTTTGTGTATCTGTGCTGCCTCCCATGGTCACTTAAGAAAAAAAATGTTCTTACAATCTGGACATAGAAATATGTCAGTGGAACAAGGTAATTTGGGTTTACAGGAGATAAAACCACCTCATCTCCTCTGTGCGTCTGCTCTCGTTTGAAACACAGCCTGGTAGGAATGATGGGACCTTCAGAGACCACAACACCTGGCGTCGGCTGCCTCTCACGAGGGAAGTTTCTGCACACAAACTGCCTTCCCTGCGGAGAGGGAGAAGGCCCTGTAAGTGTGTGGGCATTGCCGTCTCTAAGGTGGAGGGTTAAGATGTCCTCTCGTCAAGCACCTGCTCTTTGGGCGAGTATGAACTGCTGTCCATCTTTCCATCTTGTCTGCGAGCCTCGTGTGCGTAGATGGCAGCGCTGATCTCTCATGCATCAAGGAGTTGGTATTGGGTTAGAGAAGACCGATTACATGGCTAGACATTTTCCTGCTGATCTTGACTTTGTCTGTTGCATTATTCTGTCCTATAGTTCCTTTAAATTGTGTGAACAAGACATGCCGTGATTTCTGAATCATGGCGTCTTCGTGTTTGTCCTGTTGGTAGTGACAATTACGTGACACTGTTCTTTCCCAATTTTTCTATTTTATACATAGTTCTTTGAGAAGATTCACTGCAGCGATCACTGTCTGGAACTCAAAAATCCCTCTGGAACCAGGTAAAGCGGAAACCTAGTTGAATTCAGCATTAACCCCAAGTGCTGTCAAATTTGAGAGTAAGGCTTCCAGTTGTTTCTGCTTGTCTAAACGTCTGCGGTGAGACACAGGAGTGTCACGTGTAACAATATCACTGTTTGTGAAGAGAAGAATTTAGAAAAAGTGTTTGCAGTAGTGTGATAATTATAGGAGAGTAGAATTATAACAAACCAAATGTCTGGTTATTCTGCCTTGTATTATTTAAATTTTATAAACATATATGATTTAAAAAATACATAATATTCCTCCTACTTTGTCCAGAAAATGTACTTTCTCTTAACATCTGTGTAGTTGTCAAACTCTATTCCTCAATAGCTACTTATTAGAAAGGTATAATTAATTTTTTACATAAATTACTGGCCATTATAATCATGATTAATTAGTAAAGCATGTCACATTTGCAATCATATAGTTTTATATTTAAATTGGTAGATATTAGGTGATAGATAAAGCAAATGTGTTATGTGTTACCACACAAAGCAAATAAGATGATTTCTTTAATAATTTAGAATATTTATCCTTACTTGAAAGTGAATATTGAAATATTAAAAATAAGTCTGATTATGTTTTATTTCCTTTTTTAGGGATGAAAATATCCTTTTATGAAACGACAGTAAGGGCTGTCCTTTCTGCTGTGTTTACTAAGCAAAATCAACATTTGGCAACTCTATTTAAAAAAAAAAGTAATCTGGGCTTGGTGCCTGCAACTCAGCGTAACAGCACCAGCCACATACACGAGGCTGGCAGGTTCGAACCCGGCCTGGGCCAGCTAAAACAACAATGACAACTGCAACAAAAAATAGCCTGGCATTGTGGTGGGGACCTGTAGACTCAGCTACTTGGGAGGCTGAGGCAAGAGAATCTCTAAAGCTCAGGAGTTCGAGGTTGCTGTGAGCTGTGACACCACAGCACTCCATCCAGGGCAACATAGTGAGACTGTCTCAAAAAAAAAAAAAAAAAGTAATCCAAAAAATCCACCTTGGTCATCTCCATAGCGTTGTCAGGCTCAGTAGATGAACTTTAACCTGCAGGATCACAGGCTAACTGAGCACTTCAAGTCCCAGAATATAAAACATTACACTGAAGTAGAAATTCAGCTACCTGGCTGTCTAGAAGCCAAGAGTGGACCGGATACCAAACTCTGGGTTTGGTCTGAATTTGGAGGTTAGTGCACAGCTCAGGTTTATCTCTTTCTTCCTAGTCTGTTGCTCCATCTTCATCCAGGCCTTGGCTCTCTCTGTGTCTTCCTGCCGAGGGGACCTGCCTCTTCCTGACATCCTGTACATCCTACGTGAGGTCCCACTCACGCATTTGAAGTTTAATCATTATATTTCCTTTTCACATTTCTGAGTTCAGTGTCTTACACGGTCGTTTAGCTTTTGTGTCAATAGTTCTATCCAGCTCAATGAGAAACTCCTCGGGGTCAAGCATGGACATTATTTTCTTTACATTCCCTCCTGCCCACAGTGTCGTGTCCCCGAGAGAGCCATAAGGAACACATGCTTGGCGAGTAGGTGAACGGCTCACTGCAGCCTGTACCGAGCATCCAGAGGGTGACCGTTGCGGTGCCTGACGTGGACAGAGGAAGTCTAGAGAAATTCTGCCAGGCTTACCGTCGCACGAATTACTGCGGAGTGACAGCTGGCCTGGAGCTGAATCATCTGTGACACATCCATGTTATTAGAGTCCAAGACACGGGAAATCTACAAATGTCACGGATACAACTCCAGGGGTGCCGGGTGAGGGCATCTACAGGTACCATGTCGGGGGTAACTGTAACTCCAGGGGTGCCGGGTGAGGGCATCTACAGGTACCAT
>NW_003852449.1:2063530-2067133 GCF_000181295.1 Otolemur garnettii | reverse complement strand
AGGGCATCTACAGGTACCGTGTCGGGGGTAACCGTAACTCCAGGGGTGCCGGGTGAGGGCATCTACAGGTACCGTGTCGGGGGTAACCGTGACTCCAGGGGTGCCGGGTGAGGGCATCTACAGGTACCGTGTTGGGGGTAACTGTAACTCCAGGGGCGCCGGGTAAGGGCATCTACAGGTACCGTGTCGGGGGTAACCGTGACTCCAGGGGCGCCGGGTGAGGGCATCTACAGGTACGGTGTCAGAAATCTCTCAAGAAAGAACAAGTACATGGGTTTATATGTGCCAAATAAATGATATAAATGAAAGTGACAGAGCCCGGATTGGACTCAAGCAGTCCCATTCCAGTTTTAAATCACTCCACCCCACTGTGCCTTCGAGGTGTGTACTCAGAATCAGATCCCTATCATGCAACCCTTGGGGGTCTCATTAGTTAGGGGAGGTCAGCCTGATGTCCTAGGCAGTGCCACAGCACTCATGCCAGGGCCAGATACTCATTTATTAGGCCACCAAAGACTGGTCTTGGAGGGAAGACCATGTACACGCTCTCACTGGCATTCTGCGAGAAGTCGGGGTCCACACAGGCGGGTGTGAGGGGTGGGTCAGAGTCAAACTGAAGGGCTGGCTGGGGGACCATATAATTTACCAACCAAAACAAGATACTTCTGAGAGTGAAAGGAGACTGCATCATAATTATGCCGAGACTACAAATATAATCCAGGATGATCCCAGGCAGTTTTAGGGGGCTGAGTCCACTGAAATCTTCAAGGAATATATATATATACAGATTCAGATTGTATCTGTATATATATGTATATACAGATAAATGTATCTGTATATGTATATGGTACATTTCGTATCTGTATATATACACACACACACAATTTCATATATGTACATACATATATACACATATATAAAATGTATATATACACATACATAAATGTGTGTATATAGACATACATATAGACACATTTTGAATATGTCTACATATATGTGTATATATACATCTATACTACCTTTACCTACATTTTGTATATACATAGACAAAAAATGTGTGCGTGTATATATATATACATATATATATAATGGAAGTAAAAGTAACAAATTCGGTAAGACAATGATCTAAAAGAGAGTAAAGCTAGGACAAGAGCAGTGCAGCTAGGGACAGAAACCAGTGTCATGTGACAGAAAGCGGTAACAGGTTACCCAGACACGTGCAGCGACTTGGAGTCTGTGAGCAGAGTGAAGGGCTCACGTGGCTTTCCCACACTGTGCCCGGGGTCAGCCCCAGATTGACCGAACGCCTGGGGCCTCATCACCACAGGTGCCCTGCAACCAAGGCCCTGGGCGAGCTTAAGAGAACAGGCCGGGGTTGGCCACTTCTGCACCTTCTGGAACTGAGGCGAGAGTGACAGAGAACTCCCACTGCCCCATGAGTTCTTTATAAGAAAATCAGCCTCCGACTCTTTGGCTTTGCTTTCTCTCACTCTGTCAGCCCTTCCTCATGTGGTGGCTTCCTGAGGACCAGGGGGTGAGCTGGGGGTCTGGCACAGTTCACGGCACACACCTGTCTCTCCGTTTCATCCTAACCTTGGACTCAGATGTTTTCACTGCCTCCTCTTCTTATGTTTGGCCCTTTGGTCTCTGTTCCCTGAGATGCCTTTCATCATCCAATTAGAAATAACACCCTCTCCTGACCACCATCTCCCTGGGAACCGTAGGGAGTAACCCCAGCCTCCTGCACCCCCACGGGGCGGCCGTGCTTCAAAGGCGTGTGTGCGGCACCACCACGCCCGGACGCCTTTCTGTTTGAACAGCTTCCCTGCTCACTGCTGATCCAGCACTCAACGATCCATTAAGCACACACATAATGAGCGAATCGGTTCCATTATCAAGGCCACCTGTCGGCTTCAGCTATTCTAAGCTGAACTTGGCGACTGGGGACGACAGGATGCCCACTTCAGCCGAGCTCTGGTAGTGTTTGATGACCAGTTAGAGCAGGAACAGCAGAGACCAAGCTTTGGTGATGCTTTTGTGCTTTTTCTTTCATCCAGTGGCGGGGCTGCAAGAATGCAGGGTGGGTCATAACCTGCTTCCTGTGACCCCCTGGAAGACTCCTAAGTGCACGGTCACTGCTGCCCCTGCAGTCTTGTAGCATTAGAAAAAAAGAGAGAGGCTATTCTGTAGCCTTCGTTTGCAGGGACAAGGGCAACAGAACTAAACAGTCTCTAAACAGAAACCACACCCACACACACCCACACACACCCCTAACCTCACTGATCAAATCGTTGCCTCTCTGCCCTGGAAACAATGCGACCTCTCTGCTATGCAGCCCATGGTCCCTGCGGCAGCTGCTCCGGGCCTTTAAGAACGTGTCTGGTCGTGTTCACAAGCTTTGGCTAAATGAAGACCACTCAAAATCACAAAACTGACCACATCAGGCTTCTGACACCAATACCGCCATCCACAGAGTTGTGTTTTATTTTTTAAAAAATAGCATTTTCTCTTATCTATGACTCCTCTTTCCATTGCAATACAGGGGGGACCTTTCAAAAAGTGAACAATGATTGTGCCCTGAAAACTGTACCATAAATATCAAATTGCCTCTTTGGGGCAAAGTTAGTATTTAGTTGCACAGCAGATATGACACTGTGATTAAAAATATTTGATTCATAGCTCAGTTTTTAAGCTTATAAATAGTTTTTTTCTCTTGAATATCAAGAAAAACTTTCTCAGTTGGTTATTGTAAGAAAATGGAAGATGAAGACGCAGGAGGCAATCATCTTTTCAAAGAAAATTGCGGTTCCTATTCCAGTTCCTAAATTGTGAGTTTTAACTTCCTCCGTAGACTGCGGAACTCACTGTTGCTGGTGGCTGGATGGCTTTCATATTTGCGGCACTGGAAACAATAGAGGAGTTCAGTTTGTCTGTTGGATGAGTGCCGCTTTGCTGTGGGAGGACGTGCTCCGAGCGGCGCACATTTAGAATGAATGGGGTAACCAGACAGCGGCAGCCCCGCGCGGACTCTCCCGGCAGGTGTGAGCGCACCGCCCCACCCCACCCGGGAAGGAGCACGTGCGCTGTCAAAGCGATTTCTGCAGTTCTGGTCTTTTGACAACCACTACCACGGCTGGCCTGCCAAGTGCAGGTGGTTGTGCACCTGCCCGGTTGTGCAATCAAAAGAATCGTTAGGTTCTCCTGATGAAAAAAGAAAGGCACACAAAAAGATTTCTAAAAAAGACATTCTAAAAGGGAAATAGCCACATAAAACATTAGGAGGAAGACAAATATCTATCCTCTCCTGCGATTAGACCGGTGTCCCCGTCAATGTTCTGCAATGTGGCAGATATCCTCTGTGGCCCCATTCAGTGTGACGCCCTCTGTGAGGGAGCACTTGAAATACGGCTAGTGTGACTGGGAAAGCGAACTTGAGTTCTAGTCAATTTAGATCTAAGTAGGCACGTGTACTGAGTGGTCACCTTTGGAACACCCTCATCACTAGGTGGCTTTTCTGCCCTCTATGTAAGCCCTCACTTATATTCGCTGCGTACAAAAAACACAAAAGCTCAGGGTCTGTCTCTTAGCACCCGCAGGCTCCCC